>NC_142147.1:6488750-6792500 GCF_024610735.1 Ursus americanus | reverse complement strand
CCTCCATCCAAGGCCACTTTTCTGTGTGGCTAGTGGTTTCTCAGTTTCCTCTTGAAATAAAACAGTCACTGTCCATCTAATAAAGGAAAAACAAAAAGATATCATTTTAAAGTCTCGTTCTTGTTAATTAAAGCCTGGCTCCAAATCAGAAGTAGGAACATAGACTCATAAAGAGGAAGGAGTACAGGGTGATGAGGTCCAATGCCTGGGGTGGTAGGGATGGCGGTTATGGCCTTTTTTTGTGTGTGTGTGTGTTTTTAAATTTATCAAACAGAAAAGCAGGAAGACACTAAAGGCCCATATGCCCACCACCTAGATTCAACAGTTGATATTTTGCCACATCTCTGTAGAAACACATTGTGTAGAACTATTTTTTTTAAAGATTTTATTTATTTATTTGATAGAGAGAGAGCACACAGAGAGAGATAAACAGGCTCCTTGCTTGATCGCAGGTCCCCAGGATCATGACCTGAGCCGAAGGCAGACGCTTAACCATTTGAGCCACTCAGGAACCCTTGTAGAACTATTTTAATTAGAGAGATTATGAGACTTTCCCACTTATTACTTCATCACGATGTCCCCAAAATTAGCACATTTCCCCATCGGTGCATGATGATATTATCACACCTAACAACATCGGTAATAATTCTGTTGATATTCAGGATAGTCAGAAATGACCTGGAACTTTCTGTCTCACTGTGAAGAGCATGGAGGCACCCCTTGCTAGAGAATGGGGCTGGGGAAATAAGAGAAAAAAAAGATGGGGTGTCTTCAGTGCAGACCTTGGATTCAAGTCACGGCAGGAACTGGCCTGGCTTGGCTCTGGCTGCTGCCCCATGTTCCCAGGACCTTCCCTCAGACTCACTGGTGGGCCTGGCAGGACCATGTTAAAAGTCCCATTTACATAGGTGAGCCCCCAAGGACCTGGAGGGAGTGGGCTCTGGGCCCTTGGCTGCTGAGCCAGGCAGGTTCCTCCCCTGTGCTGCCTGGCCCTGAGGCTGGACTCACTGTGTTGCAGATGCATTTGCTGGAGGGCTCGGTGGGGGTGCGCGGAAGCCTGGCTTATGTTCCCCAGCAGGCCTGGATCATCGGGGGTAGTGTCAGGGAGAACATCCTCATGGGAGGCCAGTATGACAAGGCCCGGTAAGTTTCTGGGAGGGTCCAAGAGGACACAGGTGCATGGGGCTGGTTGGGGGAGGGATCCCCCGCTGCTAATAGTAATTCAACAGCTGCTAACACTTGCTGTGAGCTCCCTTACACGCGTCAATGTATTTTCCCCTCCCTGTGAAAGAAAGATTATTATCATATCCATTTTCTTGGTGAGTCAGCTGAGGCCCCAAGAGGTTAAATAATTTGCCTAAATTCACAAAGCTTGGAGGATATGCTAGAAACACGATTTGAACCCAGTTGTTATCAGAAACTTCATGCTTCGCTGTTATATTATACGAGTCAAAATAACCCTCCCCCTCTAAAAACATTACTTCAAAACTTCATTTGTATTAATCGATTCCCCACCTCGACGTCAAAAGGTAAAACAAATGGGGTCATGAGGTCGTGTGATGTAGACGAAAACAGTTTGGGTTCATGGTCTGGTGGGCCGCCCGCCACCGTCCTTGCCCTTCATGGCCTCTCCCTCCCAGGGGCCGGATACAACCTGCTTGAGACGCGTACTTGGAGGTCAGGAGCGAAGTCTGTTCAGGGGAGGGTTCACAAAGTCTGCCCCAAACGCTGTAGTTGTGGTTCCGACTCTGGCAGACCCTGGCCTCCCTTGGCTGCTTGCTTGATGTGGCAATCTGCCCCCAGGAGCAACACTGAGGGGCACGTAGGTGGATGAAATCTGCCGCTGGCTGTCCTGTGCCTCCGCAACGTCAGGTCCCACACCAGCTCAGAAGCAACCCCATCTTGCCTGCTTCTCTTCCCAAGATGTCCAACTCGGTTTAATGGCATCACTGAACTGTGTGCTGCGGTGAGCCGGGTGCCTTGTCCTCTGATACTTCACGTCTAATGGGTCACCCACCTTGGACAGCTCTATCTCCTAACAGGTCTTGTCTTTCTCTCTTCTTCTCCATCTCCACTGCCAGTTCTCGCCTGTGATCTCTTGCTTGCACTGTTCCCACTGCCCCTGCCCATGGCCGCCTGTCTCTAGTCTTCTCCTGCTCTGTTCCATCTTGGGTCCCGCCTCCAGAAAGTATCCCAAAACATAGTTCTCACCTTGTCATTGCTCTGCTTTTGGACTGATACAACTCATTGGGCAGTTTTGAAGTATTTAGTCAAAGATAAAAATGCACCAATTGCTAGACTCAGCACTGCTGGGTATTTAATGCGTAGAGAGGGTCACCCATGAACACAAAGGCCCATATGCAATAGTGTTCACATTACACATCGTTCATTGTAGCAAAAGACTAGAAACAACCCCAGTGCTCATCCCAAGGACACTGGTTGAATAATTTATGGTGCAGCCATATAAAAAAATACTATGGTGTCATTGAAACAATTTATGGTGCAGCCATATAAAAAATACTATGGTGTCATTGAAACAATTTATGGTGCAGCCATATAAAAAATACTATGGTGTTGTGCAAACAATACAAACCTATATACGCAGCATGCAAACATATATGACCACATTCTTCCTGAACGAATACGTAAGAAACCGTAATAGTGGCTGCTTCTGGGAAAGCAACTGAGAGTCAAAGACAAGAGAGACCTGCTTTTCACTGTATCTTTTTGTTGTTGTTGTTCTGTTCAAATGTATTAGATTGAAAGAAATGAGGGGAAGAAGGAAATGCAAAAAGCTTCCGTGTGCTTTACTGGTAAACGCAGGATCAAGTCCAAATTTCTTAGTGTGGAATGCAAGAACTTTCTCTTCCCAGCTTGGGAAGGCTGGAAGGCCTGTAGCTGGGTCACTTGTCCCTTCTGCTCTCTGTCCTTTGCAGGTACCTCCAGGTGCTCCACTGCTGCTCCCTGCACCGAGACCTGGAAATTCTGCCCTTCGGAGACATGACAGAGGTGAGTGCGAGGCGAGCTTCACCCATCTCTGTTGTGATGGTGCCTTTGTAATGGTTTTCTGGGGTCCTCAGAAAACTGTGGCAATCTGCCCCCAGGATTCCCTGGGTAGGTAGAGAGGGACTCTGGCTGTTTCCCCAAAGCAGCCCATGACCCTGCAGCTGCTGCCTCAAAGCCTTCCCCACCCAGGGAGGAAACTGGGGCTCATCTTACAGTGAGAGCTGGCAAAGAGCCTACCTTACCCGCAAGGATGCGAGGCTGACCTCAAACTCCTCCTTTTGGAGCAAGAGCAGTGGAGACCCTGTGAAGATGAGAAACCCCCCATCTAGCCCCATTTCCTCCCCTCTCCCACCTCCCGCCCTGCCCCCTCTGGCCCGCTCTTCCTTTGCCAGTGGGAACAGCAGGCCTGACCTCCTAGTGGCGGTATGATTCACATTTTCATGATAATTCACCATCTTTCACATCTGTAGACACCTTTAATCTGCAATATTGTTGTCTTATCTATTATCTATTATCTCAGTCTGCAGCAACTTGAACGCATTGTCTTAGGTGAGCCTCGGGTCATTCTAGGAGGTCAGTGCTTTTATTTACCTCCTTTTAAAGGGGGGCCTGTAAACCTTTGAGGGCAGAGAGCTCAGTTGTCTGGTTCAGCGTTATGTCTTCAGTAGAAAGAAGGAGGTCTGGTCTATAGAATGGCATCGGTGAGTATGGACCTCATGAAGCCTGAGGTTTGGATGCGTAGACACAGACAAAGTGCTGTGAACAGGCCCAGCAGGGGCGGTGTTAGCGTATCAAGCAAGCACAGTAGGCACTTACTAAGCAACTGCCGAGTGAGGACTGAATGCGCAACCAAGCCTTGACGCGGGCCAAGGAGCCTGTCCAAGGGCGCACGGTGGTGAACCAGAGGCAGAGCAGTGACAAAGAGGTCACGCAGCTGCTCTTTAGACTCTGCTTCTTTTCTACAGAGACCACAAGAGTTCATGGTAGAGCAGGGACTGGGACTTAGCCCCTGGTGCCCTTGTCTTCAGGGCTGACTGAGGGATGGGCCAGCCAGCAGGTGCCTGGCACGATAGTCTGCACGTACTGTGCAGTAATTCTGGTTGCCCGTTTCCAGCTCTTAGTCTCTCCTGACGTAAGGCGTTGTGTGAGGTGGTCCTCCCCTTGACACCAACAATAGAGCCCGCTCTGGCCGTGGCAGCCCTGTCGCGTGGAGTGGGCTGTGCACGGTGCAAACAGTCTTAGACAACGAGGGCTGATGGTCCTGCAAGTCGATGGTTGCTGTCAACAGAGATTTAAAACCCAAAGAAGACATAAGGAGGTGCTCTTTCTTAGGAATGATTTGTTTTATTTTCTAAATTGCTGAAGTTTTAAAATATCGCCTGACGTTGAAGGGTTTAGGAACATTGCATCGAATTATGAGTTATAAAATTTTCACTAACTGAAAATCACTTTTTTCATTCCTTAGTAAGCAAATGTTGAAAAAGAGGTTTTTAAATACCAGGGGTGCCCAATCATGAGGTGTCCAGGAGTGTGCACCGAGGAGGTTCAGCGTGTCACATCTGGCCATCTGGCTGGTTTGAGCACGCCTCACTGGGCTCATCCTCTAGACACAGTGTCTTTGGCGGTCTGTCTGCAGATCGGGGAGCGGGGCCTCAATCTCTCTGGGGGGCAGAAGCAGAGGATCAGCCTGGCCCGTGCCGTCTACTCTGACCGTGAGCTCTATCTGCTGGACGACCCCCTGTCCGCTGTGGACATCCACGTGGGGAAGCACATCTTTGAGGAGTGCATTAAGAAGACGCTTAGGGGGAAGACCGTCATTCTGGTGACCCACCAGCTACAGGTGACCACCCTTCCAGGGCTCTGGCCACGACCGACGGCTACCGTCAATCCTCTCATTGCTGCCATTGATTCCGTAACAAAGTCACAGCGGCTACCCCTTCCTCTCAGACTAGACCTCAGCATTTGAGGAGCGTTGTGAAAAACCTGGATCTCTTCTGTTCTCCACGTGGAGAGGACAGGCTGGTAAAAGTTTTCTGTGGCTGGTAACCATTGAAACCAGATGTTAAGGTCTCCTTCAAGATTTTATGGGTTGGCTCCTGCTATTAAAGTTATGCAAAAAGAAAAAAAATCTTTCAGAGAAGAATTCCCGAAGTCTCATATTCGTTGAGGAAGTGCAGTGACCGTGTGGGGGCAGGGCTGCCTCTCCTCATGCATTTCCTGGGTATTTCCATACTTGGTTTTGGCCTCAAGAGATTTTTATCATTTATCCCTCTCCTTCCATTTTGGCCTATTTTTGAGGGATACAAAATATTTCAGACATAAAAACAGTTTATAAAATAATGTGCTGAAAACCCATGTGTCTATCACCCAGATGACACAAACATAGACCCCCTCTCGGACTGGATTCTGTCTCCTGCCTCCAGTTCCCCTCACTTTGCTGTTGGTCTTTCCCGTGCAGGTCTCCATACCCTTACAACACGTGTATAGATCTCTAGACATGATAAAGTGTCCTTCTGCATGTTTTCAAGCTTTATATAATCGATAGTTTACTTTCTACGTCCTTCGGTAATTTGCTTGTTTCACTCGACATTTTAATTTTGATATCTTTCATGTTGATACCTGCAACTTGATTTAATTCTCACTGGTGTAGCATTTCAATATCTGAATATACCAGAATTTATTCTCCTAGGATGGACATTAAAGTTGTTTCCCATTTTTCAGTTTTACAAAAAAAATGCTTCCGCATCCTTTTATATGTGTCTTTATGCGCATTTGCGAGTTTTGGCGAGTAGAGGTTTAGGATTCCAGTTGTTAGTTCACAGTTCTTACATATTTAATTTTACTAGATATTATGAAGTTGTTTTCCCAAGTATTTGCACTAACCTACAATATCACCTCCCTTTTACGAGAGTCCCTATACCCCCAGTCATCACCAGTGCTCGGACTTATGCAATGTTTCAAGATTTTTTGCCAACGTGGGCATATAAAATAACATTTATTATGATTTAAATTGACATTTTCCTTTTGAATGGTGAAGCTGAGTATCTTTTTGTATGCTTACTGAAGGCCTTATTTCTTCTGACTCTTCAGTATTTAGCATTTTGTGACCAGATCATTTTCTTAGAAGATGGGAAAATCTGTGAAAAAGGAATTCACAGTGAATTAATACAGAAAAAAGGGCGATATGCCGAACTCGTCCAAAAGATGCACGGAGGAGGAACCACACAGGTGATTTCCACCCCACCCCACCCTCGCTCCCCACAGAGAGGCGCACCCCCGCATTTATGGTGTGTGCTTTCTCCCCAGGACAAACCACAGGACACGGCAAAGCCAGCAGAAGACCGTCAGGGGCAAGGGCAGGCCCAGGCCACCTGCCAGGAAGAGCCTGTCCATGACAATGCTGGTAATGGTGCTGGGAACAGGGAGAGAACATTTGCCAGCCTGCCTGGGTCCTCTAGAGGTCCTGGCATTTCCTCCTGGACCCCAGACGGGGCCATGTCCCTCACCGTCCAGGATCCTAGACATCCCATACACAGCTTACAGATCCATGTAGTTGAGGGCTGTGGGGTGCCGACTGTGCTGGTCAGGAGGTCTGAGGATCCTAGAGGTGAAAGCTGTGGGAGGCAGAGCTGAGGGTGTGCAGAGGCCAAGGCAGGGTGTCGGTAGGTTTGGCCTGGAGTAGCATAAATGTAATGTAAGGCATTTAGACATTCATGCATTACATGTTTGTTGAGAGCCAATGTTGAAAACAAAGGTATTACAGATGAGAAATGAATTGGGCCCAGTCTTGGAGATCCAGAAGCTCGGGGCTTTGCTCTTTTCTAAGACAGGGTAGCAGGGCAGAAAGACAGTTCTGGATTTGAATTCCAGCTCTCGGCTTACAAAGCTTCGTGACCTTGGCCCAGCAACATAACCTCTCTGAACCCTCATTTGCAAAAGTGAAGGTAATAGTGCTTTACTTTGCAGGGTTGTAGAGGAGATAAGGTGAGCTCGGGTGCAGGAGGCCTCAGGATAGTGCCTGGATATTGGAGGCTCCTGTCACCAAGAGCATCTTCAGCTGTAAAAGTCGGAAAATGATTTGGGCAGAAAAATAATTGGAAGGACTAGGTGGAGATCACAGAATGAAAGGAAAAGTTGAAGAACGAGGCCTCCGCAATTTTAGGGTGTAAGTAGCAGGAACAGGTGCAGAATCTTTTTGAAGAAAACCTACTCCAACTATTTCCCATCCTGGTGTGATTTCCCTCAAGATTCAAATTCCAGGAAGAGAGCCGTCTTCCCCAGGAGAAATCAAGGTGTTACTAGAAGAAGGGAGAGCCTCGGGCAGAGACATCAGACTTGCCCACAGTGCTGCTCCAGTTGTTGCTGTCGTCATTAGCAACATCGACTGGTACCTCCAGGTACTGGTCTCCCTGCCCTGCTCTAGGACAGGAGTCCGCCTGAGCTCGTGCTATAGCTGTTTTCTGAGGACTTCTGGGAAGCACACTGCTGCAAAGCATCTTAGCAACTAGGCCTGCCAGTTGTCAGATGAGGAAACAGAGAGTTAAGTGGTTTGCCTGAGATGACACAGTATTATAATGACCATTCTGGAACCCAGTTTTCTGGTCCAAGATCATTGCTTTCTTCATTCTCTCCTGCTGTGTCTCCCAACCCATCCAGTTCTTGGAAACCCCAGACGCCCCAGGGTTATTGAATGGCTGGGGATGAAACCTCTTTCTGGGCTCTGGAGTCCAGGTCAAGAGTTACCTTCAGCAGAGTCTTCCACGGAAACATGCTAGTTTGAGCTGGGTTGGGTGGGGCACTGAAGCTGGAAGTTGAAGAAGCTGGAAAAAGGTGGAAGCCAGGGGCAGGCTTTGTAAAAGCTCTCCTTGACCTTGGGAGGACATGCAAGCGATTGAGAGGCGTATCATTTCCTTCTTCTCTTACTCTCGTCCAGTGCCGGAACATCAGCTCACAAGGAAGGAGAAGATGGAAGAAGGGTCCCTGAGATGGAACGTCTACCACCACTACATCCGGGCAAGTGGAGGTATGCTCTGCCAGCTCCCATACTAGGCCCCGGGCTCTCTCTCTGACTGGCCCTGCCCCTGTAACCGGGTCAGACTGGAATGTGTGCGGTCATGCAAAGTAGGGAGGCACAAGGAGTCATGCCAATCATGGGCTTGACTTGCACAATTCCAATCTCAGCCACGGTCAACCACAGTAACTCCACCACCACAGTCCGTGCTGGAAGTTAGGCTTCATGTATGTTACAACGTACCTGGGATTTCTTTTAATCAGGTATGGTAAGACATGCAGACATGGAAATTATTGTCACAAAGGGAGAAGCTATGTTCACAGATCCCTAGAAACAGGAGACATGGCTTGCCGTGCAGGGCCACACAGGGAAGCACCAGGTTGGTCAAAAGGCAGAGGGAAGTGAGAACATGGCTGGGAGCCCTTATTGGGGTTTTTGTGGGAAGGAGTGGGTAAGGCAGGGTAGGTATGCTGAGTAAGCTTAGGATTATATAGTCTGAATAAGTCTGGCGGGTGGGGGGTCGGGCTCTGGGCTATAGGAGTGGTCCCTGGTTATCTGGCACCCGGCCCTGGGGTGATTTAGGGCAGGAATATGGGCCCGCTGGGTGAGTTCGATGCGGAGGTGGTTGGGAGTGTGGGCTGTGGCTTGGTTGGTTTGTACATCCCAGGTGTGCTCACAGGCAGTCATTTGCTGTTTCTAGGAATTAGTCAGTCGTGGGAAGAGCAGTTTCCCCAGGATCAAGGCTCCCACTGCCACAGCATCGAGAATGTAGAAAATAAGAAAATATAGTCCATACGGTACTGTTTATTTAAGGGGTGCTCAAACTGGAAGTCCCGAACCACTAGTGGGTTGTGAAATCCCTTGGGTGGATTGTGAGCAGCGCTGAAAGAAGGTAGAACAGAAGAGAAAATATCTGTATGCGCTTCATATAGTGACATTGTGAAGCTTTTGTTCTGGTACGCATTACAATACATTTCTCATGGCAATGGGAACTGGAAGTTTCAAAGCGGCTGCTTTACTAAGCGGTAGACATTACCAAATTCATATAACCGTACAATGCTACCAACACAAAACCAAGTATGGGATCCTGTACTTTTGAAGTAATTTAAGAGATTTTTGAAAGAAAATATGACTCCATGCCAACTTTTTACTTTTGATTGACTTTGGAACCTAACCCCATGTAAGGTGTATTTTCTTTCTACCTGTCTAGGGGAGAGAGAGGTAGGCTGTACATAGATCACCATCCCTTCCCCTTCCACTGTGGGCACCCCTGCAAGGCAGAATGTAGTGCCTAGCCAGAATGGGGAACAGAAAATACTTGCGAACGCATGAATGAATCCAGCAACCAATTGATCTGTATTTACAAAGCATCGATTATGGGCCAGGCACTGTGCCATGCTCTGGAGGGGAGGGGGTGTAAAGGCATACCCTGGCTGGAGAATTACGACATTTGCATTCACCATATAGCAAGAGAGATCTCTGCGACCAGGTGCAGTCTCACATGTCATCAGAGAAGAGGTGGCTCTCGAGTGGAGCTTAAGGAAGGGTTGAATTCAAGGAAAGAAATATGGGCAGGCTGCCTGGCAGGCTCAGTTGCCAGACTGTGCAACTCTGGCTCTCAGGGTTGTAAATTTGAGCCCCACATTGGATGTAGAGATTACTTAAAAAATAAAATCTTAAAAAAAAGGAAATATGGGCATGGGACACAGACTGGATAGGTAGGTAGAGTGCTGCAGCAAGGGACAGATGCCGAGGAAGGGAATGTACTCTGGGTTTTCCCATCCTCGGCTTTTTTTGAATCCAAGCTCTACCACTTACCACCTCTATGACCTTGGGCCAGTTTCTTCCTCTCTTAGAGACCCAGGAAATGGGGATAGGAATAACAAACTCAAAAATAATGCCTATGTTTAGTACTATGCCTGGCACAGAGTACATAATAGGCACACCACGTAAAAGGTAGCTGTTGTGGGGCACCTGGGTGGCTCAGTCGGTTAAGCATCTGACTTTGGCTCAGGTCCTGGAATCAAGCCCCACACTGGGGAGTCTGCGTGTCCCTCTGCCCCTCCCCCCACTAGTGCCCTTGCACGCGTGGATGGGTGCTCACGCGCTCTCTCTAAATAAATAAATAAATAAGTAAGTAAATAAATAAAATCTTTAAAAAAGTAGCTGTTGTTGATCGAACCCTCAGGACCTGTATAAGGGGAACTACTCTAGAATACTGCTTTGTGCCAGGCACTGGGTTGGGTGTTTGGCATCTTCAGGGTGATCCCGTGCAGCTAGTATGACCACCATCACGGTTTCGTAGGTAAAGAAGTGAATGTCACTGATGTTCGGTACTTTGCCCAGGCCAACATAACCTGTAACTTGTAAAGTCAAGATTCAACCCCTGGGCTTTCTAACCTTGGAACCCAGCCCTTTCCAGTCTTCCAAGGCATCCAAAGTCAATGCGGGTCAGGGAGAGCCAAGGGCTTGGGGTAGCTGAGCAGCTTAAGCAGCCACTGCCTTTCACCTTCTCGTGGCACCTGTGTGTCACCCCTCCTCTCCCTCCCCAGGTTACATGGTCTCTGCCATTGTTTTCTTTCTCATGATGGTGATCATCTTCCTCACGACCTTCAACTTCTGGTGGCTGAGCCATTGGTTGGAGCAGGGCTCAGGGGTAAGTGTCGTGGCGGGAGTGGGGTGTGTTTCTGTGGGCTGGTATGGCGTGGGGCAGCTTCCTACTCTTTGGGCCCCATGAGGGTCGGAGTACGGGTCGTGGAACCCCTTGACAAGCCCAGAGCCTACTATTGCCAAGTCCACAGATGGAAGAGCTCGAGAGAGGACCTCCGAGAGCCAGAACATAGGGGGGCTCCCCCCCCAGCTCCGATCCCCTGCGTTCACAGAATGAGTGATCGCAGCTGATGTTAGTGAAAGCAGGGAAAACACATTTTACTCAGTCACTATTGGCATCAGGGGAAAGAGTTGAGAGCCATTTCAATTTGTGCACAGATGATTTCAATGTTTTAAAGGGAGAATGAATGTGGGGACTCTGTAGATTCAGAGGAGTGAAATTTACCAAGGGTTGGAGGGTGTGAGTGTGATGAGGTCAGTTGGGGCCACTCACTGGCAGTTATCAAAGTTAGGACTCTAATCTTCCACAGAGACTGGGAGACAGAGGCCCTATCCTTCCCGATGGTTACATTTCAAAGGCGTGGTTCCCAGGTCCTTGCGAGAGAGGCTTTGAGTTGTAGGAGCTGCATACTCATAGCTACGAGCGATTTCTAGTAAGTGCTCTGAGAAAGAGAGGTCGGGGGCCTGCCATCAGGTGTTGGCTACAACAAATGGTAACTTCTCCTGGTGGTGGTTGAGCTTCCTCTGGGGGACAGGGGCTGGGGTCCTCCTAGGGACATGCCTTGAGCCACTAGAAGCCATGCTAAAGTTTGGTTAAGGTTTTCAGTGCAGGGGTTTGGATGGAGTTGTTCTTTGTTAAGAACCCCGCAGTTCTCAGCCATTATGTGCTCGTCAATTCATTAATCTTCCCAACCACGTTTTGAGGTAGACACTGTCTCCATTTTACAGAAGAAACTGCTTAGAGAGGAAAAAGAACCCACCCTGAGATGTGAAATCCCCTGCCGGGACTTGAACTTGGTGCTCTGATTCCAAGCCATGTTTGCCTAGACATCTACTTGATTAACTTTTGAGTCATGTGTCAGGCAGGGTTTGCGCAGGAAAACAGAAGCCACTTGAAGTATTTAGAGCTTCCACAGATTTAATATAGGAATTAGAGGCGATGCAATCATTGGAAGGGCTCCAGTGACCTCAGCAGCGGGTAGCACTGAAGTGGCTGATTCTCAGAAGGACGCCTGCAAGCCACTGGCCAAACTCCACGTCCCACCCACATGCCCACAATTGCCAGCAGCGTGTGATGGCTTCTTCTCTTTCAGCTTTGAGATTTCCTGTGACTGCCTCTCTTTGGCAGAATCTAACCCAAGACCATGCTGGCGGGAGTCTGGGAAACCGAGTTCCCAAGCTCTTGCTTGCATCACGGTGAAGAATGTAGAAGCCCCAGGGATGATGCTGGGTGATAATCTAGCACAAATTTCTAACACCATAGAGTGAATTTATCAAGCCGTTCTCTACCCTGGCAGAAGGAAATAGGGCTCGTTAGAAATCAGGCTGCCTTGGGACAAAGATGCATTGAAAGAGAAGTCACTCAGGGAGCTGAGTTTAGAACCATCAGGGTAGAGTGGGTGGTGCGTGGAGGGAAGAGCTGGAGTCAGGAGACAGACTAGTTTGCCTGCTGTTGTGGTCCAGGACAGACAATGAGGGCTTAACACAGGGCAAGGCGGTAAAGAGGAAGAGGAAGGGAAAAGCAAAAGCACCAAGCAGGAAGGTTTTCATAGATAGTTTCATCCCATAGCAGCACCTGAGTCTAAATGTGGCCCCAGGAAGAAGGATTTTCTCTCCCCATTGAATTTCTCCCTGAACTCAGGTGGTCTGACTCCCCAAAGAAGGAAAACTCACTGTTTTCCTTTATTTCTACACAATGCTTCTGATAGCCCATATGCAGGTTTCCCCCCAAATCAACTAGTTCTCTAACTCCGGATACCATCTGTGCTTCCTACAATTCGACTCAGTTCAGACCCTACCTGGAGTTCGTGGAGACTCCCCAGGTTAAGGGCTCAGTCCCACAAGATGCCGGTCATAAGTTGGAGCTCCTATACTTCTGGCAGACCAGCTATCGGTTGGGGGTTGCCATGACCCCCTTTTTGGATCTGATCATTTGCTAGAATGGCTCAGAGAACTCAGGGAATACTTTCACCAGTTTATTAGGAGGGATAAAATAAAGGGTACAGATGAACGGCCAGATGAAGCAAGACCTAGGGTGAGATCTGGAAGGGCTCTGGGTGCAGGAGCTTCTGTCTCTGTGGAGTTGGGGTGCCCAACCCTCCTGGCATGTGGATGTGTTCATCAACCCAGAAGCTTTCTGAACCCCATGCTTTAGGGATTTTTATGGTGGTTTCATTACACAGGCATGATCAATGATTAATTCAAGCTCCAGCTCTTCTCCCCGCTCAAGAATGAGGGGTGGGGTTGATCGTTCCAGTCTCCTACTCGTGGTTTGGTCTTTCTGGTGACCAGTTCTCCATCCCGAAGCTGTCTAGCCCCCTCCCCACACCAACCATCTCACTAGCTACAAAAGACACTCTAATTGTTCCAGAGACTCCAAGGGTCTTGGAAACTCTTATGTCAGGAACCAGAGTCAAAGGCCAAATATTAGAACAAAAGATGCTCCCAGCACCCCTATGACTTAGGAAATCACGGGGATTTTAGGAGCTCTGTGCCAGAAACTGGGAACAAGACCAACTATATTTCTTATCGAACCATCCTCTCTGTTCTTTCTTGAAGACCAATAGCAGCCGAGAGAGCAATGGAACTGCTGCAGACCCAGGCGACATACTGGACAACCCTCGGCTGTTTTATTACCAACTGGTGTACGGCCTCAGTGTCCTGCTGCTTGTCTGCACAAGTGTCTGCTCCTCGGGGGCTTTCACCAAGGTCACCAGGAAAGCATCCACGGCATTGCACAACGAGCTCTTCAACAAGGTGTGGGCCCGGGCATCGGCTGCGGCCCCAGGCTGAGGCCTGACCTTGCCCAGTTTTCTTTTTCTTGTCTTTCTTTCTTTCTTTTTAATTACTAGACTTTATTTTTTTGAGTAGTTTTTGATTTAAGAGAAATTGAGTGGAAAGTACAGAGTTCTCCTATGTCCCTTGCCAATACCCCGGTTTCTCCTGTTATTAATATCTTGCATTGGTGTGGGATGTTTATTACAATTGATGAGTCAATATCAATACATTTATTGTTATTATTATTATTGTTATTATTATCATAATCTAAAGTCCATGGTTTACATTAAGCTTCACTCTTTGTGTTGTACATTCTATGGGTTTGGACATATATATACTGACATGTATCCACCATAAAGTGTTATATGGAATAGTTTCACCGCCATAAAAATCCTCTGTGCTCTACCTATTTATCTCCCCGTTCCTCCAAAATACTGACAACCACTGATCTTTCTTATTGTCTCCATAGTTTTGCCCTTTCTGGAATGTTATCTAGTTGCAGGTGCACCCTGGGCTACTACGTGGGTGGGAGCAGGCCACGGATGCATGGAAGCTCTCCTGCTGCTGGCAGTACGATTCTAAAAGCTTAGTGCCCCTTGCTGGAGGGTCAATGGTCATACCAATGCTGGCTTCTGTTAGCTGAGCACTGTCACCTACAGAGTTGTAGAATTGTCCCCGTTTCCTTTTGAAGTGGTGCTATTATCCTTATTTTACAGATGAGAAGACTGAAATCCTTCTGTGTTATGGTGAGAATGTGTTATGGTTAAGATACCAAGTTGTCTGTGGCATCACATGGCCCCCTGGAAATGTCATGGCTCTCCCCTTCACCAGATGTTACTATGCTCAGGTTCTGGGGTGGGCATTGGGCTTACAGTGGTAAATGAACAATGCAGGTATGTTTCCGGCCATCACAGCCTTATAGTCTATTCAGGAAGACCGATGAGAAAACAGGTTGTTGTACATAGTGTGCAAAATTACCCACTGGATGGGGGCCCATGGGATCCAAAGAACCTAACAGGCACCTAACCACAGCATGTGGGTGGTGGAGAGAAGGATGGGAGTCCAAGAAGCCTTCCTGGAGGAAGGGACCTCTCTGCTATGATCTAAAGGATGAGTTGAAGCACTTTAGCCAGCTTAAATTAGGAGGCGAGGAGAAGCAGAGCTTTCCTGGGGGAATTGAATGGAGTCCTGGAGGGCAGGTGCTCAGAGGGTTAGAGCAGGGGTTTTCATGGGTGCTCTCGGGAGGTGAGGAGGACATCGATCATTCCTTGTAGACTGAATGCAGATTGTGTTGACATTTCAACGTGGGGAGGATGAGGTGGAGGCATTTCCCCGTGCCTCAGATAAAGCAGCTGGCTTGGTGGAACCAGAAAGCAGGAGAGGAAAATTCTACCTGAGGCCAGACACTCTTGACCACCTTTACTCTGGCTTCTAAGGTTCTGACTCTGCACTCTAAGATTCCAAATATATCCAGTGCTCAGGCCTCCATGTGATAATTCCTATTTTAATTTTTTCCAAGTTTTTTTTCATTAGAAAATATGCTTCATATTTAAAATAGTTCCTTTTGGTAGTCCTTTTATAGCTTTATTGCTTTTTAAATTTGTCTTTGTAGTTTTAAATAATCACAGTGAAGGACAAACCTTGGAGATAATTGGCTCCACTACAAGCACAACAAACTGCAAAACCAGATTATTTTGACACTTGCGGGGCACCAGAAACCCTTTCTCCATGTCCCCACCATCTGCTCCTGATCCTGAGTGATGGTGGGCTCTCACGAAGACGGCTTGGTCACATCACAGCTCCTGTGCACTTGTCCCCCTGCACCACACCTCCCTCGCCCCCCGTGAGCGCTCAGAGTCCTGGAGGGGGTGTCATGTATTTCACAAAAGATTCTGCAGAGAAGACGAAAGATAATCGAGAGGCAGGAAAAGTGAGGCAGCTCATGATCGGTCCCTCCCAACCCCACCGCCCCCCCTGCTACCTTAGAGCCCAAGCGTGCGTGTGAACAGCCCTTGGTCAGCTGCACCAGGCACCTGCCGTGAGAGCTGCTGTAAGGGACGCTTCGTGACTCTAATAACTACTATTTATTAGTAAGCAAAATGCACTTTCCTCCTCCCCCCTTCATTCTTTCCTTTGCTTTTGGCCTTAATAGATATGACTAACTTCTATTTATGTCGGTTTCTTGTGTTACAGCTTGAGAAATACATAGGAAGAGAAAGGTGTCCGTTGGTCAGGAGCTCAGTGTCATGAGCCTTTAAGAAATGCCTTCTGTAAAGAGCAGAGCTGTGGGGCCGGGGGGGCCGGGGGGGCAGGGAGCACTGAGAAGTCTGGTCGTGGTTCTGCTGTTAACAACTTGGGTGACCTTGAGAACATTGCTTGAGTTTCCTCATCTGTAAGACGAGTGGTAGAGCCCTTCTAGTATGAAACGTTCTCTGATCTCCAAAGGGCCTCCTGTCCACTGCTTTTAGAGACCAAGTTAGGACACCACCTTCAAGAAGGGGCGGTCATGCTTACATTCTACCCAAGACACCAAGTCACAGGCAACCGCAGTGGAGTTGCTGCTACTAATCTTTGGTGATTCTGGAAACTGGTCCCATCTGTGGAAAATAATCACAGCTAGTATTAATGAGATGCTAATTAGGAGGCAGGAACTGTTCTGAGACTTTCAGTGTATTATCTCTTTTCTTTCTTTCTTTCTTTCTTTCTTTCTTTCTTTCTTTCTTTCTTTCTTTCTTTCAACAGCTTTATTGAGATATAACTCACATAATCCTAAAATTCACCCTTTTAATAAAGTTGCACAGCTCAGAGGTTTCTAGTCTATTTGCAGAAGTGTGCAATCTTCACCACAACTCTGTGAAGTGTCGTTATCATCCCCATTTTACAAACGAGGACACTGAGACTCAGAGGGGTTAAGTAACTTAAGCCCAAAGTCACACAGCAGTAGGTGGAGGAGCTGGGTGACCCTGGAACCCAGCAGCCTGTGGAGCTCATGGTTTTAACCATTGCCCTACACTGTCTCCCCCGCATGTCCCTTAGGCTGGATCCTGCGGGTCTTCAGAGCCTAAGGGTAACTGACGTCTTCCTCAAGTCCCAGGGCAAGGCCAGCAGCTCTCTGTTGATCTGGGTTGCTCTTGTCCCTGCAGGTTTCTGGCTCCCCCATGAGCTTCTTCGACACAACCCCAACAGGCCGACTCCTGAACTGCTTTACGGGGGACTTGGATATGCTGGACCAGTTGTTGCCCGTTGTTGCTGAAGAGTTCCTGCTCCTGTCTTTGATGGTGGTCGCCATCTTGTTCACCGTCAGCGTGCTGTCTCCGTACATCCTGCTGATGGGAGTCGTCTTAGTCACTATTTGTCTTATCTATTATTTGTAAGTGGGTTCTTTGTGCTTGTGAGCTGGCTTTGTGACTTGGGATACAAGGGTGGAATTTACCTCGAACTGGGTGGTTCCTGAGGTGGGTGGCCCAGGGCACTCCCTCTCATCTTTTTTTTTTTTAAAGATTTTATTTATTTAGTTGAGAGAGAAAGAGAGAAGGAGAGAGGGAGTGGGAGGAAGGGCAGAGGGAGAGAGAGAATCTCAAGCAGACTCCATGCTGCGTGCAGAGCCTGACATGGGGCTCGATCCCAGGACCCCATGATCATAACCTGAGCTGAAGGCAGACGCTTAACCGACTGAGCCACCCAGGCGCCCAACTCCCTCTCATTCTTGATGCAGGAAGTTTAAGAGGACCATCAGCTTGTTCAAGAGACTGGAGAACTACAGCCGCTCCTCTCTGTTCTCCCACATCCTCGCCACCGTGCAGGGCCTGAGCTCCATCCATGTCTATGGAAAAATTGAAGACTTCATGAGCACGTGAGTCCTGCTGCTGCCGTCTGAGGACGACAGGGCTGTGGGGACGGTGGGAAGCAGGAAGGGAGGGAACTGAGACTCCGGGAATGGTGTCCTCTTCACATTGTTTTAGCCCACTTACTTCTCTGGGCCTCCAGGACGTCATCAGTGAGATGATGCTTATAGGAATAAGAAATGTAAGTGGCCTGGAAAATGTCTGTAAACCTTAAAGACCTGTGGGTGTTGCATCCATGTATTAACATAATTATTAGTAGGAAGTATTGCTGGGCTCGCGCTTCTCGCATGGTTCTTTCTCTTTCGCTTCCAATAGCTTTCTAATTTTAATAAAATACAAGGAACAATTGCTTTCTAGAGCATACAATTTCCTTCACTATTCAGACGTATAGATTTGCCTTCTGAATGTTTGTTGAAACCAACAAAAACATCCTATGATCGCTGCTGAGCCTTCATTGTATCCTATGACCTTACCCATTTGCAAGGTCAGCTACACACGGTCTGTACCGAACCATAAGATGTTCGTAGTCTGGTAGAAGACAGGAGACACAGACACATGTTTTTGTGATAATCTGGGCTTGAATGTGACTGACAGCATAGGAGAAACGCAGATAGAAGGCCATAAGAGTTCAGGAGAGAAAGAGGTGATCTGCAGCTGGTGGGGGGGGGTGAGGTGGTGTCTGAACTGGGCTCAAAGCCTGGTAACCGTTGAGTGTGGGAGACGGCGTGGGTTCGGTGAACCGGGATATTGGATGAGCCACAGCACCAGCTCTCCCAGCGGCACTGGGGAGCACTCAGGGACTGTGCAGGTGCTGGGACTGAGGGCATCCTGGAGTGATGCGTTCATTCACCTACCAGCTGCTCAGCACCCACTGGGAAGAAGCCGTGAACGCGACAGGCACAGCCCACGCTCCGAGGTGCAGAGATACTGGGAAGGGGTTGCTCCCCTTCAGTCACTCATCTATCGTGTCATTTATTCACTCTCTTTGGCCCAGTTAGAGAACTTACCCCACTGATGAGGAACCAGTCCTCAAGGCTGGAAGAGCCTGTGCTGAGAGGCCTCAGTTGGTCAGAGCCTACTCCTAGGTCTGAGGTCAGGTCAACGCCACGGCTGAGAAAAGGGCAGGGGGGAGGCCCCCAAGAAAAGTCAGGTTCCTGTGGTGGGAGTGGGGTGCTGGATGCTGGAGGAAGCAACCGGTGTCCGTCCCCATAAAACTCTGGGTTAGACAAGCACATGTGGTTTTCTTTTCTTAGGTTTAAGAGGCTGAGTGATACACAGAATAATTACCTGCTACTGTTCCTGTCTTCCTCGAGATGGATGTCACTGAGGCTGGAGATCGTGACCAATCTGATGGCCCTCACCGTGGCCTTGTTCGTGGTTTTCGGCATCTCCTCTGCCCCCTACTCCTATAAAGCCATGGCTATCAGCCTCATCCTGCAGGTGAGGGAAGGGCGCTCATCAGCGGGGGCTGGGCTTGTGGCCCGTGGGCAGACCCAGGGGTCCATCTCATGGGACTTCGATCACACCTTGGGCTTTGGCCGTCTGTGATCTTAGGAGTTCTGTGCTCGGTCTTCGGGATCTGCTGCTTTCCTCCGTTTCCCGGTTACCCTCTGAAGTGGGCAGTCTGTATCGAAAGCTGTTTAATGAAATCTTAGAATATTGGGATTGCAGAGAGCCCACGGGCAGCTGAGGCCAACCCTCTTATTGTGCAGATAGGGACACTGAAGCCCAGAAAGGGAAGGGGTTGTCTGAATGGGCAGAGCATTGGAAGCAGAGCCAGAGAAAGAACACCGACCTCCTGGTTTGCTGGCTGGTACTTTTCATTTTACTCTTCGTGCCTGGATTCGGCTGTCGGACTTCTCTGAGGTATCTAAGGAGGGGTCCAGTCCCTCCCCTGGAACGGATCTTCTCAGGCTTCAAAGTGTGCCTTTGAAGCAGAGTGCGGGGCCCCAGCCTCGTAGGCTTGCTCAGTCTGGGCCCCTGTGCAGCCGACGTGTTCCAGAGCACAGCCTCGGGGCCTCAGAGTCAAGTCCTGCTTGGGCGAGATCTTGGAATCTAAGGTTCCCGTCTGCAGGGTCAGTCCTGGGCAAGGGCCACCGTGGAGGGCTGGGAGGCCAGAGGCTGGCTCTGTAGTCATCTCAGGGAACCCTGGCTGCACAGTTCTGGGGCACCCCTGCCCCAGGGGGCACTCATTAGCTTCCTTCTCTGCAGCTGTCTGCCTTTAGCTCTAACCGGCTCTGGAACTCAAGTGCCCCCACGCCGAGGCGTACTTTTGGGTCTGCAAAGGGGTTCCATCTTGCCCCTTGTTGAACCCCTGCAGCAGGCACCTATTTGCATAAATGCACAATCCTGTACACTCACAGCCGTGCCTGCCGTGTGCAGAGCCTTGTGAGGGCACATGGGCCATGCGGATGGCTGTGCAGTGCTCACACTCGCAGACCGCTGACCGGGGAAATAGTGTGGAATTTCCCAGACACGTGCGCTGAGCTGGCATCCTGCTAGGTGCTTGCTGTGCTTTCTCGCGTGGAATTCCCACCACATTCCACGAGCTACAGCGAGGCGGTTAAGATTGTGTGGTTTAGAATGTGGGTTCGAGCCAGGCGCTGCCCATTATTAGCAGTGTGACTTTGGGGAAGCCTCTCACCCTCCTTGTGCCTGGGATTCCTCATTTTGTGAAAAAGAGATAATAAAATCGAAGATTATAGATTTGTGAGGAATATGTGTGAGCATGAGGGTTCACGCATGGTAAACACCTAGAATAAATGCTCAGTAAACGGGAGCTGTCACTGTTCCTGGCTTACAGATAGACCAGACTCCAGAGTTCAGTAGCTTACCCCGGTTCCCACAGCTGGTGACACTCATCTTCACTCTCTTCCTCTCTTTCTTCCTCTTTCTGATACACAGACACACACACACACACATGGACACACACATGCACCCATGCACACACGTACAGTGCAGAGTTGCCTCCAAGCCTTCCGAAACTCTGGGGACAGTCACCATAAGGTGTCATAAGGGACTTGGAGTCACATAAGGTGTCATAAGGGACTTGGAGTCACTAAGGCCGGAAATCCCTCCTGGTTGCCACATGACATGGGCCAGAGGGGCAAAGATCGGGGCGAGGTTGTCGTGTCCTGGCACAGGCAAGGGGAGGGGTGGGTCTCATCTCTCCCAGGATACACTGGGCACGTGAGACACCTCTCAAGATCTCCCCAGCTGGTTCTGTCACAGGAAACTCATGAGGAGCTCTGCTGGAGGTCTGACTGCTTCAAAAGGACCCTGGGTTTACTTTTTCCTCTGTGTCTGCTGCCCTGTGAAGTATCTCATCTCTATCCTGGGTAGCAGCTTCCATGCCTCCTCCCCTCCCCCGGAAGCCCCCTACCCACCTCCTACCTTCTCACCAGAGTGATCTCCAATTACAGTTTTCCCCGTGTCCCTCCTTTGTTTACAGAGCTCTCAGAGATTTCCTGTCTCCTTATGCCAAACCTAAGCTATGGCCCCTGCCTTCAGGTCCCTCAAATCTGGCCCTATGACCCCAACACGCTTCTCTCCTCTGGTCACACTGGCGAGTCGTTGACCTCCGCATACACTGTCAATGCAATTCTGCTCAAGCTTTGGGGGGCGGGAATCACACTCTATGTTGCTTTGCAACCCTGAGAGGTGTAAATAATAGAGACGCTTCTGGCTGCAAGCCAGCAAACCATAGAACCAATTCAGAATGGCCTTGGCACTCTGGGGCTTGTTATGTCATGTATCCAGAAGGCTGGGGTAGGCTTTCTCTGTTTGTGAATTTAGTGACCTAGCATGAATCCATGATCATTTTATCCTTTGGCCCTGGCATCCACAGCCCGCCTTCATTCGCAGGATTGTCTCCTCAAGGTCACAGAATGGCTGCTGCAGCCCCAAGCAACACATCCTCACCCAATAACCAACAAGGGTTAGAGAGGAGAAAACTTTTCTCTGGTGCCCCATTTTTTTTTTTAAAGATTTTATTTATTTATTTGACAGCCAGCGAGAGAGGGAACACAAGCAGGGGTAGTGAGAGGAAGAAGCAGGCTCCAAGCAGAGGAGCCTGATGCGGGGCTCCATCCCAGAACGCCGGGATCACGCCCTGAGCCGAAGGCAGACGCTTAACGACTGAGCCACCCAGGCGCCCCTCTCTGCTGCCCCATTTTAAGAACAAGGAGCAGTTTCCTAGAATACTCCCATCTGACTCCTCGTGCTTCATTGGCCAGAATCGTATCATGGCTCACACGTAAATCCATCATTGACTCAAGGAGTGGACTTCACAGGATTGTTGTGAGTGAGCCAAGGCTCCCTGCAGCGCCGGGCTGCCAGTTACCTGAGCACAATAGAGGATGTGCTGGCAAGGAAGAAAGAAGGCCCCGCCTATTGACTAGGCAACCAGCCATGTCTGCTACACTAACTGGAGGAAAGCCAGTCTCCCCGGCCTCTTTCCCCCCCGTTAGTGTCATTTTATGATGGCTTCCACCGTCTCTGAGTTCTAAAGGGCCTTCCTTCCCCTTCCCATACTCTTTGCTCCAGTCATAGCCAATGGCGTTTAAGACCCTGATATCCTGCTACCCACTGCTTCCAGAACTTTGTCCCCTCTATAGGGAACGCCCTTCTCCCCCCATTTTTAACCTGCTAAATCCCACCTCTCCTTAATGAAACTCCTGTGCCAACTGCTGCTCTAGTCCTTTCCTGTGACCTTGTCTGGGGGACTGTCATGGGGGCCCAAATGGTGGTCCACATTGCCTCCCACGGTGGAGCACATCTCTCTGTGCTGGCATTCTCTGTTGCATTTTGGGCACAGATCCTGGCCTGGCACCTGGCGTAGAGCCCCCCGGGAGCACGAGTGCATGTATAACGACCTTCTGCCCAGCACCCTGCGCATGGCCTGTTTGCCCACATCTTGGGCCAGAGGGATGGAAAGTGTAAAGATTGGGGTCCCCACCCCATGCCTCTAGGTTCCAGGTGATTCTGTGTATGTCGTTTCCTCTTTTGGGCCTCAGTATCCTCCTCTGGGGCGTCTCCAATTTCTGAGAGTCCCTGAGACTCCTCTGAGCCGGGGTTTCCCTGAAGGCAAGGCCTGAAACAAGGACCTGGGTGTAGGCAGATTATTTGGGAGATGTTCCTGAGAAACAGGACTGAGGGAGCAAGAGAGCAAGGCAGGCAGGGAGGGACAGAATCATGGGCAGGTGTCATTGAGATTGCCGTGCTGGGTCCCCAGCACTCACTTCTACTGGTGCCTCCGGAGAAGGATATCGGATGCTCCCTGGATTGTCCCCCAAAGGCGAGGGACAGGAGCCTTTATCTACTGGCTTGCTTCCCCATTAGTTGAGGATTACGCACGGGCTTTAACCCCCCTGTGTTTCAGGGTTGCAACCGTGCATGGGGCGAGTGGGCTCCTGTGGCTTGGGGAAGGTTTTGCGCAGAAAACAGAAAGACACACAGAGGCTGCTTGAGGTGGGACGGTGCCAGTGGGGTCTTGCCCAGAACTGCCCACCACCCCTGCAGCGAACCTCAGAAGTGGCCTCAGGGGGCACCAAAGGCATCTGCCCCATTTTTGTAGGGAAATTGCCTTGGTTTGTAAAGGCACTCAGTAGAGAATGGCAACCAGTGGTTTTTAGGAACGTCGAAATCCTCCGCGCACCCCGGTCAGCTTCTTGACCTGATGCGTCTCCTTCGTTCCAGCTAGCATCCAACTTCCAGGCCTGCGCCCGGATCGGCTCCGAGACGGAGGCGTACTTCACCGCTGTGGAGAGGATGCGTCAGTACATGAAGGTGGGGCGCGGGCTGGGTGTGGTGTGGGGAGCTCTGGAAGGTGCCACATCCACGCCTGGGGCTCAGCTTCTGTGGCCTCTGCAGGCTCCAGCACCCCAACTCCCTGAGACTTTTTCAAGAGGCAGCTGAGGCTCCCGGCCCTTCCTCCCCATCTTCCCTGGACCTGTGTCTATCATTTCTTAGAAGGCCCTCCACACCCGTTGGCCCATTGTTATCACATCCCTCACCGCTTTCCTGGGTGCAGAGAGAACGCTCTGCCCTTTGTAGAGATAAGAGTTTTGCCCAAGTATAAAAATAGGAATAATGACAATAATAATTGGTATTATTATTGTTCTATGTGTGTCAGAATAGTCAAGAACATAGATCTTAGAGCCAGATCAACTGGCTTCAAGTCCAAGCTTTGCTGCTTGAGTCAGCTATGTAACCTGGGGAGAGATCACAGTCTCTACTTCATTGGGTTATTCCAAAGATTGAATAATATAATATGTGAAGCACTTAGTACGGTGCTTGACCCACAGTAAAAGCTCAATATTTTTATATATAGATTATCTCATAGAATCACAAAACAATTTTATAAGGTTGGTTGAATTATTATCCCCATTTCCAGATGAGGAAAACTGAGGCTCGGTTCAGCTGAGCATCTGGCTTCAGATTACACAGCTGGGGTCTGGCAGAGCCCTTTGAAGCCGGTTCTCCTGCCCCTGTGAACAGGAGCAAAATTCGTGATTCATAGAGCTTTGATTTAACACGGGGACACTGTGGTGTAGCCACATCTGCAGTGAAGAGCTCTGACGTGTGCGGTCAGGCTACCGTGCTTCTTCTCCATCATTCGGGCCTCAGGACGTACCCAGCTATGCTTGGTTCGGTAGTGGGCTCGGGGTCAGGCAGCCCTGGTCTCTGTGCTCATCGCTATGTGATCTGGAGCAAGTCCCTTAACCTGTCTGAGCCTCCGTTTCCTTGTGTGTGAAATGAGGACAGAGGGAGGAGAAGTCTGCACAAGGCGTCTGAGCCAGAAAACATGCCCCACGGGGGTCAGCTAGCTCTGCCACCTTTATTATCACTGTTCTGGGTTTTATTTCTTTAAAGCCCCATACCATAAATTAGAAAAAATTCCCTGCATTAATAACAAGGGAGCTAGCTCTATGGTTTCTCACTCTTTTGGGATAAAATTATATGCATGTCAGGTGAGTGGGGGTGAGATGTTCCCCCTGGGGCATTCCTCTGATGACACAGCCAGTGGCTTGACCCCAGTGAGGGACAGGCTGGGGTGGGTCACGCACCAACAGCTGGAGGCCAGTGGGTCAGCAGGAGATGGGCAGAGATTAATGATAACTGTTGATTTCTTTTTCTCTCTTCAAAAATGAGATGTGTGTCCCCGAGTCTCCTTTGCACATCGAAGGCACGAGCTGTCCCCCTGGGTGGCCACAGCATGGAGAAATCATATTCCAGGATTATCACATGAAATACAGGGACAACACACCCGTTATCCTCAATGGTATCAACCTGACGATTCATGGCCAGGAAGTGGTAGGCATCGTGGGAAGGACAGGCTCTGGTGAGTGGAGTCCTGGGCATCCCCTGTCCTCAACTCTGCCCTGTGGTGTTGGGCCCATTTCAGGGCATGTGTTTACTCAGTGACCCCACAGATGTTTATTAGGCCCTACTCTGTGCCAGACACTGTGAACAAAACCCCAAGTCCCAGGGCACCGGGGGTCAGTCGTTAAGCGTCTGCCTTCGGCTCGGGTCATGATCCCAGGGTCCTGGGATCGACCCCCGAATTGGACTCCTTGCTCGGTGGGAAGCCTGCTTCTCCCTCTCCCACTCCCCCTGCTTGTGTTCCCTCTCTCACTGTGTCTCTCTCTGTCAAATAAATAAAATCTTTAAAAAAAACCAAAAAACAAAACAAAAAAAACCCCAAGTCCCTACTCTCATGGAATCCCACTGGAGGAGATAGGGGTTAAGTGACCAAACCAGGAAACACATAAGGTCATTACAGGTTGTGGTGAATGTCTTGGAGGAAATAAAAGGGTGCTGTTCACAGAGTAATGGGGCTGGGTCTTTGAGCCGTGGTGGTCTGGGCTCTGAGGCCAGCATTTGAGCTGAGACCCGAAGGATGAACAGGGTACAGGGGAGGCGTGTTTTAAGCATGGGGCAGTGCAGGGCTCTTTGGGGGCAAGAGCAGAGCCAGGAGTGAAATCTGAGTCCCCCTTCTCCTTCCTCCCCACCCTTCCTAGACCCCTTAGCCTCTTTCTTTGCCCTCTTTTTTGACCTCTTTCCCTCCCTTCCTCTCCTATTACTTTTCGGAGGTCTGGTCCAAGTATCACTCCCTCCTGTTTTTGCATTATTAAAGACACTGCTCAGGCTTGATTCTTGCCCCACCCTTGTGTGGCTAGGAGCTGCTTCCTCCAGGTAGCCCTCCAGGAAGACTACAGCCCTCCTGGGTCTCCACCTCCTCAGGCCCCCTGCAGGCCTTGCAGTCCTGTTAGGTGAAGAGCTTCCAGCTGTGTTCTTTCAGGTACTCTTCCCTTTCTGCTAGCCTGCAGTTGGCCTGAGAAGCTCTCAGTAGATACTGGTCCAACTGACTGTATTCATTCAGGAGGTGTTTATTGAGGACCTACTATCTGCCAGGCAAAGAGAACGTAAAGGTAGACAAGACACATAGCTACCCCCTGCATTGACCTTCTCTTTTTAGAGCAAAGGTTGAAAACTCAAATGCTTTTGGGGCCTGGCGAGCAACATGCATGGGAGAAATGGGCCTGGGATGTGATGCAAGGCGGGGCGGGCAGTGTGCTGAACTGGAGAGCCCTGTTCTCTCAAGAAAGCAGCTGCGCTCAGCTCCAGCTGCGTGCTGTGTGGGAGGCTGAGGGGCTGGTGTTGCCAGTTCTAGGTTTCAAGAAAAGCATGCAATTTGGATTTTTATAGATGGGGATTTGGATTTTTAAAACGCTGGCAAAGAACTTAAAAAATAACAGTAGCACTGTGTGTGTGAAACAGAATCTATAAATGGCTGGATTTAATCCAGGGGCTCCATTTGTGCCCTTTGATCTAGGCTGTAAGAAAGCTGTTTGTGGTTTGGGGCACCACTTGGAGCAGAGACTCCAGTCCTCTTCTGCTCTCTCAGGGCTCAGGATGACAAGGGATGGGCTACAGAGGGGAGCAGGTCAGGTGCGAACTGCAGGTGTGGCCTGTGCTGCCCCTAGTACAGATCTGGAAACTGAGGTCCCGCTTGTCTCTTGCCCAACAGGGAAGTCCTCCTTGGGGGCGGCTCTCTTCCGCCTGGTGGAACCTGCAGCGGGCCGGATCCTCATTGATGGCGTGGACATCTGCAGTATCAGCCTGGAGGAACTGCGGTCCAAGTTCTCAGTTGTCCCTCAAGATCCTGTCCTGCTCTCAGGAACCATCAGGTGAATGTTGGCCCGTAGGCAGCACGGTATAGAGGCCAGGCTCCTGGGAGGGGCGGTAGGACCAGGATGCCAGGGCTGAGCTGCCTCTGGTTAGCTGGTGGCCAGTGCCTCAGTTTTGGGGCCTCTGATCTCTCCTTGTCACACTGGGGCCACTCACTGGCACTTGGAGTGCCCTTGAAGGTGAAATGAAGTTCTGATAGACACAAGAACGCTTTGTAAACCGTAATGTGCTAAAGGAAAGCAAAGAATAATTTTTATTATTATTTTTTTTAACCTGATGGGATTGGTCAGCTTTCAGTTCACCATTAAGCATTTGCACTGTGGCTACTATATTCTTTTATACCTAGATGTGGTTTATTCTCCTCTCTGCACCCTTGGGGCAACCGAGCTGATGGGGGCATTTTAGGCTGGGAGGGAGCACTTCTTCACGGATGCACATTCCAGGCAGGGGAGAAGTGAGAAATAATCCAGGCAGTTCAGTTGGCAAGCTGGGACTAAACTTGACCCAGATTCATGCTCCCGCTTAACAGCGCACGTTAGCTATGTGGGAACACTAAGGCATGGAGATTGAGGAAACCTAATGCATTAAAAATGAAGCCAGATTCCTCGTGTTTCAGGAATGTTTAAGGGACGTTCTTAGAGGCAAGAGGATAAACTTGACCCTTAGAGCTCTGTTCAATCATTTATGAATTTACTCCTCATTTCTTCCTCCCTCCCACCCCCTCCCTGTTTTTCTCCTCCCTCTCTCCTCCCACCCTCCCGTCTTCCCTCCCTCCCTCCCTCCTTTCATTCATTTAACTTGCCTTTACTGAGCCTTTGCCAGGTCCAGACATTGTACTAGGGACTGGGGACACTTTGATGAATGATCACTGCCCCTGCTGCCCCCAGGACTTCAGATTGTAGTCATGGGGGGTGGGTATAGAGATGTAAGAACCAACAAATTATAATACAAGGAGAGATTTGCTAGTTCAGAGATACGAACAAAGTGCTAAAGAAGCCCAGAGGTAGGACAAGTAGCTCTACGGGTGAATCCAGAAAGGCTCCACAGGGGAAGGGATATTTGAGCAGGGCCTTGAAGGATAAGTAGGAGCTTGCCTGGGAGAAAAAGGGGAGAAAGTCCTTCCAGGGAGAGTGCATAATATGCGCACAAACCGAGAACTTTAAAATGATTGCATTAGGGGCGCCTGGGTGGCTCAGTCGTTGAGCGTCTGCCTTCGGCTCAGGGCGTGATCCCAGGGTCCTGGGATCGAGCCCCACATCAGGCTCCTCCGCTGGGAGTCTGCTTCTTCCTCTCCCACTCCCCCTGCCTGTGTTCCCTCTCTTGCCGGCTGTCTCTCTCTGTGTCAAATAAACACATAAAATCTTAAAATAAATAAATAAATAAAATGCTTGCATTAGGGGAATGAGATAACATTTAGTGATAGATCTCTGTGTTAAGCTAGAACTTGGGGACATCTATTGTGCCTTGATATAGGAGTAGTGAGAATATGAATTCACATTTTTTGAGCATTTCTATGGGCCAACCCCATGCTTTAATGTTTTGTATCATTTAACAGTCACCACAACCCTTACGAGGTAGGCACCATTCTTATCCGTCCTTTACATGGGAAGACTCGGAACTTAGAGAGGAAAAGTGACTTGTTTCAGGAGACACACAAGTAAATGATAAAGATGAGGTATTACCCCAGGTAGCCTAATCCCTGAACCAGTGCTTTTCCTCCCTGCAGTAGGAAGAACATGGACTGGAGTACAGGAGACCTGGGTTCTCTATCCACTAAGGTTTCGTCTCTCTCTGAGTGTCTCTGATTCCAGCCCATCTCTCAGACTGACCTGTGGGGTGACCTTGACCAAGCATTTAACACCAATAAGCCATAATTTTCCCCTCAATGAAGGATTTACTCATCTCTTGGGGGAGAGGGTGTCAAAGGGGCCATCCACGAAAGTGCTTTGGAGCTATCAAGTTTCATGCGGATAAGACATTCTGCCTTCTGCTTCTTTCATACAATCTAGCCCTCCGCACAAAGTGTGTGTGGCTGCCAAAACCGGGGAAAGATATAACAGATTAAAAATAGGTTTTAATCAGAACCGAGTGTTTGCGCAACAGAGGAGTGTTAATAACGTTGCCGATGCCAAATGCAAGTGCAAACCTTAACGGGTGTAAAGTCCAGATAGAGCCCAGCCTAATGTTGCTTGGACCATCAGTTAGGATTTTTTCACTGCGAGAGGCAGAAAAACTAACCCCACCACAATGAGATACCACCTCCCACCTAATAGGATGGCTATAATGAGAAAAAGAAAAAAGCAAAGGGAACATGACAAGTATTGCTGAGGATGTTGAAAAATTGGAACGCTCGTGCCCCATTGGTGGGAATATAAAATGGTACAGCCTCTGTGAAAAACAGTTTGGCAGCTTCTCAAAAAGTTAAATGTAGAATTACCATACGATCCAGCAATTCTTCCTCTAGGTATATACCCGAAAGAGTTGAAAGTGGGACTTGAACGGATATTTGTCTATCAGGGTTTGTAGCATTAATTCATAATAACCAAAAGGTGGAAACAACCCAAGTGTTTGGTCATCAACAGATAAGTGAATACACACACACACACACACACACACACACACACACACTGGAATATTAAAGAGCCATAAAAAAGAATGAATATTTGATACATGCTGCAACATGGATGGACCTTGAAAACATGCTCAGTGAAATATGTCAGACACAGGAAGACGAATGTTGTATATATCCACTTAAAGGAGGTTCCTGGAGTAGGCAAATTCATAGAGACAGAAAATAAAATAGAAGTTACCAGAGGCTGAGGGAGGGGGAAGAGCTTAGTGGGTAGAGATAGGGATGATGAGTTTTGATGGATGGTCACACAACACTGTGAATGTATTTAATGCCACTGAATTGTACACTCACAAGCATTTAAATGATAAATATGTACATTCTAACACACATACACCTACACAGAGAGACACACACAATCCCAAGTGGCTTAAGCTAAAAATGACCTCTTTGGCTCATGATACTGGGAAGGCTGAGACTGACTCAGGGGCCTAGTGTCCCCCAGCTGTGCTTTGGCTGCATTCCCAGCCTTCAGTGAGAGCCCCTGGGGACTCGGTGTGTCCCACTCCCAGAGCAAGATGGTTGCAGCCATCTACTGACGCCTGAGTCATTTGCTCCACCCCTGGAGTTGGCGGTAGAGGACCACCTGGACCACGTGGGCTTGAGAGCTGGGGACGAGGTGGTCTCCAGATAAAACTTGGGGGCCACAGCCTGCAAAAGGGATGGGTACTGGGAAGGCACAAGAAATGACTGTTCTTGGTAATTCCATGGCTTTCTCTACACCCAGTAAAACCGTTCTAACCATTCTTGGTCATCTACCGTGCGTGGGACAGCCTATTCAATGGTTACATGTGGTTCTGGAATACTTCTCCTCCTCTTCTCTGGCAGATTCAACCTAGATCCCTTTGATCGCTACACAGATGAGCAGATCTGGGATGTCTTGGAGAGGACATTCCTAAGCGTGACAGTAAGTAGCTCTAAGACCTGATTCTTGGTCTTCACCTGCCTCTTCAACAGCAGTGCCTCCTGGTCCTTTGGGGCTCATCTCACATGATATTTCAGATGTTGCCACTTTGGGGGCATGGGTTAAATAATCTCATGGAGATGAGATGATTTTGGATTCTTAAGTCAAGTCTGATGGCACTCAGACATCAACAGTGATCCAGACGCATGCCAGGCTCAGGGGACACAGCAAAAGCAAAGTAGATAAGGTGTTCGCCCTCCTGGTGCTTACGTTCGGTGGGAGATACAGACAACAAATAGACATAGAAGATGCTTTCAGATGGTGGTAAGTGCTGTGAAGGTGGCCATGAGACCAAAAGATACTTCGGTTGGGGAGCAGCTCTTTTACATGAAGTGGCCAAGCAAGGCGTCTTTAAAGTTGGGGCATTGGAGCTGAGACCCAATATTGAGGGGGCAGGAGGGCACAGATCTTTGAGAGAACATTCCAGGCACAGGAACTAGCAATATGCAAAGACCCTGAGAGCGGAGTGAGAGGGGCAGAGGTAAGGAAGAGAAAGACCAGTGGCTGGAGCATAGAGAGGTGAGGAGTGTTACAAAGTGCTCCGGGAGGGGCTGGTAGGGGTCAGGTTAGGTCTTACCCCGCAGCAGCCTACATGGCCACATGCCTACATAGCCTACCTCTCATTTTCCTGGATATTATAGATCTCAAAGTTACCCCAAGGACTGCAAGCAGAAGTGGTGGAAAGTGGAAGAAACTTCTCTGTGGGGGAGAGGCAGCTACTCTGCATCGCAAGAGCACTCCTTCGAAACTCCAAGGTGAGACCACGGAATGGCCACGGGCGGTCACGGATGACATGTGGCTTGGGAAACCACACTGGCTGTTTCTCCCTCCGTCTCCATAGGATAGTGGGTGCTGTGCTGTACGTCCTTTCCGCAAATACCTGAAGGGCTTCCTCATGTCGCTGATGGCCATTCTGTACATATCTGGCGTGGGAGAGGCATGTAGGTGGGGACTCAGCCTGGGCTCTCTCAAACCCTGATACTCTGCAGCTAAGCTGAAACAATCCACCACTAGAACCAAACCATGATGCACTTTCCTTACAAGAAGTTGAAAGTTTAGAAGCTTATTGATTTAACAGTTGCCTATTGTATATTTTTTCTACAACTTGGATGTAGGACATTCTCTTTATTAGAGTTGGAAATCAGATGACAGCTGTTCCAGGACAAAATTATTATTATTATTTCAGTTTCAGGTGTAGAATTTAGTGATTCATCACTTACAATACCCAGTGCTCATCACAGCAAGTGCCCTCCTTAATATCCATCACTCCCTTTGTTCTCTATAGTTCAGAGTCTGTTTCCTGGTTTGCCTCTCTTCCCTTCTCCCCATGTTCATCTGTTTTGTTTCTTAAATTCCACGTATGAGTGAAATCATATGGTTTCTGTCTTTCTCTAGCAGATTTATTTTGCTTAGCATAATACGCTCTAGTTCCATCCGTGTCATTGCAAATGCAAGATTTCATTCTTTTTTATGACTAGTATTCCACTGTATATATATATATATATCACATCTTATTTATCCATTCATCTGTCAATGGACATTTGGGCTCTTTCTATAATCTGGCTATTGTTGATAATGCTACTATAAACATTGGGGTGCATGTACCCCTTTGAATCAGTATTTTTGTATCCTTTGGGTACATACCTAGTAGTGCAATTGCTGGATGAATGTGGTAGTTCTATTTTCAACTTTTTGAGGAATCTCCATACTGTTTTCCAGTGGCTGCATCAGTTTGCACTCCCACCAACAGTGTAAGAGGGTCCCCCTTTCTCCACATCCTCGCCAACACCTGTTGTTTCTTGTGTTATTGATTTTAGCCATTCTGACAGGTGTGAGGTGATATCTCATTATAGTTCAAAACTATAATTTGCATTTCCCTGATGATGAGTGATGGTGAGCATCTTTCCATGTGTCTGTTGGCCATCTGGATGTCTTCTTTGGAAAAATGTCTGTTTATGTCTTCTGCCCATTTTTAAACTGGATTATTTGTTTTTTTTGGGTGTTGAGTTTGATAAGTTCTTTATTTTTCTTGGATACTAGCCCTTTATCAGATATGTCATTTGCAACTAGCTTCTCCCATTCCATAGGTTGCCTTTTACTTTTGTTGATTGTTTCCTTTGCTGTGCAGAGCTTTTTATCTTGATGTAGTCCCAATAGTTTATTTTTGCTTCTGTTTCCCTTGCCTCCTGAGACATGTCTAATAAAAAGGTGCTGTGGCTGATGTCAGAGAGATTGCTGCCTGTGTTCTCCTCTAGAATTTTGATGGTTTCCTGTCTCACATTTAGGTCTTTCATCCATTTTGAATTTATTTTTGTGTATGGTGTAAGAAAGTGGTCCAATTTCATTCTTTCGCATGTTGCTGTCCAGTTTTCCCAGCACCATTTGTTGAAGAGAGTGTCTTTTTTCCAAAATTATCTATTTTTCAAAAGTTTCATCAGACGGTGCTTCTTGAAGCTTTCCAAGTATTGTACCAGTAGTTTTAGGCATTTGACTACCTGGGCTAGTAGTATCTGGACTGTCAGAGCTCTGGGGAAAAAGTGGGCAGAGCCCAGTGGGGTCAGAAGCTGGGAAGAAGGTTTCACAGGAAGGAGGACAATCTCCTTTCCAGCAGAGAAGAGAGACAGGATTTGCAATATGCATGTAGCACTTTCTGAACTGCTCAGTTCCTTATTTTACAGTTACTAGACCACTGGTGCCAAAGTTACTTTCTCCATTGTTTCCCCAAACTTGAGCCATCACTTTATGACTTTTGTCATAATGTGTACCATCTCTCCTTTGACTTACCCGTGATGCCCTCTTTTTAAAAACAGCCTCATTCTAAACAGTAACATTTGTGAAATCATATTTCTGTGCTAGTTTTATCTTTCTAATGCATATTGTTAATAAAATAAAAATGTTAAAGTAAAGAGAAACCTTATCCATATTCCAGCCACACCATCTCACGTGCCATCCAAGCGTGTGTGCATGCCCCACTTTGGGGAACGTTGGTCTATGTTAATTTAGGCAAATCAGAAGGCAGTTCATAAACAAGAAGTTGCCGCTGGACCATTTTCATTTTCAAGAGTTTAATTCTCTGGTCACACACACACACACACACACATACACACACACACACACACAAGCTCTTTGTTGAGACCTAACATTCTCTAACATAATGGATGACTAGAGCTCGAAGTGGGGTTTGAACTCAATCCATATCTCTCACCTTCCAGCTTGGGGACTTCGTGGATTAGTGGTAGACCCAGGACTAGATCCAGGTCTCCGGCCCCAAGCAGGCTGTCCTCACCCCTGTTTTGTATTCACCAGATCATCCTTATTGATGAAGCCACAGCTTCCATTGACATAGAAACCGATACCTTGATCCAGCACACAATCCGAGAAGCCTTCCAGGGCTGCACGGTGCTGGTCATTGCACACCGCATCACCACTGTGCTCGACTGTGACCGCATCCTGGTCATGAGCAATGGGAAGGTGAGAGCTGTGTCCCTGGGGCCAGGGGAGGGACCTGTGCTCAGGCCAGCATCCCAGGGGGCCTTTGGATCCTTCAAGACTAAGCTCAGTGGTGTCCCTCCCCCCCTTCCTTTCTTCGTCTCCCAGGTTGTAGAGTTTGACAGGCCTGAGGTCCTGCAGCAGAAGCCTGAGTCTCTGTTTGCTGCCTTGCTGGCAACAGCCAATTCTTCACTGAGTTAAAGAGAACCGGTGACTGCGTGGGGGCTGACGGCAGAGCCACGTGCAGCTGTGAGACCTGTAGTCCATGACCTTCTTGTGTAGAGATAGCTTCTTCTCCCGAAAGCGGAGGTCAAATGTGCTCAGGGGTGCTGGCAGTGGGGTAGAAAAGATGGGGGGAGCAAAACCTGGGATAGGCCATTCTGTGGCTCCCCAGGTCTGGGAAGCCCTGCACCATTTGAGACCATGTGAGCAAATCACGATGCGTCTCTTTTTAACTGATAGGTTGTGTAATTTCATAATAATGTGAAAGCTTATTATAGTTTTAAAAGTATTGCAAATGCTGTATTGAGTTTGTAAAAAAATAAAAGTAAGAAAAAGTCACATTCTCTGTTCTGCTTTCTTGTTAGCTAGTACTCATTCACTGCAGGGAGGAGAGAGTCCCTCATACTGACTTCTGGAAAAGGGACTTCATTGGCTAATGGAATGGAAAGGTCCAGAAAAAGTTCTAGGTTGGGTGTCAGTAGCTAAAAGATGTCTGTCTTGTGAACTCTGCTTCTTCTTCTCTCAGCTGTACTTTCCTTTTGTGGCTTCACTCTTTGGCCTCCTCGCTCCGCATAGTGATAGCAAGGCTGTCAGCAGCTCCAGGCTCATGTCCTGCCAGCTCAGAGCCCTGGGTCTGCTTTCCCCAAATGACTCCAGCAAAAGCTCCATGGCTAAATTTCATTGGGTCGACTTGGGTCATGTGCTCATCCCTGAACCAATCACATGCTAGGCTGTTGGAATACAGTGACAAGCCCGGTCCCAAGTCCCATGCCTACACCTGGACCTGGGGATGGGGTCAGCTGTCCTGAATCACATGGGCTGAGAATGGAGGGGGTTATTTCTCCAAAATAAAATTGGGATGGTCTTCCTACATGAAGGAGAAATGGATACGGACACGGGGCAGGCCCAAAATAGCAGCTGTCTACCATGTTTATTTACTGATTAGAGCATAAGTGGATGGAATAAAGAGTTAGTTTATAACATATGCCAACCGGAAATAAGATTATTGGTCTCCCTACTCCGCCAAGTAGTTACAGATACATACATAGAAAAAGGTAATTATTTTCAATTTACCACCAGGGAGAACTCATTGCAGTGTCTGGTCTCGGTATAAGAAAAATCAATTCAGTAAACAAATACTTCCTGCTCCGTTTCTTGCACCGGGGAGGGTGCTGGGAGTGTAATGAAGTCCCCTTCCTCATGGAATTTGGGATCTTATGAGAATGAGTGAACAGTGAACAAGGAAACAGATGGTTCCAGAACTGAGTGGCAGGAGGTGAGGACAGGGTGCAGGAGCTGAGGACAGTTAGAGCAGGCTTTCAGGTAGAAGCAAGGTTGTGGTTTACTGACCTGAAACCTGAACAAACATTTGCTGGTGCAAGAAAGAATGTTCCAGGCAGGCAGAACAGCAAACAAATCCCCTCGGGAAAGAACTATGACAGGCTGATGTAATCCTTGGACCAAACAGAGGAAAAAGCCCAAGTTCCAGAGTTAGTGAGACATATACATCACCTTCTGTTCCCTTCCTGAGGTTTTAGGTAACCTCTGCTTCTCTTCCCAAGGCCTTTCCCCAGGTGAGTGTCTTTTCTCTCTTAAAAATCCCTTTGCCCAATTTATCCCTTTCCCCTGGGCCCTTGCCTTTTGTTTCTTAGACCCTGAAAAGCACTGGGAGCCCCTTCTGCTCCCATCCCATCTGAACCCTGGGGTCACAGAGCTGCTTATCTGCAAGTCGAAAGTGACTGTATTCGCCCTGCCCTGGCCCCTCCCAGAACTCCTGTGGGACAACTGCATGCATCACCTGTGAGAAGGAGCTTCACAGACTGAGTGCCCCTTGGCCGTGATCCTTGACCCAAGCGTCCTTCCCCAGGCCAGCTGTAGCGGCCATATTTTCTTGGAGTTGGCCAGCAGATGGCAGGCTCTTCCCAAAAATGAGGGGCGAGCCTGCTGGTTTCCGATCTAGATCCACTGAGAATCCGCTAGGGGGAGTGTGGACCCCTGAGGTAGAGCACAGAAGACAGCCTTTCCCCACCTTCCCTTGAAGCAGCCTCTCCTGCTGGAAGGATTAGAATTACCCAAGGAATCCCGAAAACACTGATGTCCACTCCTGGAAGTTCTGATTCATTGGTTTAAGGTGGAGACTGAGCCTTGGGATTTTTTGAAAACTTCAGGTGAACCTAATGTGAAGCAAAAGTTGAGAACCTTTGGCTCCAAGCAGCAATAAAACAGAACTTTTTGAAAAATTATATGTATATTTTAACAATATTGGTAATATTTTTAAGCTGAGTGGTTAAGTATATGACTTTCTTTTCTTTAAATAATGCTTAAATATGTATTTTTTGGTCATCTGAACTATTTTGTATTAAATTTTAGAAATCGGTATTTGATATACAAAAAATAATGCAAACAATCATTGTAATGACTGAATGTGGAACTCGATTCTACTTTCTTATATTTGTCTAATGGTTTGCTGTTATGTATATTCTCAATGACATCCTGGTGGGGAGGAGATCAGAGTATTTTGGGTGTCCAGTTATTTTTTTTTTTTATTTTAGTCCTTAATTAAATTAATTAATTAATAATTTGTTGTTGTTGTTGTCTTAATTTTCTTAATTCCAGTTAGTTACCATACAGTGTAATATTAGTTTCAGGTGTACAATAAAATGATTCGACACATCCGTACATGCCCGGTGCTCATCAGGACAAGTGCCCTCCTTAGTCCCCATCGCTTACTTCCCCCACCCCCACCCACCTGCCCTCTGGTAACCATCAGTCTGTTCTCTAGAGTTAAGAGGTGCCCAGGGGTTTTAAAGGACCTGATTTATCCCCTGGTCTAGCCTTCTCCAAGCTAGCCTTCCTCCTGGTCAAATGCAGTGAACGACTTCTACCCAAGCTGGGTGATGTGGTCCACAGTGACGACAGGTGGGGGTACAGATGAGAGGAAGTAATAGTGCTACTGGCCCTGGCCCTGCCCTGCATCATCCCCAGCTGTGGACACTCTCTTTTAAGAGAAACGCTGCTAAATGGAGGCTGGCCAAAGGACGACCACCAGGGAACCAGGTTCACTCTTCACTTTCCTGAAGGACTTCCTCTAGAAGTCACTCCAAAGGTCGGTCCCAGGCTCTGAAGGCACAGACGTTCAGGTCATTGGAAAAGTCCCACTAGGGAGTAGCTGGTTTGGGGCAGGGAGCTCTCAATGTCTGGAAGCCTTCTCTGACAGCTCTCCGGGGTGCGGGGTGAGGGGGCATAGCTGATATCCGCAGGCTCGGAACATTCCTCCAAGGCTGAGTGCTGGCAGGGATGCTGTATGTGTGGGAAATTGGATCGGATAACGTCTATGGCGCATGTGATGCTGGGACGCAATTATAAACAGAAAATTGCCGGATGGCAGGGGCTCTCAAACTTGAATGCGCACCGGCATCGCCTGGAGGGCTAACACACAGCTTGCTGGCTCCCACCCCCGTACTTTCTGATTTAGTGGGTCTGGGGCTTGAGAATTTGCCTTTTTAACAAGTTTCCAGATGTTGCTGATATTGCTGCTCAGGGACCACACTCTGAGAACTCACGGGTTAGCCAAGATTATTCTGTCCTATGTGATTTAGACAGGAGGTTTGTTTTTTTGTTTTTGTTTTTTTTTAGATTTTATTTATTTATTTGTCAGACAGAGAGAGAGAGTACAAGCAGGGGGAGCGGCAGGCAGAAGAAGCAGGCTCTCTGCTGAGTGAGGGGCCCGATGCGGGGCTTGATCCCAGGACCCTGAGATCATGACCTGAGCTGAAGGTAGACACTTAACCCAATGAGCCACCCAGGTGTCCCAAGACAGGAAGATTTTTAAACCCTCATTTTAACATGTTCCTCCAAGTTTATGTATTTTCAGGGCACTTTAATTTTTATGACTTCTTCTGGTTCAGACCCCCTGAGCATTTCAGTAGGCAATACAGACTCTCCTTTTCTCCATCACGTTGACCTGGGAGAACCCAGGGCTTTCCTTTATTTCCTTTGTACTTGTGGATGACTCCCGTGACATTTGGGGCCAAAAGAGAGGTTTCTATCCCAGTAACTCAACAACTTCCGATTGAATATCAGGCACCGTCTTCTTCTTTTTTATTTTTTTAAATGATCTTATTAATTTATTTATTTGACAGAGAGAGAGAGAGCACAAACGGGGGAGCAGCAGGCAGAGGCAGAGGCAGAAGCGGGCTCCCTGCTGGGCAAGGAGCCCGATGCAGGGCTCGATCCTAGGACCCCAGGATCACGACCCGAGCCAATGGCAGGTGCTTCACCAACTGAGCCACCAAGGCGTCCCCACGCACCAGCTTCTTAAGGAGTCTCTCCCTGTCTACTCCCTCAGACTCCAGGGTCCTCCAGAGAATATGCCCCGGGGTTCTCCCCACCCCCCGCCTCCCAGTTCCCGGACACATGTTACGCAGCTCAGTTCTTGATTTTGATGGCTTTTCCTGCCAGACAAGTCACGAGGATCTCACAGTCTACCCAGGAGACGTAACAAAGCACTTCTGTAAACAAAACCAGTTTCTGCCCTATGATACCAGCTGTTAAGATAGTACAATTTCACCCCATTATCCTAAAAGCCCCCTATTCTATTCCCCCCCCCCACTCCTGACTCACTTAAATAACTCTCTGGAATTCAACTCTATCGGAGTCAGAAGCAAATTCGAAGATTGTTAGTCTGGGTGTTCCCTAGCCTGTGGTCCATGGAACCTGGAGCTAGATTCAGAGGACCCAAGAGCTCGGATAGGGAAAAACTGTGTCTTTTTTTTTTTTTTTTTAACTAACTGATATTTAGCATTTCCACTGATTATGAATGAGGTGGCAAACTGTAATAGTATTATTATTACCTGTGACCTTATCACCCACCAATAGAATCATAGATATTCCTTTGAATTGCGACGTCATTTTACTTCACACGTCAATATAGAAATATATATTATAGTATCCAACTTTGGTTTTTTAACCATGTTTCTTTATGATTGGTTTTCTTCGCAATCCTATGTGCTTTATTTTACATATTAGAAACACTATTCTGAGAACGCACGAGAATGCCAAAGAGATCTATGGCACAAAGAAGGTTAAAACCCTGGTTTAATTCAGTTCCTGATTTTATAGAGGGAAACTGAGTCCCAGAAAGAGAAGGTGCCTTGCCTACACCACTGGCTTTTAATAGCCTGGCTTGAAATTCGAATCTGAATCAGGGAGGAAAGGCATTGAGAGGGAGGGACAGGCAGACAGGAAGGGCTGGCGATAAAGGCCTTACCCCAATAGCCTGGTCAGGCACGGTCCGCTCAGGGCAGGGGGTGGATGGGCTGGCCCCTTCGCAGAAGTTCTAGTTCTGATGCCTGGCCTACCCCCACCCAGTTCCGGTCACCATTGCAGCAAGTGTGAGCAGTTATCATGGCAAAACCATTTCTCTTTACAGCAAAGAGGAGTACAATTTTCTGATTTAATAATGATAGTTCTTGCCAAATCTTTGGCTCCCGAGTGCTTTGTCATACGAGCTGCATTCTAGCAACAATCGTACTGATCCAGAAGCTTCTGTTCCAATATAAGGGCCTCAGTACCACTCGGCACTCACTGAAATGCTCCCCACCTCTTCTCCCCACACCCATCGATATTCCTCACGATTCTGGGGTTGTGCCTGGTTCCTGACTTAGAACTTGCAGAGCACTTCCACAGACATCATTTCCCACTTATGCACACCGTAGGATTGTGTACCATCCGTTGGTAGAGATAGCTGGGAGTTTTCACTCTGAGCTCCCTACGTGAGAGGAAGGAACAAGGTCTTCACTACTTGGGGGCACCTGGGTGGCTTAGTCGGTTAAGCCTCTGCCTTCGGCTCAGGTCATGATCCCAGGGTCCTGGGATGGAGCCCCACATCCATCAGGCTCCTTGCTCTGCTTCTCCCTCTCTCTCTCTCTGCCTGCTGCTCCCCATGCTTATGCTCTCCCCAACAGCCCTGTCAAATAAATAAATAGATTCCTTAAAAAAAAAATACGATCTTCACAACTCAGCCATGTAAAGGAAGAATGAAGCTGTTCACAATAAGCCAAGTTTTCCTGGTCCTGAGAAGGCAGGGCCACCACCTTTCCTGTGTGTAGGGCTTTTGTGTTCTCTGGCTCAGCTCTGAGCCAAGGGACTTGCTCAGGGCTTTAAGCTCTGAGTGGTGAAGCTGAGGCCGGAGCTCATGCTTTCTGCCCAAGAGCATGTTTTGGCCTTTATTAGAGAGCTTGTCCTCTAATTGTTGCAGGCCTGTGTTTCTGCTTCACTCATCTGTTTGTTTTAAAAGCCCATTCAAATTCCAAACTACTTTCCAAATTCATTCGACATCAACTTTTGTTTGTTCTTCCTACAACGACTCCTTCCTTAGTTCATAAGGCAAACAAACAAAAATGAAAAACCCGAGCCCCTTCCTTTAGCAGATAAGCTGTGTACTTCCATTGGGCAGATTCCCACAGTAACCCAAAGGTAGGAGGCTTATTTCTCCTGAGATCCTGCTAATTAAAAAAAAAAAATTATTATTCGCAAAGAATAGCTACCACGTATTGAGTGTTTGCAATGTCTAAGACCCTGGGTAAGCACTTGCCTTACATTACCCAATCCTCACTTAACTTCCAATGCTTTCAAGTTAGTGTTCTCATTTTGTAGTTGGGGAAATTGAAATTTAGAGGTTTGAGCTCAGATCTGATTCCAGAGTTTCTATTCTTAACCATTATATGCTACTGACTCTGCAATGCCACACAGTGATTTCTGTATATATACAGAAATATACACACACACATATATATATATACATTTTAAAAGTTATTTACAGGGGTGCCTGGGTGGCTCTGTTAGTTAAGCGTCAGCCTTCGGCTCAGGTCATGATTTCAGGGTCCTGGGATGGAGGCCCTTGGAGGGCTCTGTGCTCAGAGGGGGATTTGCTTCTCCCTCTCCCTTTGCCCCTCCTCCTCCCCCTGCTCTCTCTCTCTCTCAAATAAATAAAATCTTTTAAAAAAGTTATTTACAAAACCGTTTTTGAGGTTGATTGAGCTTGTGTCTTTTATGGTTTGTTGAAGATATGCCAGTAAAGGAGGGGATAGGGAGAATCTGAGACAGACTCGCTTTGGAAAAAAGGCCTCACTGAGCTGCGGAGCTGGGGAAATGACCAAGAGGAGTGCTCTTGAAAGCTTGCACCCGGCACCACCACTGGTGTTTGGGGGTGCAGACTCCTGATACATGCATACATATTTATTCACAAATGATGCCTAGCATATGCATACATATCATTGTCCCATTATATTCATACAAAAAAATATCCTTTTTGTAAGGATGAGGAAGAATATAGAAAGGATTTCTTTTTTTTTAAAAAGATTTTTATTTATTTATTTATTTGAGAGAGAGAGAGAGAGAGAGAAAGAGCAGGCACACACAAAGAAGCAGACTCCCTGCTGGGCAGAGAGCCTGATGTGGGGCTGGGTCCCAGGACCCCAAGATCACGACCTGAGCCAAAGGCAGACATTCAACTGACTGAGCCACCCAGGCGCCCCTAGAAAGGATTTCTAATATTTTCTTCCTGTACTCCAATGGGTTCTCCTGTCCCCCTCAGCCCCCGGGGGGTGTCTACGCCCTGCTCGGATCTCAGTGTCCTGGCCTCCAGTGGGTGTCCATGCTATCTGGGACAGGAGCTTGTCTGTTCGTTTCCTCAGGCCCCCCCTTTGGCAGAAACGGCACAACGCCCCCTCCATCATTTCGCTCCAGAATCGGTGGCCTGACAGCCCAAACAATCATCTTCATGTAGCACCAAAATACTGCGTGTCTCCGCAGAGATCAGCCTCTGCCAGACCTTCGATGAACTTGGCGGAAAAACTGCTCATCAGGCTGCTGTGAACTTGACAGCATTCAAATCTGTTTGGGAATCATGAAAGCGAGTCTGGGCTGTGTTGCGGAGACCTCCCGGAGCGGTCGTGAAGATCAAGTGATAAAAGGGAGAAGAACTTCATCATACACAAAGGGCTCTACAAATGTCAAGTGATATTATTAGCAGTGATTTGCATTTATAGAGGAAGGAATGGAAGCAAAAAAGGAGACACAGACCTGCCTAAGGACAGCTTCTGCAGGCAGCCCTCCCCTGAGGCCAGGGAGCCTTCCTTCTCGTATCTTTCTCTACCAGGCAATCAATCGTGTACAGACCCTCCCCACTCTCCACCTCCCTTTTGGGCAGGAAGCGAAGTACCACGTTGGGGGCGGGGGGCAGCCTCCCCTGGGAACTGCATCCCCAGGACGTGGAGGAGCCAGAAACAGCCAGCAGGGGGCGGGATTGACCAGGATAAGAGTAAGAAGAGGCTTGGGGCCGGCTTGAAAGACTACAGTAAAATGTGGCATCAAATCCACGGGAGTTAGGTGGGGAAGGTCTTCCCAGGTGTCCAAATAATTCTTAAAAATGAATCCAGATTTGTCATTTCGGAATTTAGAGATTTGCTTGCTCCTAACCCTTCCCTGCCCACTACGGAATTCTTCAGCCAACTCTGAGCAAGGCCCCACGGCCAGGCACTCGAAGAATCTCAAGACATTGGAAAAGTCCTGCCCTCCGGAGTTTGCAAAGCTTGGAGTGAGGTAAATGGGGAACTTTTATATGCAAGAATTAGCTCTCAGTGCCAGCCCCTGACTTACGTTCATTTAATTCAAGAAAAAAAAAGCGCTCAGATTGCCTTTTATTTTTGGGTAAATGAATGAGATTTTCTCTGTGTTGAAGATTGGATCCCCCCACCCCCAACACACACACCTCATCCCCTGACCTCAGAGTTGCTTTCCCTTTGCAGGAGCACGGAGAGGGAGGTCCCTGACTGGGAGTCAGGAGACGCGGCTACTGGTCTCAGCCTTGCCCCAAGCCAGTCGTGGAGGGTCTCTGATTCCTCACTGTCCTCACCTGTAGAATGGGGGCTGGTGAGCGGCATTTTCTCCTTTACTTATACAAAGCTGTGATGTGACAGGCTAGGAAGGGGCAGCCGAGCAAGCACACTGCATGAACTTCGGCTGTCACTGAAGGAGGGGGCCGGGGCAGTGCCCTTTAATGTGGCAGAGGGAATGTTGGTCCCCCAGAGTTCCCTCCACAGGCGTGGTGGGAGCGACAGTTGAATGGGGCAGTTGGAGAGGAGGGCTCCAGGCAGGTGGGACAGGGAAGCTGAATCTGAGGTCCGTGGATGGAAGAAGACTCAGGCTACACGCAGCCGGCAACACCCGCTGAGCCCCATGACTTTGGACCCTTCCTCCTCATCCTCTCCTCCTCGGGACGCTAGCGTTTCTTGCCCAGGTAGAGCTTCTCTCTGTAGCAGTCAGCCCCTGGTGCCCATGTCTGTCTTCCCCAGTTCAGGCTGTGGAGGGTGGCACCACATCCATTGTGGCTGCCCACGCGGGAGTCGGCAGGGACCTGTGGCCTCCCAGAGCAGAAGGGAGGCTTGGGGGCACTTCCATTTTGGAACCCACTGGTACGTACAAGAAAAAGTAGACATGCCAAGCCAGGATATCCAAATTTGTGACATACAAAAGCCTACATTGAATAAATGAAGTCTTCTAACACACACAGAGACACACTGTCCTGTTCACAATTTCATCACAGGATTTATTAAAAAAAAAAAACACACCACCACCGTTCACGGTGTACTCCCGCATGGTTCACACAGGTCTAAGATGGGAGTTCTCATCTTCCTTCCATCTTGTCCGAATATCTCTGTAACTTCAAGGGTGACCTCATTTGGAGACATCACACAGGTCACTTTGTGGGACCCTGTGGGAATGAGAGGCCTTGGGCAAAGCCCCCACCCCATTCCTGCCCCCCAGGCTTAGCATCCGCTAATCTGTTTGAGCTTCCTTCTGCCCTCTCTCCACTTCCTGCCTCCCTCTCCTCCTGGCTCTCCTCTGGCTCTCCACTTGGGTGCTGGGGACAGCTGGACAGAGCTTTTCCTCTGAGCTGGAGGCTGGTCGGGGCCTGGAGGAAAGGGACATGGGAGTTGGGGAGAGGACATGAGGCCACTGGATACTGGTAATTTGGGTGGCTTGAAATTAAGAATTTATTTATCAAGAAATCAACAGAGGCTGTAATCTCTTATCTGGGAAGGATTTTATCATTAACAGTGTATTTGCATTTGACTGATGCAGGGGACTCCTAAGGAAGGACTTCCACTATAGGCACAAAGGAAAACTAAGAATCCAATTCTCAAATAAGAATCGCTACTTGTTAATTTTCTGGGTTAGAAAGGCAGAAATGGAACATAATTGAGCAAAGTAAGTAGATGCAGAAAATATTTCTTCTTGAAACACCCTCTAGATATCTTTTGTCCTCCCTTTTGGAGAGCAAGGATAGAGAAAAATGAATCCACTATAAGGAAAACAGCAGTGCAAATGTGAGGATAAATGCCGAGTCTCCCAGAGCCCTAGAGTCAGGGAGACACTAAGGCATGGTGGGGATTGTGGCAAACTAATGCATGTGTGCCCTTCCAGAAAAGGATTGCTGCTGCTCAGTGTGGGGGACAGTAGCCACATGGGCATGCAGAGCTCTTGATATTTTGTCACAAGCCAGAAGTCTTTTTTCTTTTAATATGATCTCTCATAATTCAAATTCAGAAAAATTTAAAAACTGTACAGGCTAAATAAAATGGGCCTGCATGTCATAAGTGGTCCACCATCCACTAGCTTGTGTCCACTGCTCTAAACAGAGACCTTCCGGCTTCCTACCTTGTCAGGTCCATGCAGGTCAGGTTAGGAAAGCAGAGGCAGGCACCAGGGACCTTCTTCCATCCCCTGCCAACCCTCAGATGCTCAGAGTGGGACAAACCTGCCAGGAACAGAGTCATGATGGCTGCAGGGGCCCTGGCCCGGTGCTGTCTTCTCTCCTTTCAGCTGCCATCAGGGCCCCCCCACCCCCACCCCCTGGCTGCCAGCAAGCAGATTTGCCGCTCCAGGCTGCTCCTCACTCCTGGCAGCGGATGGCACGACAGACGGGGATAGAGACGTTAGCCAAAGCAGACTTCCTGATTTAAAGTCTCATTTTCCCCCCGGGGCTGCCAAATTTAGCAAGGTGCCATTCCTGCTGCAATGCTTCCAAGCCGTCTTAGGTAATCATAACTCTGTATTCCCTGCGGAGTGCTCAAGGAAATTACCTCCCAGCATCAATTTCCTACGCACTCTGATTACCTGAACACGGCCAGGGAGGCCTGGTCTCCTGTTTGGCATCTTGGAATCCAGACCCCTTAAGATGAGTGGATGACAGCTGCTGCCAGGATTCTTTGCCATTAGGAAAGTGAGAAAAATTACAGAGGTCATAGTAACGGTGCTGCATGGATGGTGAAGCCCACACTCTCGGGAGGAGGAATTCTGGGTGCTGGAGACGGGGCCATGTAGTTTGGACGGGAGAGAAATTGCAGCTGGGTTGCTGGGGGTGAGCAGAGGGACACATTGGCTGTCCTCGCATGTCTGAGGGCGCGTAAGGCGGGGTTAATGTAGCCCGCATGGTACTGAGCACAGAGCCTCTGTTGCAGGAAAATCACGTTCAGTTCCACAGAAAGAAAACAATTCATTCCCTGTAGGGCTATTTTTTTTTTTAAAAAAAGGTTTAACTTTTTATTTTGAAATGATTTTAAGCTACATAAAAGTAACAACAATAATGCTAAGAAATTTTAACTACCCTTCACTCTGAATTGCAAATTAACATTTTGCCACATTTGCTTTAACATGCTCTCTCTATGCATAATTATTATTTTCCTGACACATTTGAGAGTAAATTGCAGACATTTTGCTCCATTATCTCTAAATACTTGAGTATATATTTCCTAAGAATAAGGAAATTCTCTTATATAACCATAATTATCACAGTTATTAATTGTCAAATTGTACAATTATCAACATCAGAAAATTTTACTTTGATATAATACTATTATGTACCCTACAGTCCATACTCAAGTTTCCCCAATTGTCCCAAAATAACATCCTTAATTTTTTTTTTTTTCCTGGTCCGGGATCCAGTGCAGAATTGGGTATTGCTTCTAGCTGTCAGGTATCTTCAGTTGCTGTTAATCTGGATTGTTTCTTTGTCTTTCATAATGCAAACAATTTTAAAGAGCACAAGCCAGTGGTTTTGTGGAATGTTCCTTTGGGTTTATCTGCTATTTCCTCATGACTTGAGTCCGGCTCTCCGTTTGTTTGCTGACATACCCACGAGGGCTATCTTGAGAAGGGACTGGGGTCTGTTGCACAGCTTGCTGAATCACGGGCTGGTTGGCTAGAAGGAAATTCTCACTCGAGACCCTGAGTTTTCCATGGCTGATGTCTTCCTGAATTCTTTCAATTCTTGGATTCTGTGATTCTCTCTCCCCCGAATAATTTCAGTTGGGTTTCAGAACTTGTAGTGAGCTCTTTCTTTTTTATCAGCTCCTCTGTGTTCTGCCGCCGTTTTGCTCAGGCTAACCTTCTGGGCAGCCCTCAGGACGCTGCAGGCAGGGCACGTGGCCCAGAGGCAGTGGGAAGCCACAGGCAGCTGGTCAGGGACCGTGGCTTAGCTGCTCATGCCCATTTTGTGACCGTAACAGGAAAGATGAGAATGTGGTAGAAAGACTCTGCATGCAAGGCTGTGCTCTTGTCCAGATTTTTCTCCTCCTCTCTCTCTGGCCAGGGCTGGGTTGTATTTATTTAAGGAGCCAAGGACCCATCCAAGGATGAGAAGACAATTTCTTTACTTTTCTCAGTCTGCGTATCCCTGAGCACCCCCCTTTATTGTCTTCCTGCAGCATATCTGGAAAAGCTGAGGGGCCACGGGGCTGTGTGTGATGCTTTGGCTAGAGGAAGCCGTGAAGGGCTTTCTGATAAACAGCCAAATGGAAATCTCATGGGAAGGCTCTTGGGGTGGCGGTGGGGGGACTTTTGCCCAGGGTTTGGTCTTGCCCACCTGGATGCCTCACCTGGGCTTTCTCTCCAACTCTCCTGCTCACCTCTCCTCTCTTTTGCATCCACTCAGCTCTAGCGTCATTTCTCATAAGAGGTTCCCCCTAACCCCATCCTCCTCCCACACCATACCGCTCTCTCCTTCCTCAGAACTTGGGTAGCACAGGTGGTCTGTGTTACTTAGTGACACTGAGCGTAGATATCCTGGTTCCAGGGTTTCCATTCTTAAATATGTGGTTAAATGTTACAACATCGTGGGGCAACCCCTCCATAACTTCCAGATCTCATTTCTTTGCCTCTCAGAGGTAACCACCATCTTGAAATTGGTGTATATTTTCTCATTCATTTTAAAAGGTACACTATTTTTTTTAAGGATAGTGTTTGGTTACAGAAAAGTTGTGAACACAGTACAGAGGGTTATTGCATCTGACATTGCTGTTAACACCTTACATATGTGTTAGGATTAATGAACACATACCGATACACCATTATTGACCTACATCCAAACTTCATTTAGCTTTCCGTAGTTTTTACCTAATGTCCGTTTTTTGTTCCAGGATCCCATCCAGGATATAGTCATCATGTTTCCTTAGGCTCCTCTTGGCTGTGACAATTTCTCAGATTTTTCTTGTGTTTTGATGACCTTGAAAGTTTTAAGTAATACTGGTCAGGTATTTTGTAGAATGTCCCTCGATCAGGATTTGTCTGTTACTTTTCCTATGATTAGACTGGAATTATGGGTTTTGGGGAGGACCACAGAAGTAAAGTGCCTTCCTCATCCCATCATTTCAAGGACACATACTATCACCATGACTTATCACTGTTGATGTTGACCCTGGTCACCTGGTTGAGGTAGCACTTGTCAGGTTTCTTCACTGTCAAGTCATTCCTTTTTTCCCTTTTCCATATCGTACGGTACACTTGGGAGCACTGTATTCTGGTTGATAGAGCTCTTTCTCACAGGCCTACACGTTGGCAGTTCTGATACTTCTGTGTCTGTATATCGGAATTAAATTAAGCAAATGGTTGGTGAACACTGAGAGCCAGGTTTCTCGCTTTTGGAGTAAGTAGCAGTTTACAAGTAAGCAAGGGGCGGAAGTTAGAATTATGATAATTACAGCAATGGGTTACAGTTGGAGAATCAGGAGGGACCCATGTTTAGATTAAATATATTCAGATGGTTACACATAAAAATAATTTTAGATATGTCTATTTATGCTAGTTCATATACACGCATACACTTCCTTGCTCTGTCAGCCAAGGGGGTCCAGAAGCAACAACATCCTAGCAACAAAGAGCACACCTAGTACCCATATCTTGGTTTCTAGTACTACTTTCCAGTAAGAGGAATCAGGGCTACTTGGAGAAATGGAATTTTACTATAAATATATTTATCAGTGCATACTTGTTTTGCAAGTATGTGAACTTTACACAAGTGGTTATCATAGTGCACGTATTTTCTTCCGATGTCCTTTCCCCTTTCAATTTATCATGTGCAATATTCACATGGGTTGATGTGTGGATTTCTATTCATTTTTATTGTCGACTAGTAATACAAGGTATTCATATTATACGACACATCGTTTTCCTATTGATGAATATTCAAAATGTTACAAAAAGAGCTGCTACAGGGGCGCCTGGATGGTGTAGTCGTTAAGCGTCTGCCTTTGGCTCAGGGCGTGATCCCGGCGTTATGGGATCGAGCCCCACATCAGGCTTCTGTGCTAGGAGTCTGCTTCTTCCTCTCCCACTCCCCCTGCTTGTGTTCCCTCTCTCACTGGCTGTCTCTGTCTGTCAAATAAATAAATAAAATCTTAAAAAAAAAAAAGAGCTGCTACAAATATTTCTATAGAGGGGCCATGGAGATATTTGTACATGAGATTCTGTCTTCTGTGGATTTTTTTTTTTAAAGATTTTATTTATTTATTCGACAGAGATAGAGACAGCCAGCGAGAGAGGGAACACAAGCAGGGGGAGTGGGAGAGGAAGAAGCAGGCTCATAGCGGAGGAGCCTGATGTGGGGCTCGATCCCAGAACGTCAGGGTCACGCCCTGAGCCTAAGGCAGACGCTTAACCGCTGTGCCACCCAGGCGCCCCTCTGTGGATTTTTAAACAAATTTTTATTTAAATTCAATTTAGTTAACATATACTATATTATTAGTTTCAAGGGTAGAATTGAGTGATTCATCAGTTGTGTATAACACCCAGTGCTCATTACATCAAATGCCCTCCTTAATGCCCATCACCTAATTATCCCTTCCTCCCACCCACCTCCCCTCCAGCGACCCTCGGTTTGTCTCCTACAGTTAAGTCTCTAATAGTTTGCCTCCCTCACTGTTTTCATCTTATTTCATTTTTCCTTCCCTTCCCCACGTTCATCTGTTTTGTTTCTTAAATTACACATATGAGTGAAGTTATATGGTATCTGTCTTTCTCTGACTGACTTACTTTATTTAGCATAATATGCTCTAGTTCCACGAATTGTTTGCTTGTGTTTTTCTAGATTGAAGTTCAGTGTTGACATTAGTGAGTTCGATTGAAAAGAGGCTAGCAGAAGTAGGGGTGAATTTGTGAGGAACATGAAAGGGAGAGTGCAAGGTTTGTGGCTACTCTGTATGGGACTCCTTGAGCAGACAGAATCGCTTCTGAACATTTATATACCTAAGGAGAGGAATTGCTGGCTAAGTTAGTAAAATAAGCTTGAACTTGATCAGATTATGCCAAATTACTTTATAAATTAGTTAAACAATTTATACTCCTATCAGCAGGGTTTAAGAGCTGCTGTAATCCACCCATGCCAAGATTTAAAAATTTTCAGACTTAAATATCACCTCTCTGAACAAGGTGAAATAGTTCTTACTTTGTGGCTTTTTATTTTATTTTATTTTATTTTTAAACTTTATTTATTTGTTTGACAGAGAGAGACAGCCAGTGAGAGAGGGAACACAAGCAGGGGGAGTGGGAGAGGAAGAAGCAGGCTCCCAGCGGAGGAGCCCGATGTGGGGCTCGATCCCATAACGCCGGGATCATGCCCTGAGCCGAAGGCAGACGCTTAACGACTGCGCCACCCAGGCGCCCCTTACTTTGTGGCTTTAATGCACATTTCCCTGATACTCAGAGATGGAACATTTTTGTGTCCGCTTATTTGGCTCATCTGTGAATTGCCCGTTTGTATCTTTTACTCGCTCCTCTAACTGATTGTCCTTTTGTTATTGGTATATGGAGCATTCTTTGTAAACTTTGCTTACTAATTCTTTGTAGTTAAGTGAATTACAATTATACCCGGATGCTGCTTCACTTTTTAATCTTGAAACAATGTTTTTAAAATTCTGGTCTTTTAAAAAATTATGTCTTTTGAATAACATGACTTGTTATTAAAAAAACAAAACAAAACCACGCATGGCTTTTTACTGTTGAGGTTGACCTTGGTCACCTGGTTTGAAGTAGTATTTGTCAGGTTTCTCTACTGTAAAGTTATTCTTTTCTTTCCTTTTTCATACTGTACTATACTCTTGGAAGCACCATATTCTAGTTGATAAAGTTGGTGCTCGCGGAGTTGAACAATTTTAATACTGTTCGCTGGTAGTTCTTTTTTCATCCTGTTACTTGCAATCTATTTGTGTTTTGATACTTAAAACCCATCTCTCGTGGGGCCATATCATTGCATCTTGCTTTTACATCCAGTCTGACAATCTCCAGTTTTTAACTGAAGTGTTTACTCCATTCATATTTAATGTAATTATTGATATGGTTGGGTTTAAGTCTTGCTATTTGTCTTCCACTTATCCCTCTGTGTTTTATTTTTCTATTCCTCTTTGCCTACAGAGGGTTGGCATTGAGATGTCAATTATATCTCAATAAAGCTGTTTGGGATTAATCTACTATTTTATGCTCCATTGTATTTTGATTGAATTCTTTAGCTTTAAGTCTTTGTTTTCTTTCTGTGTTTTTACCCCCTAGAGCTAACACTATGCTGTGATTTACATTTTCGTATGTGTTATTGTGTGCTTATTTTTCAGTCTGCTTAGGGAAATAGATAAGTAAGTAGGAAAGTTTTCCCAGAGGAGAAAATGTCTAAATTGAGCCTTGAGGGCTGAACAGGAACTGGTCAAGTGAAGGGAAGGATGTTACATTGTTCCAGGTTGTGGCAGTGGTGAGTGCAAAGACCAAGAGGCAGAAATAACTGGCGATTTGTTCAGACATGTGGCATTGCTGGAGTGCAGTGTTAGGTGGTGCAAATGGAGGTGGATGGTGGAGTACAGAGCAGGTTGACAAGAAGTTTAGGGAGTTCCTATTTGAATTAGGAATCTAGTACTGGATCCACGGTATTCATGTCATTCATATTCATTAATTGAATGATTGAAGAGATTTTGAGCAGAATTATTGCCTATAAAACATTTGCCCGCTCTAGTTGTTTAAAATGCCATTTTGGGGGATTTCTCTTTTTGAAGGGAAGACATTTTAATTTTCAAACTTTATTGTAGGAAAGAATATATTATTCTAGAGGAATGCTTCTTTTTTTTAAAGATTTTATTTATTTATTTGACAGAGATAGAGACAGCCAGTGAGAGAGGGAACACAAGCAGGGGGAGTGGGAGAGGAAGAAGCAGGCTCATAGCGGAGGAGCCTGATGTGGGGCTCAATCCCAGGACCCTGGGATCACGCCCTGAGCCGAAGGCAGACGCTTAACCGCTGTGCCACCCAGGCACCCCTAGAGGAATGCTTCTTGAAATATAATATATGCAAGGGTAATTGGGAAAAAGTGGGCATGTCAGTTTCTCTGTATCTAGCCTGCCCCAGATGAGATAGTGCCACTCATTTTATATACACTCTGCTTTTCCCCCAGCTTTATTGAGATATAATTGACATATAATACAACTTGTTGTATTATACATGTAAATGTGTACGACATGGGGATTTGATAGACTTTATTGTGAAATGACTACCACAGTAACATTAGTTAATACCTCCATCCCCTCACATAATTACCATTCTCTTTTGAAGTGAAAATGTTTAAGACCCACCCTCTTAGCAACTTTCAAGTCTGTAACACAGTATTGTTAACTGTAATCACCGTGCTGTACATTTGATCCCCAGAATTTACTCATAACTAGAAGTTTTTACCTATCTTTGACCAACACGTCTCCATTTCCTCCAACACCCAACCCCTGGCAACCACTGTTCTACTCTCTGTTACTATGAGTTTAGCTTTTTTAGATTCTAGATATAAGTGGACATAATACAGTATTTATTTTTCTCTGTCTGACCTTGTCACTCAGCCTAATTCCCTCCAGGTCCATCTTTTTTGTCCCAAATGGCAGAATGTCGTTCTTTCTCAAGGCTGAATAATATTCCCTTGTGTATGTACACCACATCTTCTTAATCCATTCATCCATAAATGGGCACTTGGGTTGTTTCCATATCTGGACTATTGTGAACAATGCTACAAGGGATGTGAAGGTGCAGGTATCTTTTCAGGATTCTGATTTCATTTCATTTGGATATATACCCAGGAGTGGGATTGCTGAATCATATGGCAGTTTTACTGTAAACTTTTTGAGGAGTTTACATACAGTTTTCCATACTAGCTGTACCAATTTACATTCTCACCAACAGTGCACAAGAGTTCCCTTTTCTCTATATCTTTGTCAACACCTTGTTATCTCTTGTCTTTTTGATGATAGCCATCTAACAGGTGTGAAGTGATATTTCCTTGTTGGCTTTGACTTGCATTTCCCTGATGATTAGTGATGTTGAGCACCTTTTCATGTACCTGTCAACTATTTGTATATCTTCTTTGGAAAAATGTCTATTCAGTTCCTCTGCTCATTTTTTAATCAGATTTTTTTGTTTTATTTTGCTTTTGAGTTGTAGGAATTCTTTATATGTTCTGGATATTCACTCTTTATGAGACATGATTTGCAAATATTTTTTTCCCATTCTGTAGGTTGCCACTTCATTCTGTTGATTTTTTCTTTTGCTGTGCAGAAGACTTTTAGCTTGATGTAGTGCCACTTAATTATTTTTGCTTTTTATTTTGCTTGTGCTTCTGATGTCATATCCCAAAGATTGTTGCCTAGACAAGGAGGTTTTCCCTCTGTTTACTTCTAGTTTACTGTTTTAGTTCTTAGGTTTAAGACTTTAATCCATTTCAAGTTAATTTTTGTGAGTGGTGTTAAGACAGGAGTCCAATTTTATTTATCTGCATGTGATTATCCAGTTTTCTCAATACCATTTATTAAAGAGAATATCTTTTCCCATAAAATATTCTTGTATGCCTTGTCAAATATTAGTTGACTGTATATGCAAGTATATATGTATATGTATATGTTTTTTGTGGGCTCTCAATTTTGTTCTGTTGGTTTATGTATCCATTTTTATGCCAGCACCATTGATTACTATAGCTTTGTAGTATAGTTTGAAATCAGGAAGTGTCATGCCTCCAGCTCTGTTCTTTCTTCTTTGGCTATTATTAGCATATGTTGAACCATCCTTTCTTCCCAGGGATAAATTCCACTTGATCATGGTGTATGGTTTTTTAATGCGTTGTTGAATTCAGTTTGCTAATATTTTTTTGAGAAAATTTGCATCTATATTCATCAGGGTATTGGCCTATAGTTTTCTTTTCTTGTAATGTCCTTATCCGGCTTTAGTATCAGGGTAATGCTTGTCTTATAAAATGAGTTTGTGGGGAATATCTCCTCTTCAATTTTCAGGAGGATTTTGAGAAGGTTTGGCATTAATTCTTCTTTAAATGTTGAGTAGAATTCACTAGGGAAACCATCTGGTCTTTGGTTTTCTTTTTGGGGGGTAGTTTGGATCACCGGTTCAATCTTCTTATTGTATTGGTGTGTTCAGATTTTCTATTTCTTCGTTTTTCAGTTTTGGTAAGTTGTGTGTTTCTAGGAATTTATCAATTTCTTGTAGGTTGTCCAATCTGTCAAAGTATGGTTGTTCTAGTAGTCTTATGATCATTTGTATCTCAGTTGTAATAACCACTTTTTCTAATTTTATTTCTTAGTCTTCTCTTTTCCTCTGAGTCTAGGTAAGGTTTGCCAATTTTGCTTATCCTTTCAAAGAACCAGTTTTTAGTCTCATTAATCTTTTCTATTGTTCTATAGTTTATTTATTTCTACTCCGATCTTTGCTATTTCCTTCTGCTAACTTTGGGATTACTTTGTTCTTCATTTTTTGGCTCATTGAAGTGTAAAGTTAGGTTACTTATTTGAAATCTTTCATTTTTCTTAATGTAGACATTTATCACTGTAAACTTCCATTTGGGGATTACTTTTGCTACATCCCACAAGATTTGGTATATTGTGTTTCCACTTTGTTTCAAGATTTTTTTTTTTCCATTTTCCTTTTGATTTCTTCTTTGACTCATTGGTTGGTCAGAAATGTGTTGTCTAATTTCCACATATATGTGAACTCTCCAGCTTTCTTTTGTTATTGATTTCTATTTTCATACCATTGTAATCAGAAAAAATACTTGGTATGATTTCAGTCTTCTTAAATTTGCTAAGACTTGTTTTGTGACCTATCATGTTCTATCCTGGAGAATATTCCCTGTGTTCCTGAGAGAATGTGTATTCTACTGTTGTTGGACAGAATGTTCTGTCTATGTTTGTTAGCTCCACTTGGTCTAAAGTGTAGTTCAAGTCCAGTGTTTCCTTATTGATTTTCCTTATTGATTTTCTGTCTGGATGATCTAGCTAATGTTGAAAGTGGAATATTAAAGTATCATTGAACAGTACATCTAAAACTAATGATGTACTATATGTTGACTAATTGAATTAAAAAAAGTTACCTACTATTATTGTACTATTGTCTATTTCTCCCTTCAGATCTGTTAGTGTTTGCTTAGTATATTTAGGTGCTCCATTGTTAAAACGTATCTCTCTGTCTATCTATCTATCATCTATCTATCTATCTATCTATCTATCTATCTATCATCTGTTTATATTTACACAACATATATATGTGTGTGTATGTATGTATAATATATGTATATATGATTTTTATATCTTCTTGATTAATTGATCCTTTTATCATTATGTACTAATTTTCTTTGTCTCTTGTTATAATTTTTGGCTTAAAATCTATGTTGTTTGATATAAGTATAGATATGCCTGCTGTCTTTTGGTTTCCACTTGCATGAAATACCTTTTTCCATCCCTTCACCTAGAGCCTATGTGTGTCTTTAAAGCTGAAGTGAGTCTCTTGTAGGCCGCACATAGTTGGGTCTTATTTTTTTCATCCAGCCAGCTACTCTAAGCCATTTGATTGAAGAATTTAATCCACTTACATTTCACGTACTTATTGATAGGTAAGAATTTACTAATGCCAGCTTACTGTTTTCTGGCAATTTTGTAGTTCCTTTGTTCCTTTCATCCTCTTTTGCTGCCTTCCATTGTGAATCGATGATTTCATAGTGGTATGCTTTGATTCCCTTCTCTATATCTTGTGTAAATATACCGTAGGTTTTTGCTTAAAAACCTTTTACCTTAAGTCTTACATAAAACATTTTATAGATATAATAGTCTATTTTATGTTGATAACAACTTAATTTTGATCACATACAAAAACTCTACCCTTTTACTCCTCTATTTTATGTTATTGTTGTCACAATTTGTCTCTTTTTGTATTGTGTATTTATTAAAAATTATTGTCTTTTAACCTTCCTATTAGAATTGTTAACGCACTACCATATTACAATATTAGAGTATTCTGAATTTGACTATATACTTACATTAGTTGGTATGTTACATATTTTCATGTTACTAATTAGTATCCTTTAATTTCAGCTTGAAGAATTTCTTTCAGCATTTCTTGTTAAGGCAGATCTAGTGGTGATAAACTACCTCAGCTTTTGTTTGCCTGGGAAAGTCTTTATCTCACTTTTATTTCTGAATAATACCTTTGCCAGTTAAGGTATTCTTGGTTGGTAGGTTTTGGTTTTTGTTTTCCCAGCACTTTGAATTCATCATTCCACTCTCCTGGCCTGTATGGTTTCTGCTGAGAAATCACTAATAGCCTTATTGGGGTTCCCTTGTAAGTTACAAGCTTCTTTTCTCTTGCTGCTTTTAAGATTCTCTCTTTGATTGGCTTTTGACTAGTTTTATTATAAGGTGTGTTAGAAAGAATCTCTTTAAGTTGAGTTTCTTTGGTGACCTATGACCTTCATGAACTTGGCTATTCAAATCTCTAATTAGATTTGGGAAATTTGCAGCCATTATTTCTTTTTTTTTTTTCCTTCTAAATTTTTACTTATATTCTAGTTAGTTAGCATACAGTGTAATATTAGTTTTGGGAATAGAATTTAGCAATTCATCACAGCCATTAGTTCCTTTTTTTTAATTTAAAAAATTTTTCTTGTAAGATTTTGTATTTATTCATTTGAGAGACAGAGTATGAGCAGGGGAGAGGATCAGAGGGAGAGGGAGAAGCAGACTCCCTGCTGAGCAGGGAGCTCAACTCTGGGCTTGATCCCAGGACCCTGAGATCATGACCTGAGCCAAAGGCATATACTTAACTGACTGAGCCACCCAGGCACCCTGCCATTATTTCTTTAAATAAGTCTTCTGCCCCATTCTCCCTCTTTTTTCTGAAATTCCAACAATTGGCAAACTTTCTTTTGACGGTATTCCATAGATCACATAGGCTTTCATCACTCTATTTTTTATTCTTCTTTCTTTGTTCTCCTCTGACTGGATAATCTCAAAGTTCTTATCTTCTAGCTCATAGATTCTTTTTGTTGTTGATACTATTACACTTTTCATTTTATTCATTGTTTTCTTCACCACGAGAATTTCTGTTTGGTTCTTTTAATAATTTCTGTCTCTTTGTTAAACTTCTCATTTTCATTGTGCATCGTTTTCCTAATATATCTGAATTGTCTTTCTGTGTTTTCTTGTAACTCATCAAGTTTCCTTAAAACAGATGTTTTCACTTCTTTATTGGGTTAATTGCAGATCTCCATATCTTTGGGAAGATTATTATTTTCCTTTGGTGGTATCACGTTTCCTTAATTTTTCATGCTCCCTGAAGTTTTGCATTGCTGTCTTCATGTTTGAAATATCAGTTACCTCCTCCAATCTTTACAAACTGCCTCTGGGACAGAAATACCTTCCATGATCCTTGTTGGGGAGTCTAGGGCCTTCTCAGACCTTCCATGGGTATGTCTGCTCCATACTTCTTGCTCTTCCTTTGGCAGAATTCTTAAGCCTATATGCTTTCTCTCAATCCTGCAAAGCACTGGGGTGGGTGCTGACAGCCTCCCTTTTGTTTCCCCAAAAGTGGTGCTAAAGCTCAAGTTTGTGGTCGTTCCCTAGTCCACGGATTTGGTGTGGTTTCCTGTGCATGCTCACTAGCTGTCGGTCAAAGCTTCCTCTCACTGCTGCCGTTGGCAACATACACAGGGAGCTGGCCGCAGGATGGGTGTGTGTGTAGATGAGGCATGTTGAATGCTAGGGTGCCTGTGAACCAGTTGGATGCATGTGTGAGTGAGGTATCCTCAGAGACTCAAGGGCAAGTTTCTTGATGTAGTCTGTGATGCAGTTAGTAGGATCCATGTTCCTTTACTGCCCTCCAAGAGTCCTATGTGCCTCTCTTGCAGCCTCTTCCTGCCCCTGTCATGTAGCTCAGAATTTAGTCCTCTGAATGTGGTGAAAGAAAAATAGGCTTCTTTGCCAGCATCCTGCATAGCTGGATGCCAGCTCTGGAAGCCAGTTCTCACTTTCCCCTGTGGGAGAGATCATTGGCTGAGAAGATCTCTTTTGGCCCTAAGCAACGCTGCCTTGGGGCAGTGATAGTGTGGATAAAGTCAAGCTATTCTCCTTTCCCTCTCCAATATAGCCAAACTTACATTTTCTTGCTCCAGTGGTGTGCTGGAAATTCTCCACTGGGAACCTGGACTTCCCCAAATGTTCCCTTGTCCTTAGTGATTGTCCAAAGCAATATTTTTCAGGGGCTCCTAGACCGTGGCCAAGAGGGGCTGGAGCCAGTTCATGGGCCATTCAAGGCTCACAGCCAGGACCAAGATCTCTATGTCCATTACCTGATATATGGGTGGGCAAGACTCCTCCTGGGTTTCTTGGCGTATGGTGCTGGATCCCACCGCTCCCAGAAGGACATTTTTGCTGGTGAATAGATGCCAAATTGTTGTTGGGAGTAGGGGAAACACAAAAATTGTCTTATTCAGCCATGATACTAGTGCCATTGCTACATATATTCTCATCCTTTCCCTTTTTTGAGGTTCTGTTTCCTCTTCTGTATAATGAAGAGTGTGTAAAAGATTAAATCAGAGAACATTTCCAACTCTGTCATTGAATTATCAGTCATTACAACCTTGATGGGAATTGGTTTTTTTTGATGTTTCTAGCCATGAAAACTTCCTGAGAAAATTCATGGTAATGGGACCCCCATATATATATAATAGTGAGGCCTCTGGGGGTAAGTGACAGAAACCAACTCAAGATAATTTGGGTAAAAAGGGAGAATTCATCTCTAGCGTATAAGGAGGGAGGTGTTATGGAACCCTAGGGGAAGAATAGAGCTGGGGTTTCATTCAGGAAAGGATTGAAACCAGGAATAGAAGAACCTTCAAGGATTATTCTCTATTCATTAAGTTTAGGTGATTGGTGAATGGGGTGGTTGCTTTATGGACTGGACAGGCACTCCAAAAAGTGTTCTCTCCACCTAGATTGTTGGCTTTCCTTAGGGGCAGTTGTCCCAGAAGTGGGGGGAATGTGGGCTTGTCCAGATGTGCCTGTTCCTGAGAAGTAGTCTCATTGGAGGTCTCTAGCCCTTGGGTATGGGGCAATGTGGATGCACAAGCTTCTGAGTATCTGAGAGAAGCAGGAAGAAAAAGAGGTGTGTGCGTGACAAACTTCGGTCTATGTGAAGCGAATTTATGTGACAGCAAACACACCTTCCTGGAGCTCTTTGTTGGTCTGGGATTCAGGGTTGGCCACAGACTGGCTTCCAACAGACAATCCATGATAGGCTTTCTGCTCCCAGTCAACCCAAAATGGGAAAGAAGAGGCACTGAATGTCCTTGCTAATAAGGAAACCTCAGAGTGAAGTTGAGAGATGTGGCAGGGTTTCTGGTCACACCTCACCCCTCAACCCCCACCTGATCCATAAATGTAGAAAGCTAATTGGTGAAACTGTCTAAGGGGTTAGAGCAAGGAAGCTGATGTGGGTAGAGTATGGGTGGATCCCATTCCAGAGTGTCGTCATTTCTCAGTGACCTTCCTCATCTCCCTGCTGCAGAGTGAAAGTGTTCCTAGGCCAACAGCCCAGGGCTCCAGGCTGCCATCAGGATGGTGGGTGAAGGCCCCTACCTTATCTCAGATCTGGATCGGCGAGGCCAGCGAAGATCCTTTATAGAAAGATATGACCACAGCCTGAAGACCATGATCCCGGTGAGACCCTATGCAAGGTAAGCCAGGTGGGGGATTGGATGGAGCGCCAGGGTAGAACTTCCAGAATTAGTTTCTAGCTCATCAGGAGAGTAGACATTGGCCCTGCTCCCCATGCTGCTGCTCTATATGCTTGTGTTTTTGTCTCTCATCCATCCATCCATCCATCCATCCATCCATCCATCCGTCCATTCATCCATCCATTTATTAACCACTTCTTTACTCTTATTATCCTTTGGTGAAAGGGAGACAATAGCCAGTGTTTAAGGAGAGCTTTTGTTGTGCCAGAATCCATCTGTCCAAGTACTTTGCCAACATGGTCTCATTCACTCTTCACAGCCACCATGGAAGTATTATTATCTTTATCTGATGGGTGGGGAAGTGAGGCACAGAGAAGCTAAGTAATTTGCCCAAAGTTCATCAGTGAGCTTTTTCTCTGTAACACACACACTTTTCACACGTAGAACCTTAAAACAACTGCCATTTAGTTAGCATACAATTTTATAGTTGGGTCAGCAACTTGAGCTGGGCGCAGTTGGGTGATTCATCTGGTCACTGGATACTTATAAATCTGCTGGTCGGCAAGGTGGCTGTTGCCTGGGGCAGTGGGGACAGGTGGGCCACGTGGGCTATCAATCCCCATCAGGGTATCTTGGGCTTGATCGCTTAGTATTACGGTCGACCGCCGAAAGGATGAGTTGAAGCATATAGGCTTTCTTGAGACTCAGGCTCAGAATTGGCACACCATTTATTTACAGCATTCTATTGGCCAAATTAAGCCACAAGTCAGCTCAGATTCAAGATGTGGAGAAAGAGGCTAGACCTAGTGATGGAAACAGCTGCTAGCTCACATTCCAAAGAGTTGTTATAGAAATGGGGAGAAGGAATTGGGTCAAGTTTGAACTGCAGGATAGGAACACATGCAGCTTGACTTTCAAGCTCACATGCTTAACTGTAACATGATATGATGTGATATTATTCATATTATATTAGTCATGATATTATAAAATGCTGCCCTTTCTACATGGAAAGGGCCCTGTGTCCTGTCCTCTGAAGAGCAGAAGGCCAAGTGGCATCTCTGTAGTAAGCTGACACAGCATTGCTCTCTTCTAGAATTTCTGGACCAAAGATGCACCTTGAGCCCTCTGAGGGGAGAGGTGAAGGTTGAAAGGTGAGGGAATAGGCTACCATAATTAGCCCCAGGCAGGAAAGCGATAACTACTCACTGTTTTGGTTAAGTTTTTATTGCTTTGTGGAGAGGCAATGTGGTATAGTGCTTAAGAGAATGACGGGATCCTGGAGTCAGCAAGCAGTGGGTTTAAATCATTGTTCCAGCACTTATCAACTGTAAGATTTTGGTCAAGTACTTTAACTTCTCTGTGCCATGATGTTCTTGTCTATGAAATGGTATCATTATACTTCCCTTCTGTACATTCCACTGATTCGTTGTAATAATGCTATGAGGTAATGTACGACTTTATCATAAAAGCCACTTTTTAGAAAATTTTACTGTGTGCCAGGTACATAGTACATTGTTAATATTCTCTTAGCTTGAGTTCTCCCAAAGCAGAGCCTGAGTTGAGAACTTGGTTGCAGGTGATCCCAGGAAGCAGGAGGGAGGATTTAGGGAAAGTGAGTCAGGGAAGGACAACACGGTGTCATCAGTGTCACTGCTGTAGGAATGGGGACTGGATTCTACCCTTCTGAGAAGGTGTACAATTTTCCACCCAAAGGTTGAGGGGGTGCATTTATCCAGGGGCTCCTATACTCCATCCGTTAAGATTTGCCCCTGGAGGCATCCGTGCTCTGCAATTCTGGGCTGCAGTTATGCTCCCAAGAAGGCACCGAAACAGGTGGCGAAAAGAGGCATAGCTCACATTCGAGATGGGATGCTGTCAGCTTGAGCCAAGAGTCTGTGACCCAGGGCATCCTGACAGCATCTGCTACAAATATAAACCTCTTACAGGGTCCAGAACATACTAACGACTTAGTAATCAGTAGATATTACTCCACGTCTCTGGCTTTATTCTGTCTTAGAGGGTCAATTTCTCAAGGGCAAAACCAAGGCCTTTTCCTCCTTCATTTCCTCTTCCTCTTTTTCTTCTCCTCCTTTTCCTCGACTGTTTACTCTTTCTCCTCCTCTTTTTACTTCTTTGTCCTCCTTTTCCTCCTTCTCCTCTCCATTTCTTTTTTCTCCTCCTCCGTTTCCCCTCCTCCGTCTTCCTGTCTTATCTGCTAGCTAGTATTTATGTAGCCGGAGCACTTTAAATGTTTTAATTCATTCCATCCTCCCGATCTGCAGAACCATGAGTTTGCCTCCAGCATGTGCCTGCTAAGGTCCAGCCCGGCGCCGCCCCCCCCCCCCCCCCCCCCGCCATGGAGGCATGTCCTGCTCTGCACCTTCCCCATCCTTTTGAGAGCACAAGACTTGCACCTCACTTCTCTGATGATCAGCTTCTGGGCTTCATTTCCTCATGACAAATGGGTCAGGTGCCCTCTTTCCCATGGGATGGTCATGAGGCTTGAACACTGGCTCACTAAAAAAATTCTGTGGTTTGTAGCATTTATCAGTTCTTCTGGCCCACCATGGCCAATTTCAAGCCAGTGTGATGTCACTGAGAGCCATGTTGGGAAGAGATGCGCAGCAGCGCCCTGTTATGTGCTATTTCTACCATATAGACACAACAGATTTGCATAATCTAGAGATCATAGATACTAGCAAAATCTAGTAAAATAATTAGGAAGTGATGAGTTTCAAGTACTTATTACCTTTGTCCTTGAGATTATTTATTTAAAATTATGTAATTTTTAATACTGGCCATTGATGAAGTTGTAGGGTATCGGTGAGGTTCAGTGGGGTGGAGTCCGGAGCTGATGACCAAGAAAGAATTCTTGAGATGTCTTTGGTGCAAAATGATGGTTTATTAAAGTGGGGGGCGGGGGGGGGGGGACAGGACCCGTGGGCAGAAAGAGCGGCTGCCCCGGGGTGTGAGGGGTGGCTGATTATATACGATGGGGTTGGGGGAGGTAAGGAAAAAGGGAGGTTTCAAGAAAGTACTTTCATACGTTAAAGAAGACTCACAGGATACCAGAGGCCCTGCCATTGTCAAGTTAAGGTTGTTTCCCCCTCTAGTAAGGCATTCACATGAAGATAGTTGGGAACTTCCTGGAGGCTACAGATTATAAGGACATTTATTTGTATTTATATTCCCTTCTGGAAGCTAGGTTATTGATAGAAATGCTTTGTTCTTGTAGATTGCTAAAACATTTGTAAACTGAGGGAGACCCAAGTCTTGCAGGATTGTGGTCTGTATAAGTTAACTATTTCTTTGTCCTTTAGGGCAGCCAGGAGTGCCTGAGGAATGTCACGTACATCCCATGGGGGGGGTTAGGAGTTGTGGGGTGTCAGTTTCTCCTTTGTCCTCAGCTTGCCTTCTGTTCCCTCATCAGCCATGTTTGGCAACTAACTTGCAAAACTCCTGAAAATCTTACAATCAGCTCTCACAAGCTGGTATGAGCCAGTCCCAGCACACACCACTGCTCAGAGGGCTAACGTGTGGGAATCGCGGCTTCTAAGTGTGGCTGTGGATATTACTATGGCTAAGAACTCAAGCCAGGGACTCAGGGCAATGACCACTATGCCCCGGAGCCTGGAGTGTCTCGTTTGTCTTAGGCTGGCACCCAACCCTGTGGATGACGCGGGACTGTTCTCCTTTGCTACATTTTCCTGGCTCACACCAGTGATGGTTAAAGGCTACAAGCACACGCTGACTGTGGATACCCTGCCCCCGCTGTCACCATATGACTCATCGGACACCAATGCCAAAAGGTACCAGGATTCCCTTGGGTCACCGCAGGAGAGGAGCCCACCCTATGCAGGAGCCCATGGGCCCTTTGAGTGCTCCCCTTTCCCGGTGTGGAAATGGACACCTCCAGGTCCTTGGAGACCCTCTTTGGTAACGGCTCTCTGAAACACGGGTTGGGCTGACTGAACTTGTTGGCCCAGTGTCTGCGGGGGTGAGGACTGGGGGTGTGGAAAAAGGACTGCTTGGGGGCTACAGCCTGAGGCTCAGGAGCGTGCTGGCTGGGCTGTCTCTGGTTTGTAGGAGCACTGCCTCAGGACGAAGGTGGCCGGAGCCCCCCCCCCCCCCCACGCCGGGGTGCTGCTGAGTGCAGCTCCAGGCGTCATGTTTTGTTTTACTTTAAAAATCATTATCGGGCTTTCATATTGCAAAATAAGTTTAGGTTGAACCAAATGAAACTGCCAATATTTGACAATTTTGATTTGCAAAAAATGTAAATTTCATGGGTTCACCCTAATTCATATTCATTCTAAAAATGTGAAGGCAACAGACGAGCAAGCCGTGGGACTATCCCTACTGCGCTCCTGCTCTGCTCCCCAGAGGTCAGCATCGTGAAATGTCGCTGTGGATCTGTCCAGAATTTTCTCTAATTAAGTATGTCCTGTGGTGCCATCTTCCGCAGATCAGTACCTCTTCTTCCTCCCACTTACATGTCATATTTTTTTTCCTTAAACAAAGTGAGGCATACTATAGAATGTTACCCATTTTGCTATTTTCAGAAAGCATTATAAAGACTTTTCCATGTCAGCGTAAGGATAGAGACGTTAACTTCATTCTTTCTAACAGCTGCTTTGACCTTTGAGGTTGTGGTGAATCATAATGTCTTAAACAATGGGGAACTTCTCTAAGCCTTTTCTGCATTTGTTTCTCCTGGGAGTCTTCTTATCTTTGGCCACAGGGGGTAAAGGGCAAGGCGTAGCCTGCAGTCTGTGCTTCAGGGGCTGGGAGTTTTCATCAGGGCTACAACTGTGCTTCCCTCACCCGTGGGCTGCAGATAGCTCATTCAATGGTAGTTGCCCAAATTTACAGTCTGGAGAAAGTTGCCTGTGAGATCAGAGAGAAGGAGCTGGACCAGTGCCTATGGAGTATTGGATTTTCCTTCTACTTTTCTTGTCTGAACTTCTTGTTCTGTTTTTAGTGTTTCCTTCCATCTATCCAACAACAGCTTGGACCCTCCTCTCTTCCATGCTGTGCCTATTCCTAGGGGAGCCAATCCACTGCAAAGACTCAACACCAAACACGGCCTCTTAATAACATGCCACTTGAGTCCGTGCCTCTGTTCCAGACTCTGAATTCATATGCCCCGTGTCCAACTGGACAGCTGGCCTTGGGTGACTCACAAGCATCTTCTATCGAATGCTGCTTTCTTGATCCGGGGCCCCAACCTGATGATGCTCTTCTCTTCTTGACAAATTCCATTCACACAGCTGGTTGAGCCAGAAAATTGGGGTCCTTGATCCTCCTTCCCTTTTCTTTCACATCTAGTTCATCAGTATGTCCTGTTGTCTCTGTCCATCCTTCCTCAGATGCACTGCTCTTAAGTCCAGTGTCAAACCACTGCCACTTCTCCCCTGGAGGTCAACAGTGTCCTGCTGTGGTCCCCCTGCTTTTGCCTTTGTTCCCCTATAATCCACTATTCTCACAGCAACCTGACCGGTTTTTTATTTTTATTTTATTTATTTATTTTTATAATTTTTATTTTGTTATATTAGTCACCATACAGTACATCCCCAGTTTTTGATGCAATGTTCCATGATTCATTACTTGCGTATAACACCCAGTGCCCCACGCAATACGTGCCCTCCTTACTACCCATCACCGGTCTATCCCATTCCCCCACCCCCTCCCCTCTGAAGCCCTCAGTTTGTTTCCCAGAGTCCATAGTCTCTCATGCTTCATTCCCCCTTCTGTTAACCCCCCTTTCTTCTTCCCTTTTTTCTACTGATCTTCCTACTTCTTATGTTCCATAAATGAGTGAAACCATATCATAATTGTCTTTCTCTGCTTGACTTATTTCGCTTAGCGTTATCTCCTCCAGTCCCGCTCATGTTGCAGCAAATGTTGAGAAATCGTTCTTTCTGATGGCTGAGTAATATTCCACTGTATATATGGACCAGATCTTCTTTATCCATTTGTCTGTGGAAGGGCATCTCGCCTCCTTCCACGATTTAGCTCTTGTGGACAGTGCTGCTATGAACATTGGGGTGCATATGGCCCTTCTCTTCACTACGTCTGTATCTTTGGGGTAAATACCCAGTAGTGCAATGGCTGGGTCATAGGGTAGCTCAATTTTTAACTTTTGAAGGGACCTCCACACGGTTTTCCAGAGTGGCTGTACCAACTTGCATTCCCACCAACAATGTAGGAGGGATCCCCTTTCTCCACATCCTCTCCAACATTTGTTGTTTCCTGCCTTGTCCATTTTTGCCATTCTAACTGGCTTAAGGTGGTATCTCAGTGTGGTTTTGATTTGAATTTCCCTGATAACCTGACCGTTCTTTTAGGTATGTAAAATGATCTTAGCACTTTGGCTTAAAAACCTTCAATGGCTTCCTTTGCTCAAGAAAAGAAGCCTAACCTCCTTTCTGAGAACTGTGAGGTCCCAAGAGATTTGGCTTTGCCTGTCCTCCCAGTGTCATGTCAGCCCTTCTCCTTTACCCTACTCGTGTCACACTGACCTTCTTTCAGATCTTTGAAATGGACAAACTCCTCCCTGCCCTGGGGGAGATGACTCTTGCCATTTCCCTGTTGCCTCTGTCTTTTTTTTTTTATCAGAACTGGTTTTGTGCCTGAGTTGGGCAGTAGGAGCAGGAAATGAGGGGCTGGACACTGCCCAAGGGCCAGGTACCAGCCGGTGCCTGTGGCAGGGCTGTGCCCCCCTGCCCCTCCCATACCCCATCTGCCCTGGAAAAGAGGAAAAGAGCATCAGTGCCGCTGGCAGGGGGCCGCCACTGCCCAGGGATGAGGGCTGTGCTGGCGCCCTTGAGAGGTCTGTCCGTGGAAGTAGCTTCAAACAGCGAGTGGAAATGTAAGTCCCTTTCCTTCTTCCTGTTCTCTCATCACAGATTTCGAATCCTTTGGGATGAAGAGGTAGAAAGGGTGGGTCCTGAGGAAGCCTCTCTGGGCCGAGTGGTCTGGAAATTCCAGAGGACACGAGTTTTGATGGACATTGTGGCCAACATCCTGTGCATTATCATGGCCGCCGTAGGGCCGGTGAGTGGGGGCGGCCCTTCTCCCACCTTGTCACACAGGTCCCCAGACTGGCGAAGAATGGCATTAGTTACTTTCTCTACGAGCTGGTGGGTTTAGTACATTGTCATTATCTTCGAGCTCCTTGGGGGCAAATTTTCATAAAGCTAATCCTTGTCAAGCACAGCAGCCGCCACTGAAATTAATTAAAAAGTTTGCCTCGTAAAGTCAGCTTGCTGACATTATCTGAGGCTCCCTATTCCACCCTCAACCCCAGTGGCCTCTCCTCTCTCCATTGTGCTGTTTTACAGACGGTTCTCATTCACCAAATCCTTCAGCAGACCGAGAGCGTTTCTAGGAACGTCTGGGTTGGCGTTGGCCTGTGCATAGCCCTTTTCGCTACCGAGTTTACCAAAGTGCTCTTTTGGGCCCTTGCCTGGGCCATAAATTACCGCACAGCAATCCGGTTGAAGGTGGCCGTCTCCACCCTGGTTTTCGAGAACCTGGTGTCCTTCAAGACTCTGGCACACATCTCTGTTGGCGAGGTAAGCCGGTCCAGAGTTTCATTTTAGAAAATTAAATCCTGCGTTTTCTGCATATGAGTGAGATGTGCTTCCTGGATGGTACATATGCCTTCTTTTCATTTGCCCAATGTCCTGCCCACTCTATCCCATCTCCCTGCGAAGTGAGGGGATGGAGACTGAAAACATCAGAGGGGTTCAGTGAAAGGAAGGCTCCTTTCAAGCTGAAGAAATTGGAAAGGCTTCCCTCTTCCAGCTGAGACAGGGCTTGGGGGCGACCTCATTCGATCCCTTTGGCTGTCAACAGGGACACCGAGGCAGTATGGTATACATCACGGGCTTTTAAAAAATGAGTGAGGAATTGATCCAATAATTCTGATTGTGTAGAGTTTGGGGTGTTAAAGCCATAATAAAGACTATGCCTGCTGGACCTCAGAATTTCTTTTCTTTTCCTTTCTTTTCTTTTTCTTTCTTTCTTTCTTTCTTTCTTTCTTTCTTTCTTTCTTTCTTTCTTTCTTTCTTTCTCTTCTTCTTTCTTTGCTTCTTTTTTTCTCTTTCTCTCCCTTTTCTTTTCTTTTCATTTCCTTTCTTTTCATTTTATAGAGAGGGAGAAAGAGAGGGTGGGGGAAAGGGGCAGAGGGAGAGGGAGAATCTCAAGCAGGCTCCACACCCAGTGCAGAGCCCAACATGGGGCTCGATCTCACGACCGTGAGATCATGACCTGAGCCAAAAACAAGAGTCGGATGCTTAACTGACTGAGCCACCCAGGTGCCCTGAATTTATATTTTCTTAAGCCCTTGAACCTTAACAATAAAATTCTCACCATTTACACAATAAAATTTCCCTAGTCAAGGGAACTCCAGGTGGCATGATGTAAGGGAGAAGACTTGCTTCTTTCTTGCAGTTGCTCTTTCATTATGTCCAAAGCATCCTGTATCAGTTAAGATGAATTTGGCTGCATAGAATAAGAAAATCTGAAAATAGGGTGCCTGGGTGGCTCAGTTGGTTAAGCATCTGCCTTTGGCTCACGTCATGATCTCAGGGTCCCGGGACTGAGTCCCGCATCGGGCTCTCTGCTCAGCAGGGAAACTGCTTCTCCCTCTCCTCCCTGCTTGTGCTCTCCGTCACTATCTCTCTCTCAAATAAATAAATAAAATCTTTAAAAAAAAAGGAAATCCAAATGACAGTAGATTAAGCAAGATGAATTTATTCCACTTTTTGCAAAAGGAGTCTGGAAAAGAGCGTTTCAGGGCTGGTATGGGGACTTCCAGATCTTCCTCCCATTCTTTGTCACTACCCTAGTGCATGGCTGCCATGATGGTTCAGGACGGGTACTAGAGGTCCAGCCATGCCCGTCATGTTTCAGATAGCTGGTAAAAGGAAGGAGAGAAGAATAAAGGTGTATGTCCTCTAAGTTCAGTTGGCTCCCTTTAGGGGGAACATTTCCAAACTTCCATTTGATACTTCTTTTGTCTTATATCTATCTCATGGCCCTTGGCACAGTCACATGGCCATACTCTTTCCACAAAGGAGGCTTAAAAATTTTTTAGCCAGGCACGTTGCTCCTCTGAACTCAGCAGGAAGAAGGAGAGAGAGATGAAGGGTAAGGTGCTAGCCCTCTCTCCAGCGTGCTTTTAGATGGTAATATTTATTACTCTTTACGTCTTTCTTCGTTGGGACTCTCAGTCCTGAAATACTGGCCTGGCCAAAATCAGATCAGCCAGAGAGCCGCAAAACTCATCATGTTGGTCCCTTGACAGTCCCCCTCCCACTTAAGGCAGTTTTTTCTCTCCTCTCCTCAGTTGAGGAGATGTTTGGGTGACACTTCCAAAGGCCGAATCCATGTGCTTTCTTTCCAGGTGCTCAATATACTATCAAGTGATAGTTATTCCTTGTTCGAAGCCGCCTTGTTTTGTCCCTTGCCAGCCACCATCCCGATCCTCATGGCCGTGTGTGCGGTGTATGCCTTTTTCATTCTGGGGCCCACAGCCCTCGTTGGGATATCTGTGTACGCCATATTCATCCCCATTCAGGTAATGGCGGGTCTTTGCGATTATAACTGCTGTGTGCTTGCGTTTTGCACAGATGTTCACACTGAATTGGAGAGAAGGTTTCATTTCCAGGGCAGGGACCTGAAGCCTGTGCCCCCACTTTGTGCGCACAAATGCTTTGTTTTGTTGGCGCAGTGTATTTTTTTTTTTTTTAAGAACTTGAATTTGAATGCCCTGGGGGAGGGAGGCCTGCTTTTCAGTTTGTCAATGTCCCCAACACTCTCTTGGCCTCCTAGCAACTGAAGTATTTGTATCACCTGCCCGATCCCCAGTGGTGTCCCCTGGTCCACCCTGGCTGTCACAAGTCAAGGGAAGGATGGCTGAGAATCTCAGTCCAGCTTCTGTCAGAACTTTTCCTGGCACTTCTACTCCGATCCCTGGATTTTTAGGCCAACTGCAACTCAGCAGTTCTCTCTGAACACTGTTTGTACCTTGATTTCAGATGTTTATGGCTAAGCTCAATTCAGCTTTCCGAAGATCAGCGATTTCAGTGACAGACAAGCGAGTTCAGACAATGAATGAGTTTCTGACCTGCGTCAAGCTGATTAAAATGTGCGCCTGGGAGAAATCTTTTACCAAGACCATCCAAGGTAGGATGGTGCTTGAAGAACCACTTACCCCGTAGAATGTGCTCTTCTAAGGGCTTCTTAAGGGTCCTGGGGCCAGGCGTTCCAGAAAGGGGGCTGTGGGGACCCCCTGAGCTGCTTTGCAGGCTTTTCAAAGGATTACAGAGATTTTAATAGACCCAGGCATCTGTTCTGGTGAACCCAAGCACTCAGCAGGTGAGCGACATATGGTTTCGCCTTTCCGAAGGCATGTGGATGCTGCTACTGACCGGTTACTTTTTACAAAAATAATCCACGTGGGGCGCCTGGGTGGCTCAGTCGTTAAGCGTCTGCCTTTGGCTCAGGGCGTCATCCCAGGGTCCTGGGATCGAGCCCCACATCGGGCTCTGCTGGGAGCCTGCTTCTTCCTCTCCCACTCCCCCTGCTTGTGTTCCTTCTCTCGCTGGCTGTCTCTCTCTGTCAAATAAATAAATAAAATCTTAAAAAAAAAAATCCACTAAAACCTTATGAGAAGAAGAAGAAGAGCTATCTCAGGCTATTTCCTTGACTTAGAAGATATCTACGCAGACCCTCACACTCACACTTACAGATATGTCTCCTTGCCGGCAGCCACATCATCAGGATTGCGTGACCCCCTGACTCGACATTCCTTACACAGATAGGAGGACGCATACATAGCTTTTTAAAAAAGGATGATATTAAAACCATTACAATCAAATATAAATGCAAATCTAATTGCAGGAACATTTACATAATTGCTGACATAGACTCAGGTGGTCGGCCGGTTAATGATCTGAACCACTGTGACAATTGACTCTTCGGCTCTACAATTACACTTTTAGATCAGCATGTAATTGGGCCTGAAGCTGTGTCTCTCTGTTTTAGGGAGTGGCTTTAGATAACTTGCTTCTGAGCTTGCCAAGCAAGTGCTGCAGGTTGGGACTCTGGCAACCCTTTGGGACCTTCCTTGAAGACCCAGAAATACTTCCCCACGCATTGAACTCACTTTAATACAATGATTTGATTAAACTTGATTCCATTTGACTTAGTTCCATTGAATTCAACTCAACTGGACTTGAGTCAGTTTAACTCAATAAATATTTATCAGTTTCCTACTACGGGCAGCAAAGTCATGGGAGCTGCATAAAATGATTAGAGAAAGGGTCCCTGCCTCTAAGATGAAGGGACGATGAGTGAGCTAAGCTCAACGGTAGCTATAAGTTTGTTGGCTCTACCTCTAGAACATATCTGGAATCTGCTTCTCTTCATTCTCCTGCCGCCCTAGTGCAAGCCGATATTCCCCCCCTTCTGGAGTACGGAAAGAACTTTCAGATGCAACACTTGCTTTCTTCCTTCCCCCTAAAATCCATTATGTACTCAGAAACCACTGTGACCTTTAAAAAATGTCAATCAGATCCTGTCCCTCCCTGCTGAAAAATCTTTAGTGGCTTCTTATCACACTTAGATTATTACAATTTAGGACTTTTGATTTAAATCCAAATTCCTGGGGCGCCTGGGTGACTCAGTTGGTTAAGCATCTGCCTTTGGCTCAGGTCGTGATCACAGGGTCCTTGGATCAAGCCCCGCATTGGGCTCCCTGCTCAGCAGTGAGTCTGTTTCTCCCTCTCCCTCTGCCCCTCTGCCTGCTGGTTCTCTCTCTCTCTATCTCTTTCTCTCAAATAAATAAATAAAATCTTTAAATCCGAATTCCTTTGTATGGCCTATCGGATCCAGCATGATCTGATCCCTGAAGACCTCTCTGACCTCACATCTTGCCCTAACCCTTGGTAACTCGCTTGGGCCATGCGAACCTTCTGTCTTTTTTAGAACAACATCCGTGCGCATTCATACCTCAGGATCTTTGCTGTTGCTGTTCCCTCTACCTGAAATGCTCTCCTGCTAGATGTTCGTGCTGGCTTTGTGACTCCTCTCAACGTTGCTGACTCAAAGAGGCCTTCTTGACTAGAGTTCTAAGCAGGTCCATTCTCTACCAGTTCTTTTTAATCACTTCATCCCATTCATTTCTTTCATATCGCCCAACAAATTTGTAATGATAGAATTTGTTTATTTCTTTATTGTCTATCTCCCCTATGGAAAGAGAGCTGAGACTCTGTTTACTCTTACGTTGTCCAACACCAAGCACGGCACCTGGCCAACAGTAGACATCCAGTTAAAATTTGTTGAATGAGTGAACACATGAATTAACTGTAGGACGAAATGGGGAAAATGCCGGAAAGGAAATGGAGAGAAGCTCCAGGAGGGTGAGGGGGGAGCACATCACATTGGAGAGATCAGGAAGAGTGTCATGGCAGAAGTGGCATTTTAGAAAGACCTGGAAGGATAGCAAGGATTCAGACACAGATAGAGCTGGGGAAGACCCCCAGAAGGAACAAGGGTCTAGAGGTGGATATGTGAGGTTGTGCCTGGGGACAAGGAGGTGGGTGGTATCCTAGAGGCAAAGGGTTTGTGGACAGCAGAGCTCCAGACTGCAGTAGAACTGGGTTCCAACTCTGCCATGACCACTTAAAAGGCAAGTTACTTAACCTGTAATGACTTTCCTGTCCTGCCAGATGGCATAATCATAGCCCCTTCCTTGTCACACAGTGATGAGAGCGGTCAAATGAGAACACGGGGCAGTGCTCGGTAGAGCACTCAGTAAGAGTGGTGATGGCTCCATGTTGCCAGAGTGAAAGGGTTTTTGCAAAAGAGGCTGGAATTGGAGTTAAGAACTTTAAACACCAAAGAAGGAGGCTTGAATTTAACTTGTGAGCCGTGCAGAGGCATGGACCCCATCTGGACTTACGCAAGGGAGAAATGAATGCTCTTGGGCTTTGTAGCTGTTCCTGGACACAGGACAGGAGCCCCAATCTGGCAGTCCTCAGGCTTGGCACAGGTGTTTTGTTTGTTTTTTACAGTATTTAAAAACTTCTTTCAATTAGTTGCCAATATCTACAAGTAGAAAGATGTCCCACAAAATTCCAGATCCCAGACTTCAGAACACTTGAAGGTCTGGTGACACTGGGCTGTCCGCACTGAGAAGTGGTGGCCCCTTTCACTGAGACATGTGGTCCCCATTTTGCTACACGCCACACCCTCCTTCGGTTCTTACTCTCTGGCCACTCCCTCCATTTATATTACTTGCCCAGCTCCTGTAGGCATCCAAGTGTATGCCTCCTGACACAGAATCAGGATTGGGAGAGACCTCAGAAACCATCCAATATGGCCGCTGACATGCACGGAGCTCCCAGTTTGTTCCCAGGGCTTTCTGTGCTTCCTCTCATTTAAACTTCACAACAGGAACCCTGAACACTCTTTTGCAGGAGGATCAGGTAGGGGTAAATACATTTCTTAGTGCTGCAAAAATAAATCCCTCATGGACTGTTTTCTATTGACAGATATAAGGAAGAGGGAAAGGAAATTACTGGAAAAAGCTGGATTTGTCCAAAGCGGAAACTCAGCCCTGGCCCCCATTGCATCTACAATAGCCATCGTATTGACATTCACCTGCCACATCCTCCTGAGACGCAGGCTCACCGCCCCGGTGGTAAGAACCGTCTCTAGAACTGGCTTCCTTCACGTGCCAACAGTGGCAAGTGCTGGGTGGGGATGCTTTCCCTGCCTGGAGAGGCCCCGCCCTGGCACCAGAATACCCCATCACAGAAGGGCCAGAATTCTACCTTGACTTGTAAAAAACCAGTGCTTGGGCTGCCAAGGAGCCCAGGAGAGCCTAACAGTGACTCTTACCCAGTCTCTTGTCAGTGCTGGGCTAGTGGTTAATGTTGGAACACCATTTGACATTCAGAAAACAAAACTGAAATCAGATGAGCCCTTGGCTGTTTTATTCACAATTATTCCTGCGATTTACAAGACGGGAAGTTTGTGGGAGTTCCCTGGGTGGGCGGAGTCGTAGGTATTGGGAGATGCGAGGGTCAGAATCCCCCTTTTATAAATCTCAGCTATGGTACCTTACTACGACAGACGGCGATTCATTGAACCTCTCTTGCTTGGTTTTATTATCTATAAATGGGGTTATACTAGTCCCTGTGGTTGTGAGGACTGAAGGAGGTCTTTTATGTAAGGCACGTGGCACAGCGCCTGGTACGGTGTAAATGCTGTGTAAGTGTTTGTTGTTCTTATTAGCCTGATGCTCACCCAGGTCAGGCGATTTTGGGCTGAAAGCCTCAGAGGGAGAATTAGAATGAATGTGAGATTGTCAGGTTTTTTTTCTTACAAGGGGGCCTGTGCACTCAAAGGTAAAGAAACTCTGGGCTAGATGGGAAACAGCCCCTGGCTGAAATAAACAAACAGCTGAGATATTAAACCCGGTGTCTGAAGGGTAAGTGAATGGAGGAAAGGCAATAAAAGCAAGGGGAAAAAAGAGAGAGAGAGAGAGCAAAAGAAGCAAGTGTGCTCACAGAGCAATAGTTGCACCGAAAATCACGGATCTTGAGGGGAAGGGGGATGTGTAAGAAGGCAGGATGCTATTGCTGGGGGATCTGTTGTGGGGCTGTCGGTCCTGTTACTTCCCTGTTTCTTTGTGAGGTGCTTTGTGTTTTCTTGGGTTCTTCACACTCAGTTAACTCACACACTCTGGGGGCTTGAATTCAGCCGTGAACCCAAAGCCAGAATGAAGGGCAACGACATACCAAAGCCTCGACAGAATGCTTCTCGATTATTGTGACTGTGTCCTCTGGTCCCAAATGACAACAAGAAATTCTTTCCCCAGCAATACACCAAGCAAATTTACAATCAAATTGGGTGCGCAGAGTTAATATTTCCTAAAATGATGATTTAGAAGAAATGTAGACCACGAACAAATTCCCCCCGAATGCAAGCCATTCCTCTTGCATATTTCTTCAGACTCAGAATCCCTGGGCTTCTCCGTCAGGACCACATCAGTAGGAGGTCAGCCCCAGGTGCTGGACCACATCAGGCAGACCGAGTGCTCTGTCAACCAAGGCCTGGGTTTTCTGAGCCAAGATAGTGCTTTGGGGGGCGCCTGGGTGGCACAGCGGTTAAGCGTCTGCCTTCGGCTCAGGGCGTGATACCAGCGTTCTGGGTTCGAGCCCCACATCGGGCTCCTCCGCTGTGAGCCTGCTTCTTCCTCTCCCACTCCCTCTGCTTGTGTTCCCTCTCTCGCTGGCTGTCTCTATCTCTGTCAAATAAATAAATAAATAAAATCTTAAAAAAAAAAAAAAAGATAGTGCTTTGGGACTTGGGGGGAGTTGAGTTCTCTTTGGGGAAGGATTTGGGACCAGATGCGATGAAGGCAACATTCTTCATTGTCCCCTTACAGAACTAATGAGGATTAGTTGAAGTCCAGGGCTCTGTCCACGGGGCCCATTCAACAGCAGGAAGGATCGCTCTCGATTTGTTGATGGAAGTTGTATTATTAATTTCTTAAAGGGGTGGTTAGGGAGAAGCTGCTAATTACAGGTCGGACAGACAAGAAGATGAAATCTGAGAGATGAAATCATGCACCCCTGGGGCACTGATGCAGGAGGAAACTTATCTTCATTGAGGCTGTATGATGTTAGCCACTTACCAGGCAGGGCTCAGTGAGAAAGGCCCCGGTAAGGAGGGGAGGTGATTTTTTGGGAATGGCAGTTGAACCGAGGCTTTCAAACTTGTCTCAGGCATGTGGTGAGGCAGGGCGTGGAAGCCAGACCCTGAGGGCTGGAGAGCCAGCAGTCACTCTCCACCAGCCAGCATGGGCCAACCGGTCCTTCCGGGAAACTTCTGTCTTCATCCTGGGGCCGAATATGGTACAGAAAGGGAGGCTGTAGATCTGAAGTGTCAGAGGCCTCTGAAGCAACTGGGAGAAGGGGATAATTTAGGACAATCCGTGGGGTTTTGAGTATGGTCTAGGCCACATAAGGGTGTGGATGGAGACTTCCAAACACATTCAGTTAGAGGCCTTCCTTGGACATTATCCTCTCCGGACTGACAGAGACAAGGGATAAATCTCCCACCATTTTGATAAAAATCCAAAGCAAAAGAGATTCAGATATTGCTATCCCTAATTGGGCAGCCCATGATTTGTGAGCCATGAAATAAAAAATAAAGTTCCTGTAAGAATTCCAACTGGGCCATCATTTCTCATCTCAGCAAATATAATTCCCATGGATATAATGGTTGAGAGCCAAGGCAACATCTCATCCTACACCCTATACCTCTCTTTTGTTCTTCAGGCCTTTAGCGTGATTGCCATGTTTAATGTAATGAAGTTTTCAATTGCAATCTTGCCTTTCTCCGTCAAAGCAATGGCCGAAGCCAATGTCTCCCTGAGGAGAATGAAGGTATAACTCACGCCGGGTGAGTGGGGAAGAGAGGTCTCATTTTGGGGTGGGAAAATTCTCAAATGTGGGGAAGCTGTGTCAACCCATGGGAGGGCTGGGTCACTGGTCTGAAGAACTTGGGGAGCAGGCCCTGCGTTCAGAGTTGGATCAATAAATGGACATGAAGGAGGGTACAAGCAGAGCTTTATAAGGTGCTCTGCACTTCTAGTAAAAATGACATGGAATCTCCGTACGTGGAGATGATGTTCCTGGCCCTCTACTTTTTCTCCAAGCTGCAATTCTGAAGTTGTTCCAGGAGTGGGCTTGCGTTTGCGCTGAGCCCTCCTCCTCCCCTTTGCCTACCTGGCTTGTCTTATGGTGGGCGTGGTGACGGTGGTGACGAAGAGGGTGGCGGGACACCACATTCATGCACTCAGTTGCTTTCTTCCTTCAGTCAGTCATTCCTCGGAGACACGCTGCGTGATTCACATATAGAAGGCCTTGTGGGAAACGCAAATAAGAGGAAGAGAGAATTTTTACTCTCAAGAGCCTCCAGTCTAGTGTAGGACCAGGGATCCCAGGAATTGCTGTATGCAGCAAGGATACATGACTTGTGAAAAAAGTACATAAAGTGGTTTTGAAGTTCAGGCAAGGGAAGGAAAAGAGGGGGGTGTTCCAGACAAGAGAACAGCATGTTCAGACATGTGTGAATTAATTGAATGGTTTTATTCACTCAGGCCAGCAGTCGGGAAGTCTTAGGCATCTGAGATGCCTGTATCCCTCTTCTCCCTTACTATCCACATTCAACCAATCAAGAGCCCTGTTGGGTCACCTTCTGCTCACTGTATTTCCTCAATTTTAAGAGGCGCTGTTTGTAAGATTGGGTTGGAAGGTGGCACTGTTGACTCATCACTTTTTGAACAAAACGCAAGCACGAACACCATCACATTAACTGTGTATATTGTATCAGATATCTTAAGCTAGAGGAACAGTGTTATTTCTTGACTCTTCAACTTTTGCTCCGTCCCTACTGCCATCACCTTCATTCATTCTGGATTATCACAGTGACTTATGGACCAATCTTCCTTTTCCATGGTTGCTCTCCTCAAATCCATATCACACTCAGCCCCCAGAGAGCTGTTAAAATATTGGTCAGACCACTGATATTCACCTGCTTGAAATCCTCGGGTCCTTGTTCCGTCTAGGACTGAGACTGAGCCTTCCATTAGCAGGTCCTCAGTAATGTCTCCACCTGATTTCCTATACCCTTCCTATCTTGAGCTCTGTGGCAACCCTGAGTTGCTTGTTTCATGCCCCCATCCCAATAGACCGTGGGGTTGCATGCTTCCTTGCCTTTGCTAATGCCATGTCCTCTGTTGGAAGGATCCCATCTCCTCTTCCCTTCCTCATTGTTGCCTGTACAGCCCCTGGACAGACTCAGCTCAGGCACCAATACCAGGCCCCCAGGATGGGGACCCACGTTCCATTCTCTGGAAGTTACAGTTTTTTGTTCTTGTCACATTTCCCTGAAATGCCTGTGTACGTTCCCATCTTCCCCCAGGCTGTAATCTCTTTAAGGACAGGAATCATGCCTTATTCATAATTGCATTTCTACTGTTTATCCCAGAATCTGGCGGAGGGTAGGCCCTTGGCAAATGTTTTGTTGAACTGAGCTGAGTGGGGACCTAGGAAGAAGACACAGTGGAGACTGAGCATATGTGACCTTGGTTTCATAAGCATCAGTGCCAGGCAATGAAGCCCACTACCCAAAGACTGGCAAAAGCTTCTTATGTTGGGCATGAGGACGAAATGTGGCGGAGATTAGCATTCTCCAATGTGGGTGACCCATATAGACCTGTGGTTAAAGAGGCATCTGTCCTAGATAGCATGCGCTAGTAGACTATTTCTGCTGCGGCTTCTCCTAGGGGAATATCCTCAGAATATCTTCTCTGAATGTCCTAAGTAAAATTGCCAAGATTATAATTTTGGGTTATTAGAAGATATATTGGGATGGTTCTTGCAAATGGATAATGTCTGCCCAGTTAATTTTGTCTCTTTAATCTTAGAAAATTCTCATAGATAAAAGCCCCCCATCTTACATCACCCAACCAGAAGACCCAGATACTGTCTTGCTTTTAGCAAATGCCACATTGACATGGGATCAAGAAACCAGCCTAAAAAGTGACCTAAAGAAGGTGCAGAACCAGAAAAAGCATTTTCTCAAGAAACAGAGGCTAGAAGCCTACAGCTCGAGTTCATCAGCCCAGGGAGCTGCTGGCCCAGAGGAGCAAAGTGGTAGCCCCAAATTGGTTCTGCACAACATAAACTTCGTGGTGAGAAAGGTGGGTGTGTGTTCTACAAGTATGGCTTCCATCTTTCCTCCTTGTGTCACACAGCTATGGCCTTCACAAGGCTTAACATAATTCAGTTTGAGCTGGGCGTGGTGGTAGGGGGGAATATCTCTAGGCTGTTTTCTTTCCCCAATTTTAAAACCACGTACATGGATAATGGAGACATTCTCTTCAAGTTGAGAAAAGATGGTGGTTATGTTAGTACTAATCTTCAGGCTCCAGAGAAGCCAGTTGCAGTGTTGAATGGACAATCCATTTCAGGTGGCTAGGCTCAAATTGACTATCTTTTATAAATCTCTTTAGATTTGTTCTTTCTTTTTTTTTTTTTTAAAGATTTTATTTATTTATTTGACAGAGATAGAGACAGCCAGCGAGAGAGGGAACACAAGCAGGGGGAGTGGGAGAGGAAGAAGCAGGCTCACCGCGGAGGAGCCTGATGTGGGGCTCGATCCCACAACGCCAGGATCACGCCCTGAGCCAAAGGCAGACGCTTAACCGCTGTGCCACCCAGGCGCCCCTCTTTTTTTTTTATAATAATAATTTTTTTATTATGTTATGTTAGTCACCATACAGTACACCCCTAGTTTTTGATGTAAAGTTCCATGATTCATTACTTGTGTATAACACCCAGTGCACCATGCAATACATGCCCTCCTTACTACCCATCACTGGCCTATCCCATTCCCCCACCCCCTCCCCTCTGAAGCCCTCAGTTTGTTTCCCAGAGTCCATACTCTCTCATGGTTCATTCCCCCTTCTGTTTACCCCCCTTTTTTCTTCCCTTTCTTCTCCTACCGATCTTCCGATTTCTTATGTTCCATAAATGAGTTCTTAATGTCACATTGGAGGACTACAATAGAGAATAAGTGACAATTATGAGCACTTACTGTTTACCAGGTAAACAGTTAACTCATTTAACCACCCCCGTAAGAGGTAGGTACAATAGCTACCCCTACTTTATGATTGAGAAACCTGACACACAGGGAGGTTAAATAACTCACCCACTGCTAGCAAGTGGCAGAAGAGGGCTTCCCACCCAGGTCACCCGGCCCCAGAATCTGCTCTCTTCAGTAACATACTTGTCAAAAGCAAATGAGATCAGCAAGCAGCCCAGAAAAGAAGCCAGTCAGTCTGTTGGCTGCGCCCCCGGGGAATAGAGCGTTTAGACAAAGCTCTGCACTCACGGAATGTATGGCCTTCTGCCTGTGGTTCTCTTGCCCTGGGAACTCGGCAGCAGGGCTCCGGGGATGGCAGTGTTCGTTGGTTTTGCTGCAGAGGGCTCGGCATTCATCTTGTGCCTAGTATTTTAACCTTCCACGGTGTTGACTCACCCTTTCCCCGTGTGAGCACACTAGAAGGAGAGGTTTCTATTTATTATGCGATGCTAAGCTCAACAGCTGGGGTGGAGTGGTACTTCTTGTCATTCATAAGGTTGTCTGCCATGTATTCGTTGGAAATGGTGTTTGCTGGGCTGAGTGCCACTGAGCTAGGTTCTCCTTGAAGTCCTGCTGGGTGCAACCCATTTTGCTTTCTCATCCCCTCCCCCGGCCTATGATGTGCAGCACCTGGAGGGCTCTAACCATGCCTTTGGAGTTGCTCCAGAGAGGCCTCAGTGAACTACTCTTGTGTTTTAAAGAAGCTTCCTTTTAGCCCCCTTGTTGCTTTCCTCCTTCTCGTTATGTTGGTGACTTTTGGGCTTGTCATCAAGGACATGGTCAACGTTTTCTGAAGACAACACAACATTGTGTGGATTAAGGGTATGCCTCTGGAACCTGGTGTACATGTGTTCTGGCCCAGCCGCTTGCCAGCTGTGTGACTCTGAATATACTGCCTAACCTCTTAGAGCCCCTCCTCCTTTACCTGCTCAATGGATATTTTCATGATAGCAGCACTTCGCAAGGTGGGTGTGAGAACGGAAAGAGATATCATACAAACATGTTAAGCCCATAGTGAGTGTCAACTGGTGTTAGCTATTGCTGCCTTTTTCCTCTCACAACCCAGTCCAGCTTAAGTGCTTCCCTTAAATATCCTAAATTCAGAGCATCCATATTTCCCCAAATTTAGTTCCAGGATTCCATTGGACTACAGCCTCCTTGAGGTTAGGGCACGTCTCTGTCTTGCTCACAGTTGTGACCTTGCACCAAAGCAAGTGCCTGGCCCAGAGTAGGCTCCCAAGACTCTTTTCTGAATGAACAAATGAGTAATCGGGAACCCCCGGGGGTGCAGGCCTCATGGATTTTCTCCTGAAGGCAAGGATGAATCTAGAAGGCTCAGACCTGGCCCCAGATAGTAGATAGAAATCAAAAGAGAACCAAATGCCTAGAAGCTGGATCCATCCCTGTGGTCTCTGTCCCAAACTCTTTGTAATGTCCCAGTTCTTTGAAGTCCTTTTAGTGGAATTAAAATGGATCAGCTCAGTTACCTGCAGCTTCAATGACAGTGTGAGCTGCCTGAGGTGGGGGTCACATCTGCCTATTGCTTTATCCCTGGTGCCCAGAATGATGCCTTGTGTTCCATAAAGACTTGTCAAAGAAATCCATGGTGATAAGAAGCAATCCTCACATGCTGGGGATAGCAGACAGGACCCTTCTGGTCTATCTCAGATGGGAAAGGAGACATATTTAGCTCCATGGTGGACATCTTTGCTCTAAGGGATCACAGACAGCAGGTCTTAATGAGAATTCTCTTATGTTCCAACTGCAGCATTACAATATTTGCTTGAACACAGGAGTGGGCACGTGTCTGCCTCAAAGTCTCCATATGGACTCTTGCTCTGCCTGCAGTAATGTCCCCCCAGATATCTATATGGCTGATTCCTTCACTTCCTTCAGGTCTTACTCAAATGGCGCCCATAGCAGATACTGTCAGTGACCCATCCATGTGCCCCGGCCATCTTCCGACTGCCGGATCTCTCTCTGTGCCCGAGGGCCCTCCCCACAACCTACAAAGCAGAAGCACATCCACAGCCGAGGGAGCCGCTCTCAAACACTGACTGTTGGCTACCCCAACTCCCTCAGCCATGCGGGGCATAGAACCACCCTCAGCGTCCCAGAATTTCCCAGCAGGACTGAACTTCACTTGCCTCCCGTGCGGGCTGACATAAGAGTACACCCCTGATGAGCCGCCTTCCCCTTCCCATGGAACCTCCCAAACAAACTACCTTCCCTCAGATCTTTGATTCAAGGCCTGTTTCTGGGAGAACTCAAGCTAAGACATTTACTTTTCCAGTAAGGTTCCCTCCGCCCTCATCTCCTCCCTGTCTTCTCCCTGCTTTCTGTGTTTCCATGGCGTGTACCTGACCTACTCCATATTTTACTTACTTACCTTGTTGACTGTTGGTCCCTCCAACTAAAACATAAGCTCCTTGAGGGCAGAGCCCACCTGTAGTCTGTCATGTTCATGACCATATTGTGCTATTAGTAGTGTCCAGGACAGCACCTGGCCCGTAGCAGTCTCTTACAATGATTCGTGGTTGAATTAATGGATCCGTAGCTGAGAATAATCCATGAACCCAGTGCGCTGGAATAGCATAACTGCTCAGTAATTTCAGATTATGCTTCGGTATGGTGGAAGGATACTTTAAAAATGACTTTTGAAAAACACTCGGCTCTCTATTTCAAAGGCTACCCTTGTCCCCCTGGGTTGTGCAGCCTTCAACTTCTGTTAGATTTGTTTTCCTGGAGTGTGGGCACAAGACAATCCTCATGACCAGGGCCTGTGTGTCCCAGACCAGCACAAGGCTGTTTCGCATCAGTGCTTGCACATGATTTCTGGAAGTCCTCCGGGCACTCCGCTGTGCTATGCCAAGGAAAGCACTTAATTAAGACTTAGGTTCTTGCCTCCTCCCAGGCTGTGTATCAGGTTTGGGGTGTGAGGCTGTAGCTGCCACCTCTTAGAGCCAGCAGTGACCCCTTCGAGCCAGCACAGTTGGGGGCAACACCTTCGGCCCAAGACCCTCTGAGAACTGGTGGAATGACTGTGTCTTTTTTCTGTTTCTTCGGTAGGGGAAGGTCTTGGGAGTATGCGGGAATGTCGGAAGTGGAAAGAGCTCCCTCATTGCAGCTCTCCTAGGACAGGTAAGCTGCGAAGATGGAACACTGACATGACAGTCAAATGGCCCCCTGTCTGCTGTGTCTGGGACCCTTCGAGAACAGTGGACCCAGCAGCTGGGCTCGGCTGCATTGGACATCCAATAACAGATATTTCCAGGAGGTTAATGTGCTCAGCAGCCCCATGTCCCTTTTCCAGGTGGTGCTGAGTTTTCATACACTCCTGGTTTTGCCTCCGAAGGACATGTGTTAAACAATGACTGTTTCCTTGCCTAGAGTGCCATCTTTGTCAAAGGAAGAGACAAGTCATGAAGTACATGGTATTTCCCATGACTTGGGCCATCCTGACTAGAAAGGCAGGCAAGGTGGCTTGGCAGGGAAGGACCGAGGAACCTATGACTTACCGTGACTCTAGATGTGTTTTTCCCCTTGTCCATCTCCATGTCCCAGTGTCTGCCCAGAGCACTGGCTCAGCCAGGCCTTCCTTGATGGAGCGGCTGAAGGCACACATCAACTACAGCAGCAGTGTGCCCTCAACTCTCTGCAGACCTCGGGGTAGGAAGAGGGAAGAGCTCGGGGTTCTTGTCCTTTGCCACTTCCGGCTGTGTGACTCCAGCGAAATGGCCTAGTCACTTAATGTATTCACAGGGCTCTAAATTGATATGGTTTCTCATCCCAAATGAATGAATATTAGGTCCTCTTTCTCCCCACCCTGCTGTTCCTAAAGAGTAGTTTGGATGCCTGTAGTAGGGAGACGAGGCACCTCTGAAAAAACAAGCATGCTAGGCTCAGAAGAGCCTGCTAGACTAGGGTGACTTCTTTTGGCCTCAGTTAACTCATTTCTAGAAAGAGTGACAACCCCTTCCCTGTCTGAAGGAGGAGGTGGGGACAGAATCCGGTGAGCTCCTAAGGTCCCTTATGCTCTAGGATTCTGTGTGTGTATCTCTGTCCTAACCCTAGAGTCCGCAGGTGTGTTCCAGGTGACCCATCCCAGTTCTCTACTTAATAACAGGAGTCTCTCCCCGGCATGCCCTAAGAGATGAGCCAGCCTCTGCTCAGATAGCTCCAGCAATGGGGAGTTCATTATTTCAACAGCCAGTTCCCTCTTTGGAGAGTTGTGATGTATATGGAAGTGAGGTGTGCCTCCTTTTAACTTCTGCCCTTTGGTCTGCTCCTTTGGAATCTCTCAGAGAAAAGAGAGTCTATCTCCCATGTGACAGTGGTGAGATCACATGCCTCTGCATAGTCCCTGGGATAGAGGCAGCAGGGTGACCGCTGAGTGGGCTGCGGACTGCCTATGCTTACCACCTGTCTCAGCCTCATGCTCACTGTTGAACCTTGGATAAGTAACTAAGCCTCTCTGAACCTTGGTGTCTTCCTCTGTAAAATGGGGGTTAGGAGGGTCATGGTGAGGATTACACAAGATGACGTATATAATCATTATAGGGTCATTCCCAGGGCCAGTCGTGGTGATCGACATTTCGTGTGTACTTGACCCTGTGCCTGGCATATACCCCATTCACTCACTTCTTATCACCATTCTTGTCATATCGTTTTCTCTTCTCCAAGTCTAATGTTCTCTGTCCCTTGGACCATGCCTGAGGTGAAATGGCATCACATCCCTTGACCTTGGCTATCTTCTGTCCCCGTCCCTCACAAATCCTGTCTCCTGACAGCTTTGAACAGGGCATCGTGACTAGTGACCACTGTTACCTGTTAGAGGCCCACCACGTGGGATCATCCTAAGTGAACTTATGTGCTCAGGGTCACACACCAGAGCTCACGCAAGTTTTTAATTGGATTGCTCGATGTGCCACATGAAACCAGATTTCCCACTCCTCTTGAAGAATGGGAGATTCTGGCTGCACCAAACCTGCGTCCTTGTCCCCGGCCCCGCACGAAATGTGCAGCTGAGTTGAGGCTGCTTCCTTGCGACAGGGCACACCAGGACCACCGTCCACAGCCGTGCTGGCTATGTCCTGTCCCTGGGGCCTGGCTGAGGAGGGTGGGATCCTGCTGGTGCACCTGGAGGAAAAGGAAACCTTTGTGATGGGTCCTCTCAGAGGGCATCTGGTTATACGGAGGAGCCATGTGGCCTCTCCAGCCCACAGTAGAGCTCCCCACTGTCCCTTCTGTGACATTCCTGCCTGGCCACTTATAGATTTTTGACTTTGTGGCCATCAGACCACAGACTGTTGTGCTTTGCAATGTGGGTCAAGACGTCTTGTTGACCCTCGTGCACCATCACAATCAATGTCCACGGAATCAGTGGGTGGCAAGGGTGCAGCGGGCCCCTGAAGAGACGTCTGTGAGGTGTAGCTTCTGAAGGCATTCCGGTATTTTCTCCAGATGCAGTTGCAGCAGGGGATTGTGGCAGTCAATGGGACTGTGGCCTATGTTTCCCAGCAAGCATGGATCTTTCATGGAAATGTGAGAGAAAACATCCTATTTGGAGAAAAGTATGATCACCAAAGGTAATATTAACCTTGAAACGATGAGGCATTTGGTACTTTCTGCTATAGATGCTGATGTCATCGTGATGCTTGCTAAGTGGGTTTCTTTAATGAATTCTGATTAAACAGTCATCAGATCCAAATAGGTGTTGGTTTTTCTCTTCCTGACCCAAGAGTTCAGGAGAGGCGCCTTCTGCAGACCTGTGACCACACTCTAAGGAATGGATAGGATTGGCACCTCATTCCCAGTGCATATGTTCTGAGGTTCTCTGTAACGGTGCATATGTTGTCTAACTGCAGAAAGATATATCTGGCAATTTTGCTTTAGGCCGAGTAACCAAAACTGCTTGAAATCATGAGCAGCTGGTACGCAAATTAATCAGCCCTGAAATGATTAATTGACATCAGATCTATAAGGATATATTGCCGTAATATACTCAAAATGATCTAAGGGAAGAAAAACGAAGTTCAAGTCAGAATTTTTGGATACACTTTGGACCGATATTTAAGCACTGGAAAGTAAGAGCTTTCTATGATTCTTTCCTGGATTTGCTCTGCTGCCATGTACATTCTCTCATTAGAGTTCTATAAACACCTATTTAGGGAAATCCTGGCATTATATCCCCATTTTACAGATGAAGAGGGCGAAGCTCAGAAGGGGAGTTGACCTGCCCAACGTCAAGGCTATTAAATGGCAGGGGTTTTTGGGTCTTGAGTGCCAGGCCAACATCATTTGTCCTCCCTGGAGCTTCCTGACATCTGGGTCCCCTTGAAGCCTCCCCAGGCTGCATGATGCTGAAGTAAAGACCCATGGAGTTGCTTTTTTTTTTTTTAATTTGGCTATTAGCTCTCCAGTGATGGTCTGGACTTGTGTATTTTATTGCCTGAACCCACAAACTGTCCTTGCTGGCTGACGTTGGCCAGCACGTGGGTTCCCAGCAAGGGGTCTATCATGTCCCCTCCTCTTCCCTGGCCATGGCATCCTGTTGCCAGGAGGCTCAAGAGCGGCAGGAAGGTCTGATCAGTGCAGGAGTCTTCGGCACCAGCCAAACTGCTCTGCTCAGCATTTCCTGGCCTCCTCCCCACCGCACCTGGAATGTTTTTTCTTTCTGTAGTAGCCAGCTAGGAGGAAGGATTCCTATCTTTATCAGGCGGGATGTCAGGGCAAATATTACCAAATGCCTGCAATTTGGAGGACGGTGCCGGACGATGGGGGAAAGAAGGGTGGCTCAGACGGATCTTTGCCCCTGAGGTGTTCAAGTCTGGAAGGGTCTGCAAGAGATGTGCAGGAATACGGTGCACCAAGAAGCAATGTGCCAAGAGGCGCGAGGTTCTGTTGTATTATTCAGAGGCAGCTGAGCTCCTGAGACGGAAGAGAGCGTGGAGCTTGAATTGGGCCTGGCAGAGTAGATCAGAACACCCCTTGTGTGTGGCGTCCCTAGGGTGAACATGGTGGCTCTCAGGCCACAGGAAGCAGGAGACTGGGGCGAAACTTAAGATGGGGGTAGGGGTGGCAAAGGGATGAAGATGTGCCGAGCAATCTGCGTCTCGTAATTAAAGGTCGACAAGGGTAATACTGTGAATAATCACCACCACGGATGGAGAATTTGCAGCGCTCCAGGAATTGCCCAGATGGCTTTACAGGTGCGTTCTTGTTTCCTTCTCACGACCCCATCAGAGTTATTAGCCCAATTTATAGAGGGGAGAGTGAGGGTCAGGGAGGTACATTCACTTGTCCAGGGTCACCCAGCTGGATTCAAACACAGATTGTTCTAATGGCAAAGCCCCTGGTCTTTTAAAAAAGTTTTGGGTTTTTTGGGTTTTTTTTCAATTTGAGTATAGTTGACACACGTTACATTAGTTTCAGGTGTACAACATAGTGATTCAACTTCTCCATATGTTACTGTATGCTCACCCTAAGTGTAGCTACTGTCAGTTACCAACTCTGTTACAATATCATGGACTAGACACCCTGTCCTGTACCTTTCATCCCCACGACTTACTCATTCTGTAACTGGAAGCCTGTACCTTCCACCACCCCCTTCACTCATTTTGCCCATTCCCTTCCCCCACCTGCAACCCTCAATTTGTTTTCTGTATTTATGGGTCTGACTCTGCTTTTTGTTTGTTTATTCGTTTGTTTTTTTCGAATTGCATGTATAAGTGAAACCATATGGTGTTTGTCTTTCTCAGTCTGACTCATTGCATTTAGTATAATATCCTCTAGGCCCATCCATGTTGTTGCAAATGGCATGATCTCATCCTTTTTTAAGATTATGGAATATTCCATTACACACCACACACACACACACACACACACACACACACACACACCCCACACACCCACATCACATCTTCCTTATCCATTCACCTATCAGTGGACACTTAGGTTGCTTCCATATCTTGGCTGTTGTAAATAATGCTGCAGTAAACATAGGGGTGCATGCATCTTTTCCAATTAGTGTCTTTGTTTTCTATGGGTAAATACCCCATAATGGAATCACTGGGTCATATGATATTTCTATTTTTAATTTTTGAGGAAACTCTATACTATTTTCCTGAGTGGCTGCACCAATTTACATTCCCATCAACAGTATATGAGGGCTCCCTTTTCTTCACATCCTCTCCAACACTTGTTATTTCTTGCCTTTTTGATTTTTGCCATTCTGACAGGTGTAAGGTGTTATTTCATTGTGGTTTTGATTTGCCTGATGATTAATGATACTGAGCACCTTTTTAGGTGTCTGTTGGCCATCTGGATGTCTTTTTTAAGGAAAATGCCTATTCAAGTCTTCTGCCTATTTTTTAATCAGATTGTTTTTTTGGTGTTGAGTTGTTATAAGTTCTTTATATATTTTGGATATTAACCCTTTATAAGATGTATCATTTGCAAATAGCTTCTCCCATTCAGTAGGTTGCTTTTCTGTTTTTTTTTTAAAGATTATTTATTTATTTATTTGGCAGAGAGACAGCCAGCGAGAGAGGGAACACAAGCAGGGGGAGTGGGAGAGGAAGAAGCAGGCTCCCAGCGGAGGAGCCTGATGCGGGGCTCGATCCCAGAACCCTGGGATCACGCCCTGAGCCGAAGGCAGACGATTAACGACTGCACTACCCAGGCGCCCCGTGCTTTTCTGTTTTGTTGATAGTTTCCTTTGCTGTGCAAAAGTTATTTGTTTGTTTGTTTGTTTGTTTGTTTGTTTGTTAGTGGGTCTAAATTTCATGGCCTGAGATCAAACCTGAGCTAAGATAAAGAGTTGAATGCTTGACTGACTGAGCCACCCAGGGGCCCCCAAAAGTTTTTTATTTTGATGTAGTCCCATTAATTAATTTTGTTTTTGTTTCTCTTGCCTTAGGAGACACATCTAAAAAAATGTTGCTACAGCCAATATCAGAGAAATTACTGCTTGTGTTTTCATCTAGGATTTTCATGGCCTTAGGTCTCACATTTAGATCTAATCCATTTAGAGTTTATTTTTGTGTGTGGTGTTATAAACTGGCCCACTTTCATCCTTTTGCACATAATTGTCCAGTTTTCTCAGCACCATTTTAAAAAAATGTATTTTATTTATTTATTTGAGAGAGTGAATGATAGAGAGAGAGAGCATGAGTGGGCAGAGGAGCAGAGGGAGAAGCAGACTCCCCGCTGAGCAGGGAGCCTGATGCAGGGCTTGATCCTGGGGCTCTAGGATCATGACCTGAGCCAAAGGCATATGCTTAACTGACTGAGCCACCCAGGTGCCCCCAGCACTATTTATTGAAGAGACTGTCTTTCCCATTGTATATTCTTGCCTCCTTCGTCATAGATTAATTGACCATTTAAGTAGGGGTTTATTTCTGAGCTCTCTGTTTTGTTCCTTTGATCTATATGTCTGTTTTTGTGCCAGTACCATAGTGTTTTGATGACTATAACTTTGTAGTATATCTTAAAATCAGGAAGTGTGATGCCTCCAGCTTTGTTTTTCTTTCTCAAGTTTGCTTTGGCTACTTGGGGTCTTTTGTGTACCAAGATACAAATTTTAATATCATTTGTTCTAGTTCTGTGAAAAATGCTATTGGCATTTTGATAGGGTTTGCATTGAATCTATAGATTGCTTTGGATAGTGTGGACATTTTAAATCCAATTCATGAGCCCTGTATATCTTTCCATTTATTTGTGTCACCTCCAGTTTCTTTCATCAGTGTTTTATAGTTTTCAGAGTACAGAACTTTCATCTCCTTGGTTAAGTTTATTCTTAGGTATTTTATTATTTTTTGGTGCCATTGTAAATAGAATTATTTTCTTAATTTCTCTTTCTGCTACTTCGTTATGAGTGTATAGAAATGCTACCAATTTCTGGGTGTAAATTTTGTATCCTGCAACTTCACAGAACTCATAGTAGTGTTTTGGTGGGGTTTTTAGGATTTTCTATGTACAGTATCATGTCATCTACAAATAGTGCCAGTTTAACAACTTCTTTGCCAGTATGAATGCCTCATTTATTTTCTTGTCTGATTGCTGTGGCTAAAACTTCCAATATGATGTCAAATAAAAGTGGTGGGAGTGGATATCCTAGTCTCATTCCTGATCTTAGAGGAAAATCTTGTAGTTTTTCACCACTGAGTATGATATTAGGTGTGGGTTTTCATATATGGACTTTATTATGTTGCGGTATGTTCCCTCTAAACCTACTTTGTTTGGAGTTTTTATTTGAATGAATGTTGAACTTTGTCAGATGCTTTTTCTGCATCTATTGAGATGATCATATGATTTTTAGCTTTCATTTTATTGATGTGATGTACCATGTTGATTGATTTGCAAATATTGAACCATCCTTGCATCCCCAGAATAAATCCCACTTGATCATGGTGAATGATCCTTTTAATGTATTGTTAAATGGGGTTTGCTAATATTCTGATGATTTGGACATCTGTGTTCAATCAGGGATATTGGTCTGTAGTTTTCTTTTCTTTTGTGGTGTCTTTGTCTGGTTTTGGTATCAGGATACCGCTGGCTTCATAAAATGTATTTGGAAGCTTTCCTTCCTCTTCTATTTTTTGGAACAGTTTGAGGAGAATAGGTATTAACTCTTCTTAAATGTTTGGTAGACTTCACCTGTGAATCTATCTGGTCCTGGGCTTCTATTTTCAATAAGTTATTATTATTATTACCGATTTAATTTTGTTACTAGTAATTGCTCTGTCAAAATTTTCTATTTCTCCCTGATTCAGTTTTGGAAGATTATACGTTTCTAGAAATGTGTCTATTTCTTCTAGGTTATCCAGTTTGTTGTCATATAATTTTTCAAAGTATTCTTTTAAAATCTTTTGTATTTCTGTGGTGTCAGTTGTTACTTCTCCTCTTATATTTCTGAATTTATTTTTTGGGGTCCTTTCTTTTTTTTGATGCATCTGGCTAAGTGTTTATAAATCTTATTTATCTTTTCAAAGAACCAACTCTTGGTTTCATTGATTTTCTTTTCTGACTTGTTTTCATCTCTGTGTCATTTATTTCTGCTTTGATCTTTATTTTTTTTTCCTTCTACTCATCTTGGGCTTTGTTCTTCTTTTTCTAGTTACTTCAAGTGTAAGGTTAGGTTGTTTATTTCGGCTTTTTCTTGTTTCTTAGGTAGACCTGTATCACTATATGTTTCCCTGTTAGAACTCCTTTTGCTGTGTCCCAAAGATTCTGAACCATGGTGTTTTCATTTTCATTTGTCTCCATGTATTTTTTTAATTTCTTCTTTGATTGCTTCATTGACCCAATGGTTGTTAAATATCGTGTCGTTTAGACTCCATGTGTTTGTGTTTTTCCCAGTTTTTTTCTTGTGATTGATTTCTAGTTTTACTACTGTTGTGATCAGAAAAGATGTGCTATGATTTTGATCTTCTTAAATGTATCGAGGATTGTTTTAGGGCCTAATATGCAATGTATTCTGAAGAATGTTTCATGTGCACTTGAAAAGAATGTATATTTTCTTGTTTTTGGATGGAATGTTCTTTATATATCTCTTATGTCCATCCAGTCAAATGAATCATTCAAAGACACTTTTCTTATTGATTTTCTGCCTAGATGATCTATCCATTGACGTACATGGGGTGTTAAAGTCTTTTACTATTATTATAATACCATCATTTTCTTTCTTTGTATTCATTAATATTTGCTTTATGTATTTAGGTGCTCCAATGTTGGGCACATTTACAATTGTTATATCCTCTATTTGGATTGATCCCTTTATCATTATGTAATACCCTCCTTTGTGTCTTGCTTTAAAGTCTATTTTGTCTAATATAAATATTGCTACCTTGCCAAAGCCCCCAGTCTTCACCACCATGTATACCACTTCTAAAGTTGGTGTATGGGAGTCATGCTCAGGGCTATGCCCAGCTTCTGCTCCAGGACATTAAGCGCTGCAAGGGGCCAGCATGCCACCTGAAGGGCAGCCCATGATCTGCCTGCTCACTCTGTTGTTGGGGCCCTTTATTGGGAAAGTGTGTCCTGCAAAGTCTGAGTTATGAGGCTTGCTCACTGTCATGCATTGAGAAGAGAGGATCCCAATGATGCAGATGATGCTGATGATATCAATCAGCTAATCAGTCAATCAATCAATCAATCAACTAATCAATTAATTAACCCTTGTAGAGGCAGGCAGCCTGTCAAGTGGGACAGAAACCTAGGCCCGGTGGTGGGAACTGACTGTTCCTTGGATAGGGCATGGGCTTGAACTGACGCCAGGCCCGTCAGGGAATTCAGAGCAGGAAGTAGCTCCTGAAGCAGTGATGTGGTGTACTGTGGTGCCCTGGGAAAGATTCTACTGACGGTGGGAGCCATCTGAGTGGGAATGAGGTACAGAGATAACCCAGGGAGGAGCGTGTGAAATTTTCCCATAGCTTGAGACCTGGGCATTTTTGAGTTCCTACCCGCTAACTTATTGACTTTCCTAGATCCCTTGCTGTCAGAAGTCCCCAGGGAGTGAGACTGGGGTCATGCCCATAGTGGTCACCCAGCTTAGCTCTCCTTTGCAGGATGAGGTACCGATCCCAGCAGTATGTCTGCTGAGAGTTAGTTAGGGTCTTGCCCATTAGACTTGCAACAGACCGTCCCAGTGCTAGACAGTGGGCAATGTTGAGGGACAAAACCAAGAGGCCAGGAGGTCCAAGGAACTGAGATCCTATTCCTGCTTGGCCTCTGTTCTTCAGGCAGTGTTCTCTGTGCCCTGTGTAGTCAGGTGTCTCAGGGGGAGAAAGCCCTGCTCCCTCCAACCTGGTAGGAGTGACTGGTGGATAGAGGGGTACCCTGGAGCAGATTCAGGTCATTGTTAATAATCATCCCCAGCACCCCGCTCCTACCCTCCACCCACACACATCTGTTCCATTCATGGCCTCGCATCCTCCAGGAAGCCTCCCACAGTGACCTCAGCTCACACTGGTCACTCTCAAGAGCAGTGCTAGCAGTTGGTGCCCCCAGTTGTCCCTTCAGAGGTTTCATGTACATGGAGTCATCTTCCCCTCAGGGCAGGAAGCCTATGAGGGAAGGAGCCATCCTTGAGTCAGCTCTGCATCAGGTATGTGGGAGATGCCTCAGGGTCAAGGGGAAGCTGCCTTTGGACATCAAAGATGAAGCAACTGGCCAACTCCTTGCCTTACCCCAGTGACACCAGCAATGCCTTTCCAGGTAACCCAGGGCAGCAGTGGGGTCTTTTGCCACCATGCTGACTTCTGTCATTTGTGTCTACAGGTATCAGCACACGGTTCGTGTCTGTGCCCTTCAGGAGGACCTGAGCAGCCTTCCTTATGGAGACCTGACTGAGGTGAGCGGAGCTAGGAGCTCAGCCGCACTGCGGCAACATGGCAGCCTGGCTGCCTAGGCTGAAAGGGCTGAGGCTGGCAGGCCCTGGTTCCATCCACATTTGGATGCCCTGGAGGACAGAAAGGTCCCAGGAAGTGTGGGAAAAGCCAAGTTCTACCATCCTGAATTCTCCATCTGGGCTTATTCTTGGGGGAATATTATAATGGATGTGGTACCAACCCTACCTGTGTTGGTTTCGGTGTGGTCACTGCTGGAGCCATTCCCTATCTCCCTGTTAACTTACAGAAGGTTTTTGGTGAAAGCTGCTTCCGTATCTTGTGGACAGGGTCTGTCATCCAAAGACAGAGGTCCAGCGGTGCTGCATTGTGGCTGGAGTCCCAAGGGCCTTCTTCTTACCTCATTTACTCTGTCCTCCAAACATTGCTCCCAGCTGCTTGTCCAAAAAGCTGCCTGGGTCCAGGGTTGAGCCTGCCAACTCAGATGACCCAGGGTGGGGCTCACTGTGCCATCTTCCTGTCTCCCCATCCCCGTGTGCTCTCTGCTTAGTCTTTGACTTTGCCCAAAAGCCCTAGAGGAGACCAGACAGCTAAAGTGCTTTGAAAAAATGAGTTTGGAATACATTGCCTTTCTCTGCTAGGGCCCTCCATGTGCCTACATCAGGGAAATGGATACACAGCCATCCTGGCCTGGCATTCAGGACCTCTCTTGCTGCAGCCCCGGCCCACCTCCCCAGGGTTTGCTTCTGTTCATCCCTACCTGCCTAAATGTGCACTTGCCTTCCAGCCTCCAGACCTCTGTTCCTGCTATTGTTACCACCTTTCAGGTTCCAACCACAAATCCACCCCCTTGAGGGAGATTTTCCTGAATCCTACAGTCTGCAGTAATTTGCCCCAGAATACTTGGCTTATGTTTCTCAGCTGGCAATTGTTAAATTCTGCTTTGTACCATTATTATGTGTATAACTGACCATGCCTCCACTTTCTGCTGATATGTGAGCTCCCAGTAGATAGGGGACTTTTTTGTTCAGCTTCATGTGTCCTTCCCCTGTGTTCACAAGCTATCTAGCTTTTCATCCTTTCTACAGATACTTACTGAGCACCTGTTCTGGGTCCGGTGTGATGCCAGACCTTAGGGATATAGTGATAAACAAAGTAGACATGCCTTCTGTCTCTGTAGAGCTTAGAGGGCCTAGTGGAGGTGGGGAGTTGGTCCACAAGCAAGCAAATTGAGAGCCTCCTTGTACATTTGCTCCCAGGCTCTGCTCCCTCCTGTTCACCTGTCCACGCTCCCAGAACTTTCTGCTCAACAATTCCCTTTTCGTATTAGTGGTCAAGACATAGCCCCTCTCTATGGGCTATGCACTGGAATGGGGCTGTGGTGAGACAGGTCCCCCTCACTCAATATTGGAGTTTTTCTCTAGTTGCCACTGTCCACCAGGCTTCCTACAGAAGTGAGTCTTCTACTTCCCGGGGCATCTGGTGCAGTCAGGAGGTCCCTGTAAAGGGTGGAGGAACCGGAATGTAGTAATGATCAGTCTGCAGAAGAGTCTTGAGAAGCTTCAAGAAGCTCTTCTTCCCTGAGGACTGCAGGGTGGGAATGGGGCCCAGAGATGGACAGTAACATTGCTCCTGTCTACAGATTGGGGAGCGGGGCCTCAACCTCTCTGGGGGGCAGAGGCAGAGGATCAGTCTGGCCCGTGCTGTCTACTCAAACCACGAAATCTACCTGCTGGACGACCCCCTGTCAGCAGTGGATGCCCACGTGGGGAAGCACGTTTTCGAAGAGTGCATTAAGAAGACGCTCAGGGGGAAGACAATCGTCCTGGTGACCCACCAGCTGCAGGTGACTGGGACTGGCAGGATTAATGAGGTCACAGGATGGGTGTGGCACCTAACGCTCATAGAACCTCCTCTTCTGCCTTAATCTGTCCTCTCCGAGGCTGGCGTCACCTGGACAGGACCAGGGACGGAGGGAGCGAGGTGCATAGGTGACATTCATAATTCTCCCCGGCCAGCCCAGCCTGCACACAGCCTTGCCCGCTCCTCTCTGGGCATAGCCTCTCTTGGTCCTAAATTTGGGTCAGTGGGGCCAAAACCTTTCTTCCACCAGAAGATAGACTCTCTGGAGGCAAATGACCTCTAACCACGGGGTGGACGTGGGGTACTTCCTCCAGCTCTGGACCACCGACGGTGGGGAGGTGGGAAGCCAGGTGGAAACAATTCAGGCCCCACCCTTCCTCCAGCAAGGGCTAGGTGGGCCTGAGGACAGGAGTGCTTGGGAGGGGGATAAGGGGCTCCGATGTCCTTGGCATCACTCGCTGGGGGGAAAAAGGCTGGAGACCAGGGCTTTTGGGCTAAAGCAAGACTCTTTTCCTTTCTCAGAGCCACTCCCTTGGGCTCAGGAACATGAAGCTTGCTGAGGAGTTACTAATCTTGCCCTGAATGGGCTTGAGAATTGGGCAGAGTGGGGAGAGTTCTCACAGTGTCAGCCTCATCAAGGGTTCTGAATGCCTGGTAGGAATCTGAGACTCCCCTCTACCGTGAGACAAACCAGATTTCCCCCTGCCTCCATCTCCCCTCTCCACAGTGAGCCCCTATAGGCATGGGGTGTGTGTGCGTGTATGTGTGTGTGTATACATGTGTGTGGATCTCCTGCTGGAGGAGAGATCCCATGAGACTGACCTGCATTGAAAGGACTGTTAGAGCAGAAGTCCTGTCTTCTTTCCTCTCGTGCCACCTGTGGGGAAAATATTCAGCAGGGGCCTGGTCTGGGGGTAAGAGGCAAACCTTGTGGTCTTTGCAAGGGTAAGTCAACCTAGGGGAGAGGGAGGCAAATGAGGTCACCATGGCTACAGGGTGCTCTAACCAGCATGTCTAGGATCTTCTATCAGTGGCCAGAAGGGCTAGCTTGAAGAGGGGGAGATTTCTTCAAGACCCAGGAAAAGCATTCCTTCCCATTGCTATAGTTCTGCCCCCAGCCTGGGTCTCTTTGCTGAGGACCAGAGTTCTCAGAATAAGCTCTAAGCATCTGAATTTTGGGTTCCCTCTGAGTGGGCTCAGTCACCTCTAGGAAGCATCCAGTGGTGCAGACAAGTTGCTCTATGGCCAGGCATCATAGTGGAGGAGAAGGCTGGATTTCTTCTGGTCCGCCATGATGTCAGTGGGAATGGCTCTCGCCCAGCCAGGGTGCTAAACGTTGTAACCACAGCTCTGCACCGTGAGGGTCCAACCCCTGGAGACCCCTGCCATGGGGAGAGCTGTCCTCCTGAGGGGTCCTGGGGATCTGGGAGGGGACTCTGGTCCCTGACAACTGTGGGTCATAGCTGTCTTTGCAGGAATCTTCACTGGGGGGCATCGTCACCTCAGCCCTGGTCCAGTCTTTGAACCTTGATGACTAGCAGCCTGACGTCAGGCAAGAGGTCTCTCTCCCCCAGGCCCGAGTCTTCTCAAAGGGTCTACCTTTCACCAAGGTCATTTTCTCTTTTTTGGAATGTTGAAAAATGCAAGCAGCCACCAGATGGCACTGGAGTCTCGGTCCAGCTGTCCGTCGTTGGGGAGGAGGGGGCTCTGAGGCCCTGAACTGGAGCCCCGGGGCTTTTCCAGAACATTGCTCCACTGCTTTTACTCTTGGGCCCACAGCCAATCCGGATGCTTCCCAGTGCCTGGGCTGGGCGATTACTCTTCTTTTACTTGAGGAAACAAATGAGATGAAGCCTGCGGTCACCACTGAAAACCAACCCAGGGTCAGATTTTTGTGAGTTTGCAGAACAAAGCCGCTCAAAGCATGCCAGATCTCGCTGGCATGAACTGGGGGGGCTCACTAGCCAGAGGGCCTTCACCAGGAACATCTGGGGCTAGCATGTGGGTCCCCACAGAGGAAGAAAAGGCTGTGAGGCTGTCGCATGCCTCACACTGGTGCCTCAGTTTCCCTATCTGGAGAATGGGCTGATAACCGAGCTGCCACTTCCTTTACTGGCTTGTGGGAGATTGAGACATAAGAAACAAAACACGATCAGGCTTTGAAAAGCTAGAATATGCTATATAAAGGTGAGAGGTTATTTTCAGGAAAAAGACTCAGAAAGTGTCTCTACTAGGCATTAAAAGCCAGGCTGTTTCTTGCGTAGCTGTATGGGAAAGTGGACGAAGAGCTGAGTCATTAGTCCAAGGGAGGCAGAAAGGCTGGAGCTGCCCAAGCTATCAGAACTGCTGTCATCTGGCCTTTTGGGCACCACGCCCATTCCCCCAGCATCCCGTCGAGAGTACAGTGACCGAATGTAGCCGCTTCTCTCAAGCTTTGAAGCAAGGCATCAAAAGTTGATTTGACTTTGGGTGGACCCCGAATTCAGGGGAAGACCTCTGGCCTGTATTGCAAAGGCTTTGTTAGGCCGAACCATCTTAAATATCACAGCATTTTGCTCCTGTAGGAGGGACTTCCTGCTCTTAGATGGGTTGATCCTAGGGAGAGAAATCTATCTCGTTCCAAATGCGAGGAAACCCCAATTAGCAGAACTCTTTGATCTCAGGAGTGATATGCAAATGAAGGGAACTCAAATTAGAAAAAGAGAAATGCTTTGGGCAAAATGTGGGATGCCATATGAAATGTAGCTATATTTTTATCATACAGATAAAGCTGGTGTCAACTCCTCAGGCCCGGTGTGGGTTGGGGGGGCCAGGGGAGGAGTAGGGCCTGGTGGCCGGGGACTGCTCCATGTTCCGCTTCTCCTGGGCTAGATGAGGATGATGAGGTGGGCTTGTAACGTTGTAGCGAAGGAAGGCCATTGCTGAGGTCCTATTTCTGCTCTCCACCAGATCTTGTCTTGCAGTCACTTGTCAATTTCATATTCCAAATCCCACCTGCCCCCGATCAGATTTCTTAGCAGGGCAGCTCATTTAGGGAACAGTGTTTCCCGGTGACAACGAGACGCCCCCTTTGTCCTCATGACACCAATAGGCACTGGATCAGTGCTTCTCAACGGGGGGCCATTTTGCCCTTTAGAAGGCATGTGTCAATATCTGGGGACATTTTTGCTTAGCACAACTGGGGAAGGGGGATGCTACTGGCATCTAATGGGTAGAGGGAAGGAGGAGGCGGCTAAGTCTCCCACAATGCACAGGGCAGCCCCAGTCCCTGCCCCAACCACAAAGAGCATCCTGGTCCTCAGTGCCAACAGTGCCCAGGTTGAGAACCTCCGTGCTAGAGGAGCTCGGGATGCCCCTGGATGGGAGCTTGGCATGGCGCTCTTCTCGTACCAGGCAGGAGTGTGCTGTAGGTCACGTTAATGTCTTTGCAGTTCTTGGAGTCTTGTGATGAAGTCATTTTGTTAGAAGATGGAGAGATTTGCGAAAAGGGAACCCACAAGGAGTTGATGGAGGAGAGAGGGTGCTATGCAAAACTGATTCATAACCTCCGAGGGTTGCAATTCAAGGTAACTCTTCACACCTGGGTGCAGGAGATGGGGTCTTTCGCTCTCGCTCTCGAGCCTGGCAAGAGGTCCTGTCCTGGAACTTACAGAAGGAATGTCGTTTTGTCTCCAGGATCCCGAGCACATTTATAATGCAGCAATGGTGGAAGCCCTTAAGGAGAGCCCCTCTGAGAGAGATGAAGATGCTGGTACAATCCGAGTTCGAACCACTCCTCTCTTATTGCCCATGGCTCACGAGCAGACACAGATCTCTCTTTATTTCTCACCCTAGTTTTGGCTCCAGGAGATGGGAAAGATGAAGGAAAAGAACCTGAAACAGACTCAGAATTTGTAGACATAAAAGGTATTTGCTATTTGTTCCCTCAGTTACATAGTCTTACATATTTGCTGAGCGTTCTGGATAGAGAAATGTAGGCACCTTGTAAGTCCTTTGGGGGCAGCTAGAATTAGCACAGCTGACTGTCATGTGAACCTTGGGGTTAAACTGCCTGAGTCCAAACTCTGGCTCAACCACTTGCTAGTTTTGTGAGTTGGCACAAGATACCTGGCCACTCTGAACCTTAGTTTCTTAATCCGTAAAACGGGGGAATAATAACCAACCTCATAGGTTCTTGCAAAAATTACATGAGAAAATGCACATAAAATGATTAGCCCAGTGTCTGACATATAGTACCTCTCGATAGTAGTTATTATTGTTTTAGTTAGAGAGGTCAAAGCAGTGCACAGAGATTGGTTGGAGGCAAAAGCACGCGCAAGAGAGATGCATCACATTCTTTCTGGGGAGCGTTGAGAAAGGAATGTGCAGCACTGACAACACTGGGTGGGAGGACTAAGCATTCTGCTATGTGCTGGGCACCACACTCGTCTGCATAGACAAAAATATGAGATCTCAGGATCTCATGGTCTGGTGGGCGACACAGGCAAGGGGATAATGATAATCATGGGAAACTGGGATAAGGGCAATGGGAAGTTGGAGTGGGCATGACAAGTCAGGGAGGGCCTCACAGAGGTGGCAACCTGGGGATTGGTCCGTTGAAGGTATGCAGGCGTTTTCTGGGGGGGTGGGGAGCTGTGGTGAGAAGGTGGGAGAAGGGGAGGATTTTGAGGTTGAAGGCAGGAAGGAATTCCAGGAAGGCAAAGAGAAGAGAGGTGGGAGATAAGATAAGCCTGGTGAGGGCCAGCCTCGTCAAGCTCCGACTTCTCCCCGCGCTCTTCCCTTCCACCCCTGTATCCATTCAACACTTGTGGAGCACCTACTCTATGCCCTTCCCCGGGGCTGGGCACCGAGAGGGCAGGGATCCAGATCCACTGTCTGTCTTCAGAGTGCCCTTGGTGGCTTCCCAAGTGAGAGCTCTGTTCCTCAGTAATGCGTAGCTGGGGAAAAAAAAAAAAAACAACCAAACAAAACACACAAAACCTCAGTGTATTCCGTCAAATTTAAGATACCATCCATTTTAAGATCTCCATCATTTTGTGTACCACTTAGAAAGAAAAATCTCTGCCAATTAGATGCTATGGCATACTACCGAATGGAAGGCACATCCTGATTTCAGAGATGTAAAAATGTGAAAAAAAAAAAAAAAAGTGAGTCTTTGAATCGATGAAATTTGGCACCATGAATGGTGCTTGTGACAAATGCATGCACGTTTGGAAAGACAACATATTTTTATCGCTCTGGAGGCGGCCAAGGCTGAAGTGAGGTGCCCACCGTCTCTTCCACGCCTTCCTGGGAAAGCTCCAGGCTGCCAAGGACGTGAGGTCCTGTGGAGAAAGTAAACCCTGCTTCTCTTTTTCTCCTCCCCCCCCCACTCTGGAGGGGAAACTGAGCGTTTGAACCCACCTGCTCTGGACGCTATAGGAAGGGAGCCGGTTAGAGGCAGCAGTGCCCCCCGCGCCTGGCACCTGGGCATTTTCTTAAGCACAGCAGGGGGAAGAGCATCATCAAGCTCCTGGTTGGGCTGGGGCTACAGTGGGATTTGACTAGTTCCCTTTGGGCTCCAGGATGTCTTTCATTAGGCTCCGCCAACCCACGGAGGCATCCCCCTCATTTTGCAGGCCTGGAGAGAGCCACAATGCGAGGAAGTCAGGCTGAACACTCTGAAAGAAGTGCGAAGGCTCCCAGGCAGAGGGTGTAATAGTAGCGCTATTCGCAGGTGTGGCAGCTATCCCTCTCGGAGCCAGGTGCCGAGAGCCCATGCGCAGGGGCACCCCCGTGTCTAGCTCTGTTGATCTCTGTTTATGAAAGCCATGTCTGGTAGAGGATTCTGCTCTGGAGCTGACATTTTCCTGCTCTCTGAAGGAGAGGAAGGGGAGGAGCGCTCAGTTCCGACTGCCGGGAGCTGCGTTAGCCAGCGTCCCTTCACCTCTGCAGGTGCTTCCCATAACTTGACAGTCCTTTTGCCGTCCCTTTGGAACGTGGGGAGGACTTGGAACAGCCACGTGGAGGGAATTGGGCGCCCAGGCAGCGGCTGACCGAGGAGGATGCCCTGGGTTTATTCTGGAAGGCAGGAGCTCCGAGAAGACAGGAGCCATCACCTCCTTGCTCACCCCGCAGTAGTGGCTGTGGGGGCCTTTAGCACCTCAGTGCATGCAGCCCGACTCCCTGCAGTATTCTTGAGCCTGGGGGCTCTCTCTGCAAGCTGCCAACCTCAGGTCAAGCTAGAAGTGTTGGGGAATTAACCCCGTAGGGAGGAGCCCTCACCCAGGGACCAGTGGGATTTGTAGAAATATCCTCTATCCCTCTGGTCGGGTGAAAACCTGTGAGGTGTGTGTTCCACACGGGCTCTGACACTTCTCTGCATTAAGATTAAGCTCCAGTTGCCCACTGGGGTCGCTGGCTTGATGAGATGCCTCCTGTGGTTCCCTAAAGCTCCCGAATCCATACCCCCTTCTCAGGAACTACTTCTACAGGACTAGACCAAAACAACCCTTGTATGCCAGGGCTGAGCACATAGTAGTTGCTAAATAAATATTTCTCGAAAGTCTGAAAGCCACCTGCCTTGCAGGCCTGTGATAAAGATCAAATAACAAGAACAAAAGTGTGTTGGGAATTTCAAAGTGTGGGACAATGGAAGGAAGGGTTGGGGGTGTGGGTGTGCAGGAGGGGTGTGCCTGACCCGCTGGGCTCCCTCCTGCCGCCAGCACGCGCCGCAGGACTTGTGTCTGTCTCCGTAGTTCCTCTGCACCAGCTCGTCCAGACTGAATCCCCTCGGGAAGGAACCGTGACCTGGAAAACGTACCACGCGTACATTAAGGCTTCCGGAGGTTCGATCTAAAACAACGGGTTTCTTGATTTAATTTGCATGAAAAAAAAACCTTTTCTCAAACTGTTGGGTTCACATTTTATGATTTCCTTAATAATGACTCCTTTTATGCTAGAGCCATTTATCGATGCTTTTATTTTTTTTTTTCCATCTGAAGTCTGATAATACAGCCTTTTAAATGGAATCACCCTTTATCTCCATTAAAGCTGCCAGACTCCGTTTATTGAACCTGAGTGAGCGGCTCCATGAACCAGCCGTGGTTCTTCCGCACCTCGCTGCTTCTTCCTGAGTGCGACAGCAGTCCGCCCAGGGCCTGCCTTCAGTGCAAGGTTCCCATCTCAGTGTGCAAAAATGCCTTATAATTTTATTCCCTGCCCAGCAAGACTGGGTGTTTGTTTGTTTTTGAAGAATACTGAGTTGCTTCTATTAAGGTGCATATTGGTGTTTTTTTCAATATATTGGCAATTTGGACCCATTTTCCAACCAGGTGGAACACATGTCCCCATCAGGGTTCAGGGTCCCAACACCCAGACTTGTGACAGCAGCTGGGAAGGTGGTTCCCAGGGATCAAGGCCCTCCTCCTGCAGGCTTTGAATTTTCTATCAGGGTTGGACCCCCCCGTGGCCCCCTCCTCTGTAACCCCCTGGACCTCTCCTCTCCTCTTGTAGGGTACCTCCTCTCTCTGTTTGCGGTGTCCCTTTTCCTCCTGATGATCGGGAGCTCTGCCTTCAGCAATTGGTGGCTGGGTCTCTGGCTAGACAAGGGCTCGCAGGTGAGTTTTCCTTTGGCGTTGGAAAAGGTTGAGTCAGTTGTGGACGGAGAGCATGAATGTGCCCAACACCACACAATGAACCTCCCGCGGCCCCTTTCCATGAAATTGAGATTAGTCGCCTGCACAAATTCCCTTTGATTTTGCATGACAAGCAGGGCGTCTGGATTTTTATGTGCCACCCTCACTTTTGAAAGGATTGACTAAAAATGTTGTGATTATGCCAGGCGAAGGCAGCATGTCTGAGGAGGGCCCTGGAGCGGCCAGGGAAACCTAGCGTGGACTTCAACCTTCCGGCCTCTGAACAGAAACTGACATCTTATTGTCGACGCTGTCGGGTGTCGGAGGGTTCCAGCTCTGTCTGCCCTCCAGAGCTCCTCCGAGGAACCAGACACGCAGAAGCCAGACTCCGTTCCTAGTCGTGCTGCAGACCTACCATAGGTCTTTCTCAGACACTGGGTATCTGCCACCCATGGGTCTCCTCTAGACCAGGGCCCCTCCTGGGAAGGACTGATAATTCTGCTCTTGCTGGCGCTTGCTAAAAACTCTCCTAGCTTTTGGCCAGTGGTTCCGAAGCTTTCCTGGAGCCCCTGGGAATGCCGTGGGCCCATCCTGCAAGATAACATTTTGGTATAGTTCTGTTGCTGTGACAAACTGAGGTGGGAAGGCACTGGGGAGATGTAGGCAGGGGAGAGGCCGCTATAGCTCTCTCAGAGGTTGGCATGGCTTCCTGAGGGGATTCCCAAGGGGAGAAGCCAGTGGGTGCTCTGCACTGTGCAGGAAGAGGGCCATCTCTAGAATATTCCCCCAGATCCTCCCTGGCTCATGAAGAGCTCTTTCCGTGGAGAGCCCAAGGTTTCCGGTCAGGATGGAACATCCTCCTAGGTGTGGTGCTTCCCCAGGGGGCCGGTGCCATCGGCTCATTGAGCGTGCGGCAGTAATGGCAGACCCAGGCGTTTGCCCTGCCCCCAGACGCCGTGGGCACAACTTGCCACGCTGTGAAGCCTCCTCTGTTCAAGCTGGGCCCCTTCATCAATTAGCTCCCCAGGGAAGCTTTTGCTTTTATGGATTTTCATCCATCAGCCACCACCTCTGGTTTACATTTCCGCTATTGCTGTAATCAGCAAAATGGCATTTAAAAGAAAGAGGCTTGTTTGCTCCCCAAAGGCAGTCTTGACTTTCAGCACATGGCTCGGAGAAAAATGAAGCTGCCAGTTTCTCCGGAGGAGGAGATGGCCTCTCCCCAGAAATGCTAGCAGAAATGTGTGTTCTCCCCTCAGCAGGATGGAGCCGCATGTGGTCTTCTTGAATCTTCCTAGAGCCCCGTGGTTCACCAGGCTCCCTCCTCCCTGCCAGGGGCTTCAGGGTCGTGGACCAGTGTCCCCCAAAATGCTCCTTGAGAAAAAGAAAAGGGAGGGGACTGTGGGGTTGGCCCATCCTACAGAGAGAGGCCCCCTACGCCTCCCCAAAGGCCTGGTGATTTCTGCCAGGCAGGTTCCTGATATCCTGTCCTGTATGGGCTGCCCGAGGGCTTTTCAGCCAGCCTCATGAAATCCAGATTTCCTGTGCTTCTGTCATCTTCCTGGCCCAACATCACCTTTGGTCTTCTGAGGTATAGTTTGCTTCTGGGACAGAGGCTCTCTGGCCACCCTGTGCCTGCCTGCTTTTCCTGCTTTGCTTGCCCACTGACTGTGCCGAGCCTCGTAAGTCAGGTGCCTTGGGGGCAGGTAGCCCAGCAGGAGGACCCAGGCAAAGCTCAGAGGTCCTCCAAGGGAAGCGACCTGATTTTACCACCCGGTTCGTTCTTTGCAATCATGCACCGCTTTTGAGTTTCTTCTCTCTGGAAAGATCCTCTGGCAAATTCCCATTTTCCTGACAATTAACCGATTCTTGGTGCTTCTCTTGGTTTTCTCCAAAGATGACCTGCGGGCCCCAGGGCAACAAGAGCGCGTGTGAGATCGGCGCGGTGCTGGCAGACACGGGGCAGCGTGCGTACCAGTGGGTGTACGCAGGGAGCATGGTGTCCGTGCTGGTGTTCAGTGTCATCAAAGGGTTCACCTTCACCAAGACCACACTGATGGCGTCCTCCTCCTTACACGACCACGTGTTTGACAAGGTACTGCTCCCAGGGGCCGCACGCGATTCCGGTCATTCAGTCAATAGCATTTATTGAGCACCTGTGACGCATCAGGCCCTGTGCTGGGCTCTGGGCACAGACCCGATGCTCGAGGAGCTTACAGTGGAGGAAGCAATCAAGATATCTACTATCGACTGTGAAGGCCCACTCCAGGGACTGCGGGGAGGGGTCACGGGCCCTCAGGCTAGACGAGGGGCAGAGGTGAAGGTGGTCAGGAAGGTTTCCTGAAGACACTGCACTGGAGCAGACATGCACAGGTCGGCAGGCCATCTTCCGCTCCAAAGAGCCCTGAGTCCCCAGAGGGCCTCAAGAAGGGCTTCTGGCCACCTCCTCGTTCCATGGCTGCAGGAGGCAGAGCTGATTATTTTATTGATTTATTTTATTGCCAAGGCCCACAGGCGTGGCTCACACTAGGCACACAGACACAGGGGAACTTAGATTGTCCCCGGCCACGAACTACCTTCCTCCTCCCAAAGATGCCCCAGGCCGCATCCCAGGTTCGGTCCATTCCCCGGGGGTCACAAGAATGGGGAGCATCCTCACTTTCCCAGGATGGCCTGGGACACTGTGTCAGGCCCTGGAAAAATGCTCGAGCTGCTTGAAGTCTCCCAGCCCCAGCAGAGCGGTCAGTGCTTCCTAAACACACACCTGGCCGCGGACTCTCTCATTTTCTCCACAGATCCTAAAGAGCCCAATGAGCTTCTTTGACACGACTCCCACTGGCAGGCTAATGAACCGTTTTTCCAAGGATATGGACGAGCTGGATGTGAGGCTGCCGTTTCACGCGGAGAACTTTCTGCAGCAATTTTCTATGGTGCTGTTTATTCTTGTGATATTGGCCGCTGTGTTTCCCGCTGTCCTTTTAGTCCTGGCCGGCCTTGCTGTCGGCTTCTTCGTTCTTTTACGGTAGGTCGATGTGCTGTTTAGAAAGCAGCACATGAAACCTTTCTGTATTTGGTGAACTCTGCACAATGACAGGGTAGTATCAGGTGAGCTGAATCCTTGCTGTCTTCTCCGAACGGGGGAGCATATTGATTTTAAGTCCCGACGAAATGCCAGGTGCTACGCTCGGTGCTCTGCATAGATCTGGCATTTTGGCCTCAGAGTAACCCTGAGAGGTGGGCACGACTAGGAGGTTAAGTCAGTGGTCCTGGGCCAGGAAACTAGTAACCAGGGTTGCTGTCTGTCTGCTGTTAGATTCTCAGCCACAGAGCTCTGTCTTCCATCCTGCTGCTGGAGAAGAGGGAGAAGACCGGTCCTTAGTCCGTCTGAGCTGTGGGACCTAGCCCCCGCCCTAGCCACTGATAGGGTTAGAGAAAGGCCTTGGGCAGCTAGGCGCTGGGGAGCCCTGGGGAGGCTGTGTCCCGTAGCCCCTTCCTCACCCACCTTGGAGGGAAGGAGGAGGGTGGATTGACCCCAGCCCTGGAGGAACCCAGTTCTTCCCTGTTGCTGGGGTGAGCACGAGCTCTCAGCAGGGAGCATGATGGGTATTGTGTAAGGCCGAAGGGCTGGAAATCAGAAATTTGCACCAGAGCCCCAGGCCTACTGCAGAACTAGCTGCAGGACCTCGCCGGGACGCCAGAGAAGTGCAGCAAGCCTGTTTCCTCATTCCTAAAGGGAATCGTTAAAACATACGCCTGGCACACGAGCTAGGGGGTGCTTGTGAGGATCAAATGAGACTGTAGGGCTCTCAGTGGCTTAGAAATTAGAAATGGAATCCAGTTGACCCTTGAACAATATGGGTTTGAACTGCACAGGTCCACTTATATGTGGATTCTTTTTTTTTGATAAATACAGTACCTTTCTCTTCCTTTAGATTTTTTTAATGACTCTCTTTTCTCTAACTTACTTTATTATAAGAACATAGTATATACTACATATAACGTATGTGTTAGTTGACTGTTTATGTTATCGGTAAGGCTTCCAGTCAACAGTAGGCTATTAGTAAAGTTTTTGGGGAGTCGAAAGTTATATGCAGATTTCCAACTGCACGGCGGATTGGCGCCCCCACCCTTGCACTATTCAAGGGTCAGCTGTACAATGTTACAGAAACTTTGAGTTTTTATAAAACTCAACAATATGTTTATTATGCTCCTAGATGTGCCGAATTTTGGGCTGGACACTGAGGGTCTCAAAGAGGGTCCCCCACATTGTAAAGGATTCAGCCCCCAAATCCTGGACCTGCCTCCACCTGCAAGCAAGTTTGTTTGTTTTCATCCAGGGACAGGACACTCAGAGCTGGGTTTTAAAAAGATCACTTTGGCCACAGTGTGGCGGATGGATGGCGCTCCAGAAAGATCAGGACCACGGCTGTGGGATGAGAGACTCTTGAAATGTAGAGTCTGAATGAGAGATGAGACAGGCAGCAGCAGTGGGGGAGAGAAAGGAGGGGTGGATTCGGGAGCCATTTCTGAAATGGTCTATGGAGTTGGGGGATGGGAGAGGCCAAGGATGGGTCTAAGATGGGGAGTGACGTGAAGAGAGACACAGGTGATACAGGTAGAGAGGTGGTTTGGGTAATCAAGACTGTGGGCTTACTTTTGGATGTTTCTAGTTTGTGGGTCAAGTCCGCAGATGGTGCCAACAGACAGTGGGAAGGGAAGTTATAGGGATGCGTTGGGGCTGGAGAGGTAGGTTCTGCGTCCTTGGCTTCTGTGCAGGAGCTGTTGTGACCGTGGGAACTAACACCAGTGCCCTGGGCTCTCTCTTTGGTCTCCCACTATCTCCTTGGTGACTCCAAGAAAGGTCACAATAAGCCTCAAGAGTTTATGGTGATGACCCAATAAACACTTTCTGTAAGTCCTTTGCAAAGGTAAAGCATGTCTTGGATACCATTCTTAAGACGAACTCCTTGGCCCGGTGTTCATTTCTGTAATCCCTGCGTTTGACCGACCACTGTTCCTGTGTGTTCTCCAGTTTATACTGTTGATTTACTCAGCAAAAGGTTTTTCTCTGCTCTGCACCCTACTTCTTGCTACAAAGACAGGCCAGACCATGGCTGGCAATGACAGAATCACCTAAATATTTCCAGCTAACTCACTTGAGCTCTGAGCTAATGAGGTTTTCCTTCCTCTCCCCTGGGTGAGTTTTAGCTGAGAGTCTGGAGGGCGGATCGGATTTGCTGTCATGGGCCAGCCTGCCAATGTGCATGCCTGAGGGCAATGGTCTGGTGCTCAGCAGGGTCCTGGAGCTTCAACACCCAGGGGAGCTGCATTCTGTGGAGGGGTTTGGCTCTAAAGTCAGCTCCCGAGGCTATGATTCAAAATTACCTTTGAAAATGCCTTTAGAAGACCATGCATTGACAGTTGACAGACCAGATTTTCCTCCAGAATTGGAACAGATCACTTTTTCTTTGGTTGGGTCCCAAAAAGTGATTGGCTTGTACTCGGAACTGCATTGTATGAAAATTTCTGGTCATCAAAGACTGGAATCATATGTCTTGCAGGGAGACACTCTGTTACAAGAAGCGCTCAAAACTGAGAGCAAGGAATGGCTCACGTTTCTCAGATTCCTTCCCTTCCCTTCCCTTCCCTTCCCTTCCCTTCCCTTCCCTTCCCTTCCCTTCCCCTCCCTTCCCTTCCCTTCCTCTTCCCCTCCCCATCCCCCTCCCCTCTCCTCCCTTCTCTTCCCTTCCCTTCCCTTCTCTTTTCTTTCTTTCTTTCTTTCTTTCTTTCTTTCTTTCTTTCTTTCTTTCTTTCTTTCTTTCTTTCTTTCTTTCTTTCTTTCTTTCTTTCTTTCTCTCATAGTTTCAGGTTTGTATTTAAATTCCAGTAAGTTCACATATAGGGTAATATTAGTTTCAGGAGTAGAATTTAGTGATTCATCATTTCCATACAACACCTGGGGCTCATCATAATAAGTGCCCTCCTTAATGCCCAACACCCATTCAATCCATCCCCCTGCCCATGTCCCTCCGTCAACCCTCAGTTTGTTCTCTATAGTTAAGTCTATTTTACGGTTTGCTTCTCTCTCTTATTTCCCCCCTATGTTTGTCTGTTTTGTTTATTAGATTCCACATATAAGTGGAATCATATGGTATTTGTCTTTCTCTGACTGACTTACTTCACTTAGCATAATACACTCTAGCTCCATCCATGTCATTGCAAAGAGCAAGATTGCATTTTTTTTTGATGGCTGAGTAATAAATATTCTATTTTGTGTGTGTGTGTGTATCTATTTTATTCCTTCCCCAGTTGATGGACATGTGGGCTCTTTCCATAATTCGTCTATTGTTGATAACGCTGCTATAAACATCGCAGTGCAAGTATCCCTTCAAATCAGTATTTTTGTCACCTTTGGGTAAATACCCAGTAGTGCAATTGCTGGGTCATAGGGTCGCTCTATTTTCAACTTTTTGAGGAAGCTCCACCCTGTTTTCCAGAGTGGCTGCACCAGCTTGCATTCCCACCGACAGCGTAAGAGGGTTCCCCTTTCTCTGCATCCTTGCCAACATCTGTTGTTTCCTGTGTTGTTAATTTTAGCCATTCTGACAGGGGTGGTGATATCTCATTGTGGTTTTGATTGATATTTCCCGGGTGATGAGTGATGCTGAGCCTCTTTCCGTGTGTCTGTTAGCCATCTGGATGTCTTCTTTGGAAAAATGTCTATTCATGTTGGAGACCCATTTCTGACACCCCATCTGTCCCACAACCAAGATGGCCTGTCCTAGAGGAGAGTGGTGGGACAACCCCTTCTCCCTAGTTATATGGCACCCATCTGACTTAGACTTGGTCTTGAGTGCATAGTCGGACCTGTGTGTGTGAAGAGCGAGCCCTCAGAGACCCCACTTTGTGGCCCTCTTGATTGCCCCACAGCATTTTCCATAGAGGAGTCCAGGAGCTCAAGAAGGTGGAGAACATCAGCCGGTCTCCCTGGTTCTCCCACATCACTTCATCCGTGCAGGGCCTGGGCATCATCCACGCCTATGACAAGAAGGAGGACTGCATTAGCAAGTGAGTCCAGTGCTGGGCCCCTGGTCCAGGGCTCCCCACTTTATACCTGACCCTGAATGGGAGGTCACAGGAATAGGTGGCTTCTCTGGCTCTGAGAAGGGAAGTCTGGGATGCTGGGGAGTCACCGTAGGTGAATTGCTGGCAGAATCAAGAAGGAGCAGCCTAAGGCACTAGGCTTTTCTCCTTAGTATCTGGGGCCCCAAAAGTGCGGAGCTCATTCAATGATAACCTCAGTATGTGTATTTACGTTTTATTTTTTGCACTAGAAGCAAAATGTGTCCAATTCAGGAAAGTAGGAGAAAGCAAAAAAAAAAAAGAAGGAAAAAAATCACCCATAGGTCCCCAACCCAAATCCCACGAGTATGTTCACGTATTTCCTTCCAGTCTTTCATTTTTTCTATTTCTTAAGAATTCATAATCATGTCTGTCTCATTTTATTTTTAAGTGGCATTTTTAAAATGTTATATTTCTCATAAAAATAAATTTTAAAGGCCATATTATATTTTACTTGATGGATACAGCACTTTCCTTCTTTTTAAAATGTGGGCCCTAGATGAGTAAATTTCTCTGGAGTCCTCCAGCTCCAAACTTCTAAAATAAGGTATAAATTGTATCAACCATGTAGGCTCACTGTGGTTGCAAAGACTTCCAAATTTTACAGGCTTCACACAGTATATGTTTACTCTTCTTCGAGTCACATTTTAATGACGGTCCATAGGGCAGGGGAAAGGCGTGTTGTTCAACCTGGGGCTTTTCCATCCTGAGGGCCTTGGGGGTCTTCTCCAGGATCATCTGTGTCTAACTGGAAGATAAGGTGAGGAATGGGTGCAGGACCTCATGGGAGATTTTTGTGGGTTACCTCCAATGAAGGTACTCTTCTGTACACTCATTGACCAGACTTCATTCACATGGGCTCACCAAACACAAAGCCTGGGAAATGGAGTCCAGCGGTGCCCTTAGGGGGAAAAGAAAATGAACTTTGGTGAATCCATAGCAGTATCTGTCGCACTGGTGTTGCATTTTTTTCCCCCTGTGTTTTCCCACCTTAAAAAACCTAACACACACTCCAAGTTTGGGTTTAATTCTCTCTCTCTCTTCCCACATTTTGCCACCAAGGATTTCAGTGTAGATTCGGCATGCCAGCTTGCCTCTAGTTCAGTCAGTGGCTGTGCTATTCTTAGTGTATCATGAATGTCATCTGTCAAGAGTCCTGCATCACACAGGGGCCCTTCCCATGTCCTGGTCATGAAGAAAGGCTCCTGTCCATGGAATCATTCATCGACTTACTCATGACAAGCAAAACAGATACAAGCTTTGTCTTCCTGCAGGTTTCTAAGGAAATCCTATGGGACAGCTGAGTCCTACATGATTGATGGGGTCCCCTTCTTTTAATACTTTCTTTCCTGTCTGGGACTCTCCAGCGGGCTGGGGCTTCTGACATGCATTGCTTTCGCCACCAGCCAAAAATGCCGCAAGATTAAACACAGCCTTCAGGTCAAATTCCAATCTGTTTCTTTTGCTCCTGTGCGGTCTAACCAACCACACCGATAAGACCACATGTGACTTCTAAGTCAGTTAAACTGTCAGCTGAATTTTTAGGCTTTATGGCTATAGGATAGAAATACCATGGTGTTTGGAAAAGTATTTTAACCAAGCTCTGGGGAAAGTAAGTTAGGGTGGAAACAGAAGGGGGAAGGTGCTACAGGCCCCAGCATGGCTGGTCAGAGGTGCTTCCAAGAGCCTTTTGAGTGGAACAGGATGGAACTGCAATGCCTGAGGATGTTTGTGACTGTACCAGCGGAGGAATCTTCACTCTTTAGGGGTCTAAACATCGGAAGGTTTCCGTTTTTTTTCCCAATAATTTCTACCAGTCATTCTGATGAAGCCCCTTTCCCAATAGATCAGGGGAGCCTTCAGTGGCAGTTGAACCTGATGTCTCTTGTGGTTAATTGTTCAGCTCCGTTAAAATTTCAATCTTGAATGTACAGTTGACCCTCGAACCATGCAGGTTAGGGAGTATCAACCCCCCACATGGTTGGAAATTCGCATATAACTTTTGACTCCCCCCAAACTTAACTACTAGTAACCTAGTATTGCCTGGAAGCCTTACTGGTGACATAAACAGTCAATTAGCACATATTTCATCTATTTTATGTATCGTATATTGTATTCTTACAATAAAGTAAGCTAAAGAAAGTGTTATTAAGAAAATCATAAGGAAGAGAAAATGCATGTACGGTACCACATTGTATTTATTGAAAAAAAATCCATGTACGGGTAGACCCGTGCAGTTCCAGCCTGTGTTGTGCAAGGGTCCACTGTATTCCCTCCCTAACACACCCAGAGGCTTGCAGTCGTAACACTGTGCCGTGTGTACGAGCTGTGCAGGATGGGGGGCAGGTGTGTCGCTGGGAAGCCCCTGATCTGTTCTTTAAACATCCTCTCCTTTTTCTCTGAGCCGGGTTCCCCGAGGCTGGTGCAGGGGAATGGAGTGGGGGAGGACACATCCTCGGGCTATTCTCTCCTGCCTGCTGCTCATTTCTGCTATTCCAGAAAATTGTGCCGAAGTGATGTGGCCAGGTGGAGGCTCCAACAGGACCAAATCCCTAGCAGCTCTGCCGGGCATTGTTGACAGGCAAGACCTGCCTGGGTCCTCGGGAGAGCTCCTCCTGGGCAGCCTCACGCTGCCTTCCACTGATGCGGGGCCTCTTAGCCTCATGCTGAGGAATACTGCATTAAGACCGCAGCACCGAAAGTCACCTCTCTGCACCCCCAACCGTAGCAACAGCAGGAATGGGCAGGATCTGCCTTCTACACATCCGGGAAATGAGCAACTCCTGGGGCGGGTCTTGTCCTCATCCTTGGTGGTGTCATCACTCTGTCCCTCTGCCTTATGCCCTCTCCTCTTTGGCTCAGTGAATACACAGCAGAGGTACAAGAAGTCAGCGTTTTCAGGGGGTCCTGTGTGGCTCAGCCATTGAGCGTCTGCCTTCGGCTCAGGGTGTGATCCCAGGGTCCTGGGATCGAGCCCCTCATCAGGCTCCCTGCTCTGCTGGGAGCCTGCTTCTTCCTGTCCCACTCCCCCCTGCTTGTGTTCCCTCTCTTGCTGGCTGTCTCTCTCTCTCTCTCAAATGAATAAATTTAAAAAATCTTAAAAAAAAAAAAAAAGGCAGCGTTTTCTTCTTGAGGAGACCCCCAGCTTTATGAGCAATTGCCTTGAATCTTCTTTCTGTGACTTGAGAGGGAACCAAGCATCCTCTGTTCCCTTCTCTTACCATCATAAACATTGATTCTCCCTAAAGGCAACCTCCTTCTCAAGCAGCCCTCACCCCTTATATGGATCGAGGGGGCCAACTATCAATTCCACAAGGCCTTTATGGGGAGTGGCTGACTCCAAAATAGGGATCTTTTGATGGTAGAGCGTGAGATACTGGGTACCTTTTGTTCTCAGCTGTGAGTCCTAGTTGCCAGTTCTGGGAAAGAGAAAGAACCCACTCAGCACAGTACTGTCACATGGGATATGCGCAAATCAAAGATACCTAAGGCAGTGGATTTTAGAGTATGGATGTTTTCCCCATCTTTGTAAGGGATTCCTATGTAAGTACATCAGCCCTTGATTAAAAATCCCCCTTGCCTTAATTTTCCAGTAGCCCCAACCCTAGGTCTATGGAAGCACACCTGATCTCCTGTTTTGTCTGATCTTTTAATTTTAGGTTTAAGATGCTAAACGATGAAAACTCCAGCCACCTGCTATACTTCAACTGTGCTCTCAGGTGGTTTGCTCTAAGAATGGACGTCCTCATGAACATCGTCACCTTCATTGTGGCCTTGCTGGTGACGTTGAGCTTCTCCTCAATTAGTGCTTCGTCCAAAGGCTTGTCTTTGTCTTACATCATCCAGGTAACACCTCGTGTAAGGTTGGGCTTGGCCCGCAGGCTCTGGCATAGGGCGTATCAGGGGGGATGGATGTAATAGACGACCCAGCTCAAATGGGTTCAAAGAATGAAGAACTTACTGGCTCACATCATTACAAGGCCTGGTGGTTAATAGGGGTTCAGGAATAGTTGGATCAGAGCCCCTGGCTTTGTCCTTATTCTGTGGTGACTTCCTTCATGGTTGCACAATGGTGACCGACAGTCTCTGAGGGCTGTAACAGGAAGGAAAGAGGAAGAAAGCTTTTCCTACCCTAGCCACTGAGCAAAAGCCCTGAGCTTTACTCTTCCTGGATTAATTTGGGCATCGCAGAATTAGTTAGTGCCTGGGTGGAATTGGAATGATTGGCTTAGGCCAAAGGATGGAGTCACACCCCATCCAACCCTCAAGTCACACAGCTGCTCCACAATAGAGAGCAGGAAAAGAATGCTGGAGAGGCAACCGTGATGTCCATGACAAATAATACTGACTTCTCATTTTGGTTGCTTTGGTGTTTTTTCTTTTGAAAAAGACAGTAATAGGGAAATAATAGTAATAGAGAATAATAATAATAATCAGGAAACACGTGCCATTTTGGGCACTATTGTAAATCTTGTATGTAAATTGATTCACTTATTCCCATAACGACCCTATGAGATAGGTCTTGCCGTAGTCCGCATTTTATAGAAGAGAAGACTGAGGCTCAGATAGACTTGTCCAACATCACACACCTGTCATGTGTGAGAGTTAGGGTTTGAACCAAGGTCATTTGGGTCTGATACCCATCTGAGTGTGAATGTTGGGGTGTGTGTGTGTGTGTGTGTGTGTGTTGTCTAGGGGATAAAGTGTCCAGCTACCTCTGGTTGGGAGAAAGATGAGGGGAGGGGAATAGATTGGTCCGTAGACAGACTACCAATCAAATCAGTCTTCCTGTGGCTTCTTCTCACACCTGGGGCCTGTCTGAGTTCTGCCAGATAGAAGGCTCTGTAAGCCCCTGCAGCACATTCTGCCTCCATTCTGTCAAAAGGCTTTTCTTCCCTTTTCCATCTTTCAGAAATCTGTGACTTTCATTCAAAGGTATCTCTTCCCAACCGCCTTGCCCTTAAAGGTCTATTCCTTTTTGAAAATCTCTCTGATATTATTGTAATGGCATTTTGGGAAGGGGAAGGAACAAAAATATATTCTCAGGTCTTTATCTTCAGTGGGGAAAAAAGGAATTTTTCCTGGGTACCCAGTTTCCCTCATTGATGGATGTTTTTATTTTTGTTGCCTAGTAAAATAGAAAGCAGACGATGTTGAATAGATTCCCTTACTTGGTCCAAGTGAAACAGCTTTCCTCAACTGAGGTTGTGCTTTTTGGGGATATCATCAGCTTTCCATGAGATTGTTTTCAAACATTGCTGTAAGGCTAGAGAATGTGAACACACTGAGTTCTAGGGGAACACTTCTCTAGCTGGCTTTGTGGCTTTGTTGAACATTACCCCTCTTTGGAGAACACAGAATCCAGACGACAGAGCTTCCCTTGAGAACAGACGAGATTCCCTAGAGGTGTGAAGTCCCACAGAGAAGAAAGTGAATGTAAAGTGACATCACATCACATCATGGAGGAGAATGAGCACTTACTAGGCGAGCACTGTGCTGACAGGGGAGTTCTAAACTTGTGGAGGGCTCCCCGGAGCCTTGAGGGGCTGATACCCTTGAATTGAACAAAACATGTATAAGTCCTTCTCAAGGCTTGCACTGACCAGATAGCCACTGAGCACCGACCATGAGCCAGGAACTCGGTAGGTGCTGTGGATTCAGCAGTGAACAAGCTGGACAGGTCCCTGCCCTCAGGGAGCTTATACTCTACGGGATAAAAAGGGATACAACGTGCGATGGAATAAATGAGTGCCCAAGTAAATCAAGGAGAAGACTTTGGAAATTGTTCAAATGTTATGAAGATACTAAAGCAGGGAATGTGGCTGTCAGCAGGGGAGCAGCATTAGATCCCATAGTCAGAGAACACCTCTGCCAGGAGGTGACTTCCAGACCGATACCTGATTGACGAAGAATCAAAGAACGTGGAAGGCAGAATATTTCCAGCTGAGGGGCCAGGGCAAGGTTGGGGTAGGCAGGAGCTCAATGCATTTGAGGAACTCAGAAGGTCATGTAGTTTGAGCAGATTGGTAGAAAATAAGGTCTGAGGCTTTGGCAGGGATAGACTCTGCAGGGCTTTGTCACCCATGGCGGGGGGAGGGGGTTGCTTATATTCTAAGAAAGCGTTCTCAACTGCAACACTATGGACATTTGGGCTACATGATCCTCTTTGTGGGAGGCTATCCTGTGTGTTGTAGGATGTTAGCCTCCTTAATCTCTAACCGGGAAATCCTAGTGGAACCTCTCCCTCCTCCAAGGCTGTGACAACCAGAAGTATCCCTAGACATGGCTAACTGTCTCCTGAAGGGCTAAATCACCCAGGTCAAGAGCCATTGCTCTAAGAGAAATGGAAAGCCAGTGGCATGTGTTAAGAGGGGAAGCAACAAGGGAACCCTGAAAAGGGTCTGGACCTGCACTGCTCCTCCCCTCGTTTACCTGCTTGGGCCACACTGCCTCCTTCCTGTCAAGGCCACTTGCTGCTACTCAGAGCTATGCAAACCCCGAATTTGCCTGGTGTTCTTCTTACTGTAAATGGCTCCACTCACAGTTCCTTAACTTCCCTGAGTGAGGCAATCTCACCCCCGAACCCGGCCACTCTTTCATGTTATCCTGTTTTATTGGCATTCTCACCACTTCTTGAAATCACCCGTGTCTTATCCTGCCAGCCTGCTAGAACATAAGCCTCATGAAGGCAGGGGTTTTGTTCATCACGTTCAGCCCTGGAAACCCAGCCCCCCACCCCCACAGTGCCTGGCCCACAGTCACGGCTCACTTAGAGAAAGAAGACCTGGTCCTGCCTCGAGCCCACTAGCCCATCTTGCAACGGAGGCAGGTGCTGTTGGCCCAGCAACCTTCCAGGGCAGGCCGGTTGGCATCCTGCTGCTACAGGAAGGTGCTCTGTGCAAGCCCAGGGCAGCCTACAGGTGTGGGGAGTTCCCTCAGCTGGAAGTGACCCAGCGATGATGGAAGGGGGTCAGTGGAGATGTAGCCCAGCCTACTCAGGACAACTCAAGTGTGTTTCATGCAGTATCCCGTATCCCAGAGCCTCCAGCGGGATCAAGTTTCGGTTGCCCACAACTGAACCTCTCAGGACTTACCTTCTCTTCTGTGCCCCACTTCTCCCAGCTCCTATGGGTACTTTTGGGGTCCACCTCCTGGATTAGTTTCCTAGGACTGCTGTAACCAATTACCATAAGCTAGTGGCTTACAACCAGAGACATGTATTCTCTCCCAGTTTTGGAGGTCAGACGTTCCAAGGGTGTAGGCAGGACCTCGTTCCCTCCGAATGCTCTGGAGGACAATCCATTCCTTGTCCCTCCCGGATTCTGGCAGCTCCTGGCATTCCTGGGCTTGTAGCTGCGTCATTTCACTCTTGGCCTCTGTCTCGCCTCTTCTTTTCTTTTGTGTCTTCTCCTCCTCTGTCTCTTGGAAGGACACTTGTCATTGGATTTAGGGTCCACCCAGGTAATCCGGGATGATCTCAAGATCCTTAGTTACACTTGCAAGGATCCTTTTTTCAATGAGGTAACATTCACAGGGCTCAGGGATTCGGATGTGGACATATCTTTTTGGGGGACCACCATTCAACCTGCCCTAATATACTGCTTACACTCAAATTTCAGGGTTGGCTTCTAGGGGATCCTGGCCTGAGGTGAGTAACCTTAGCAAGCTACATCCCCCACTCTGAGCCTAGATTTTCTCACGTCTGAAGCAAACAGATGGGCTTAATGGCTTTCTTCCTCTGATGATCTGTGGTGATTGGATTTCAGTTGCTGCTTGGCTGCGGGTAGGGTAAAGCGGGGAGGGCATGGAGGTACAGGACCCCCCCAGATGGCAGGAAGGGGTGGAGAGCCCGCAGTTCTGTGGCCCTGGAAGATTCCTGCTCAACAGCAGCTCCCTGTCGCTCAGACTAAGAGTGATCAAGTGATACTGTGGTGGGATGGTACTTGCCATCTGGAGTGCCAGGGAAAATGTCATTACCCATTTGTTTCTAAATGCAGAGGAAATGTTTAAAGGCAAAACACCCCAGTATCTTCTAGGCACTTGGCTGGGAATGCAGGCCTACTTTCTGTGTGGCCCTGAGTGAGACTGGGGAGGGGTACTTCATAAGGGCTTCCCCTGAAGGTGGGATGGTGGAACCCAAGGGAGGAAAGGGCTCTAACCCAGCTGCTTGCTTCCCCACAATAGCTAAGCGGATTGCTCCAAGTGTGCGTGAGAACAGGGACAGAGACCCAGGCCAAATTCACCTCCGTGGAGTTGCTCAGAGAGTATATTTTGGTAAGAAATGAGTGCATGCCGGAGGAGGGGCTAGTTAACTCTGGAAGAATTTAGGTAGGCATTTGATGTTTTTGACATGTGAAAGGGATCTTTTTAAAAACTGAAATGGGACCACAAACTTCTTCTTAAAACCCACATTTACTCTAAAGTTCTTGAGGTTGAGGAAGAGATGCTTTTTAAAAAGTTTTTCCTCGAGGGCAGTTTCTGCACACAAAAAGAAATCAGTGGCTAACTTAAGTTTCTAAAAATTAATATTTGATTGACGGAAACGGTAAATTACAAAAACAATGGTTGAACTCTTCTCTAAAAGCTTTTTTAAAAAAAGATTTATTTATTTATTTATTTTAGAGAGAGAGAGAGCGCGCGCACAGGGCCTGGGCAGTAGAGGGAGAAGAAGAGAGAGAATCTCAAGCGACTCCCTGCTGAGCAAAGAGCCCTGTGTGGGGCTTGATCTCATGACCTTGAGACCATGACCCTGAGATCATGACCTTAGCTGAAACCAAGAGTTGGGCGCTCAACCAGCTGAGCCACCCAGGTACCCCTTCACTAAAAGCTTTCAAGTTCGACTTACAAATCCTGCCATTCTTTGAAAAGAAGTCTAGACAAGTCAAGCAATCACTTTTGAGGGACTCTGAATAGCATTTGGCCCCATTTACAAACTTAATTAAACTCTTTAAAACATTTTAAACTGTATTTTAAAATTTAGTGCATTTCATTCCCTTCTTAAGTATCTTGATTATCTGATTTAACAAACAAACCTTCCAGAGGTTATATAAATGTAATACATTACACTTATAAATACAGTAAGCTTTAAATTTGCATAACAATCCCAATGCTGTAGATGAACAGTAAACTTTTAACTTAAAATCATGTTTAAATAAATTATTCAATTATACATTTTTTAAAAAGATTTTATTTATTTATTCAGCAGAGATAGAGACAGCCAGCGAGAGAGGGAACACAAGCAGGGGGAGTGGGAGAGGAAGAAGCAGGCTCATAGCAGAGGAGCCTGATGTGGGGCTCGATCCCATAACGCCGGGATCACGCCCTGAGCCGAAGGCAGACGCTTAACCGCTGTGCCACCCAGGTGCCCCTATTCAATTATACATTTTAAATTAGAATCACAGGCCCTTGTGTTACTAATATTGTTATACTTTAAACACCAAGTATGCAGATTCCTTAAACAGTTAATACTACTGTTACAATTTTGCTTCTCTTTTATATATATATCTGTACCTATCTATCATCTATCTATCTATATTTTTTTATTGGCCGTGGAGCCCAGTGTGAGGCTTGAACTCATGACCCCAAGCTTAAATCAAGAGTCAGACGCTTAACACGCTGAGCCACCCAGGTGCCTCAAACTTCTCCTAAATATTTTTGTTATGAATCTAGGTCTCCTGGGGGTTGAAAATATTCACCGTCTAAGAATACAGTTATTTTCTCAGCTGACTGTGGTTGCTCATCACAGATTCGGGCTGGTCAGCCACCCTACAGGGCACATGAGTGGCTCCTTATCGCTAACAGAGACTCATCACTTCGGAGGAGGGGCCGGTCTTATAACACAGCCAAGTTGCTCTACTCCTTACTTAGACTTTGCATTTCTCGGATTCTTGGGAAACTAAAATGTCTCTTCCACGTCACTTTAAAGACCTCTGAAGCTGACATTCTGCCTTCTTGTCATCTTCCTACTTCTAAAACCATGATGACTCTTGCAGTTACTGAAATTATATCTGATTGAATTCTGCAAATCCCAAGATTTGGTCAGGATTTGTCACACAGCTTCAAGGTCACACTGCTGACACTTGCCCAGGCCCACAAGTCCCAGTAGGAACTGTCCCGTGTAGTTCTCCATCTCTCTCTTCACTAAGCTCCAGCCACAGGACTTTTCTTTCTATTCCTCAAAGTGCCCAAGCTTGCCCTCTCTCCTCAGGGCCTTTGCACTAGCTGCCCACTCTGTCTGGAAGGCTCTGGACTCACATCTTCTTATAGCAGGCATCTCTTCAACATTCCAGGTCTCAGCTTGTATGCCGCATCCTCATAGATGCCTTCTTCAACCCTGAAGTTACTTTTACTCCACCTACACACACATTCTACATTCTGTTACAAGACTCTGTCTTATTGTCTTCATTGCTGATTTCGCTTCTTGTTTGTCATCCGAGTTCCCCACTGGAATGCGAGTTCTTGACTGAATTAGTGGTCTAGCTCGCCACCATGAACGCCATTACCTAGACTTGTGGGAATGAAGGAATGAATTAAATGGATGGAAAAGTGAATGGTTCTTAACCTGTCATTGGTCATTCTGCCTTTCAGACCTGTGTTCCTGAAAGCACTCACCCCCTCAAAGCAGAGACTTGTCCCCACGACTGGCCCAGCCGTGGGGAGATAACATTCCGCGACTATCAGATGAGGTACAGAGACAACACTCCCCTTGTCCTTGACGGGCTGAACTTGGTCATTCAGAGTGGGCAGACAGTTGGGATCGTCGGAAGAACGGGTTCTGGTGAGGACCAGCTCTGGCTGCGCTTTTTTCAGGTTGTTTTCTTCGCATTTCTACTGGGTGTGCTGGCAGCCACACCAGAGGGTGGTGTGTGTGTGTGTGTGTGTGTGTTGCACTGGCTGGGTTTTTCCCCCTCAACTCTCTTTACTGTAAATTAGGATTTCAGGTTGAACGGGTGCGCAGAGTTGGAAACAAAGACACATCAGTTTTTGAATTAATTAAATGAGAATCATTCTGGTGAAACGAGGCCCAGAGGACGAGCCGTGTGTTAACAGCCCCTGCGGGGATGGGCAGCGGATTGCCCCCACCGAGTGAGGCCTGTCCGTCTGCATGGTCATCGGCACCGAGCCCTTTCACTGCACGACGAATTCCCTCGATGAGATACTTGGATATGATGGAAGTGCAAACCGATGTTTGATTTGCTGCTCTTGCTTTTACTGCTCCCAGGAAAGTCATCACTGGGAATGGCCTTGTTTCGTCTGGTGGAGCCAGCCGGCGGTACGATCTTCGTCGATGAGGTGGATATCTGCACGATTGGTTTGGAAGACCTCAGAACCAAGCTGACTGTGATCCCCCAGGATCCTGTCCTGTTTGTAGGTACAGTAAGGTAGCTGTTTTTGATCGTCGTGCATTCCTATTTTTTGGATAGTATAATCAGACCAGCTGGGAACTTTGTGACGTGTCCACGGTGGGGATGAGGGAAGCAGCATCCTGAGGTGCTCACGAGCACTGCTAGTACCTCAGTGAAGCTTTGGAGGGAGCCAAGGACCAAGGCCCTGAACATCACCGGTATCTTACGAGCTACGACACCAATAAGCGAGATGATTATACGTTGGGTGAGCAGGTATCCCAGTTGGCCCGGGAGAGCCCTGGTTTATGCTTGTGTCTCAGCATTTTATCACGTTTAGCAATGGCCACTCTCAAAAGAACCCAGTTTGTGAGATAAAATAAATGGTTACCGTATATACGTAGCCATCCGTAGGGAAATGTGTCAATTCATTCCCACTGAGGAGCGGGCAGAAATTGTTCCAAGTATAAGAACCGTAGGGCTGCAACTTCTACAGGGCTCAAGATCTGATGTCAAGGGACAAGGAGAAAACCAGTTTCTCATTTAATCCAGTGCAATGGCTGCCCCTCTGATGAGAGGGACATTTCTCCCATTGAGCACCAGATGAAGTAGTGGGCTGTGTACTAGACTCACCCTGCCAGTGGGATAGCCACCCTGCGTGAGGGCCTGGGGGCTGCAGCTATACCCCTTGCTTCTGAAGGCAGAGTGAATGCAGTGGTAGAGTGAATCCCCACCCGTCCACCTGCACCAAGAACTTGCAGAGGCCAAATGCATTCTGCCACACACGGCCACCATGAGGACCGACTGTGTCTTCCTGAGGGCCTTGCTCAGTGTTCTCTCTCCTGCCTTGGTGGTCTTGGCCTCATCACAGAGTGGTGGGTTCTTGCTCTCTCGGCCTAAGGTTGGTTATTTTATGGACCACTGTCCTCGGCTAAGCACCGCTTTTGGAGGCATGGGGGTCCTTACACACCCCCTCTTACTTCTCCCACATGGGGTAGTAAACACCCTCCCCCCATCCTGTCTTCCTCAGAAATCCAGCTCCCCGCTCTTTCCTTTTTTGCAGGTACAACTTGGATCCCTTTGAGAGCCACTCGGATGAGATGCTCTGGCAGGTTCTGGAGAGGACATTCATGAGAGACACAGTAAGTCTCTGGGGCTGTCCAGGATAAACCTGTTTCTCAGCACCAGGGCCCCAGATACCTGGCCCAGGTTTGAATTGGACAAGCACCGGGCCAGCGTGTGGCCAGGCTCATTTGGGGGCGTCACATATGTCAGTAGAATGTGATCCTTGTTTACTCTCCATTGTGAAAAGCAACCGTAGATAATACATATCAGGCGTCTCCAAGAGTCTAGTCAAGAGCTCGGCATGCATTGTCTCATTCGGTCCTGTCCTGACTACAGCCCTCAGAGGTTGGGACTCTTACCCGGATTTTCAGAGGCACAGAAAGGAAGACTCAGGGAAGAAACATGTATGAACTAGTAAGTGGCAGAATGGAGACTTGAACCCAACTGCGTCTGACTCTAGAGCAGAGGGCGCAATAGGCTCATTCGCTTCTGGGAACAGAGAAGCCACAGGAAGGTGAGGGGGCATGGCACGCTCCAGGAAAGGCCAATATGGCCAGTTTCTGTGAGATGGGGTCCTGTCCTCTAAAAGCTGCAGCTGGGGTCAGCAGTGAGTGTGGCCACCTCTGCACACCGAGGGGACTGTTTCCACCAACACTTGGTACCAAGCTGAGCATGTCCCAATGTCACCATGACTGCATAAATCAGACACTGTCTTACCTTTCTTTGATGACTAGAAAACTCCCCCATCCCATGTCCATTTTGTCCATGGAAATAGGGGCCCTGGAAGCCATTTACACTTCGTTTGTGTTTCTCTGGAGCCATACGTGTACCATTTGTCCTCTTTTGGCAAGGTGTCCACGGGGCTCTGTGAATCATACTGTGATTTTAAATTATTAACGTCCGCCTACTCCCTGGTCTTTCCCTGGTGCCTGTTTGCGATGTAGAAAGGATTGTTGTTTTGTACTTTCTTTTCCTCAGTAAAATAAAGCCAGCTGATGAATGCATGAGAAGGGGGCAATCAATACAGACGACGCAGGACAATTTTATAGGTCATCAGCATAACTGTGGCCTTTTCTGTGTTTTACAGATAATGAAACTCCCGGAAAAATTACAGGCAGAAGTCACAGAAAATGGAGAAAACTTCTCAGTAGGGGAACGTCAGCTGCTTTGTATGGCCCGAGCGCTTCTCCGTAATTCAAAAGTAAGGAAACAGCACGGAAAATGGATTGGTCAAATTTTGGATATTTCCCGCAGCGCCCCTCAATCCAGGAGGCAGAGCCACGCGTTTGTCTTTCAGCAAAGAGAGAACAATTGAGCCATTTAAAAACGGAGCACTTTCTTTTAAGACAAAGTTGTAAGGGGTAAAAATTGAAAAATAACAGCCATTTACAGCGATAGCACCTGCCTCCCCTGGGCCTCCCCCTGGGAAGCCTTGCTTAGGTATTCTCTCTGTCCTCCTAAGTGGTTTGAGTATAAGGAACCTGCCTCTCCATTTTTTTTTTTTTTTTTTTGCCTTGTCCCTGAACAATCCTGAAGCCTGATAAACAATACCCAGGATGCTTAAAGAACACCTTCTGAATGCTAAGAAATGAGAATTGTACGATTTATACTCATTTTTCTTAGTGACTTAGTCATCCTTGGTTACTGATTTCAAGGAACGGGTTGCTCTTGCTTTAAAATCCCATTCTCTGAACGCTGAGCAAAGGGTAACCCATCCTGTGTGTTGTGTGGACGTCCTAATGGCAAGGGGGAGAGCCAGCCCCAGCATGCCTTCCGTGCTGGCTGAGGCCCTATACGCTGCTAAGTGCTTGTGTGTTGTGTTGTCTTTGCATTTCATGCTCAGAAGCAGGTATAGCCCCCTTTTACAGATGAGGACAGGGAGTCTTAGGGAAGTTAAGTCATTTAACCAAGGCCAAGCAGAGCTAGAGCTGAGCTCAGGCCCTCTGACTTGCAAACCAGCACTGCGGTTGGCAGAACAGTACCCCCCCCCCCCAAATGTATCCACGTCCTGATAGCCGGAGCCTGTGAATATGCCATCTTACTTGAGAGAAAGGGGCGTTGCATTGTGATTAAGGTCGAGGATTTCTAGGCGGGGATATTTTCCTAGATTACCTGGGTGGGCCTAGTATAATGCAGATCTGTATACAAGGGAGGCTGGAGAGTCAGAAAGAGAAGAAGCCATGTGACCAGTGGAAATAGCCATTAGAGCAATGCCAGGAAGGTAGCACGAGCCAAGGAACACCGGCAGCCCGGAGCGGCTGGCACAGGCAAGCGAACAGTTCCTCCCTAGAGCCTGCAAAAGGAATGCAGGCCTGGCAATAGCTTGACTTTAGGACTTGGGACTTCCAGCTCTGCAAGACGCTCACTGTGGGTTGTCTTTAAGCCTCGGAGTTTGTGCTGGTTTGTTACAGCTGCCACTGGAAACAATACAAGTTATTATAGCTCATGCCGATTCATGCTAGCACAGTCGATAAGGCCTCCCACTAGTTTGTAAGATTAGAATAAACCATTTAAAAAGAGAAGGAAATCATATATCACCTTATTCTTCCCGTCAGTCCCTCTGAAGGAGATGGAGGTGGTGTGAACTGACTTTTATTTTGCTGTTATTTTTTCTAACCTTTCGAGATGGACACTTAGCTCATGAGTTTTCAGCCCTTCTCCTCCTCCTTCTCCTCCTCCTCCTTCTCCTCCTCCTCCTTCTCCTCCTCCTCCTTCTCCTCCTCCTCCTTCTCCTCCTCCTCCTCCTCCTTCTCCTCCTCCTCCTTCTTCTCCCTCTTCTTCTTTTTTCTTCTTCTTCTTCTCCCTCTCCCTCTCCCTCTCCTCCTCCTTTTCTTCTCCTTCTCTCCTTCTCCTCCTCTTCCTCCTCCTCCTCCTTCTTCTTCTTCTTTTCTTCTTCTTCTTTAAATAAGTAGAGCTAAGACCATGAGTTTCCCTTTGCCGCAGTTTCGGCTCAGTGTGACTTTTACAACGTGCCTTCCTCAACAGATCATTCTCCTTGATGAAGCCACCGCCTCCATGGACTCCAAGACCGACACCCTTGTTCAGAGCACCATCAAAGACGCCTTCAAAGGCTGCACCGTATTGACCATCGCCCACCGCCTCAACACGGTGCTCAACTGCGACCTCGTCCTGGTCATGGAAAATGGGAAGGTACAGGAAGTTGTTGGCATAACCTCCCCAGGGGCTTCAGTGGTTTGGACTCTAGGTGAGTGGGTATTTTCTGCCAACTTCAGCTCTTTTTCTCTGACTTTCAGGTGGTCGAGTTCGACAAGCCTGAAGTCCTTGCTGAGAAGCCAGATTCTGCGTTTGCGATGTTACTAGCTGCAGAAAACAAAGTCCGACTGTAGAGGTCTCTGAGGGGGCCACGTCAGCTGATTTTGGAGGAGGAGGAGGATGCTTCAGACGAGTTGGAGGAGCCTGCAGGAGAAGGGGCTGCCATTTCTGCAGGCAGCCCTGGCCCACTGTCCCTCCCAGCCCTGACACGAGGGCTGAGCTGGGGTGGGGGTTGCTGTCCTGCCTCACCCAGCCCATGCCTTCCGACCTCACCTGGCAGGCTTGGGGTTGGTTCTGGGTGGTGAACTGAGGCAGAAGAAAAATGGATTAAAAAACTGTCCCTCACCTCCTAAAACCCCAAAGCCCCCATCATTGCGTCCCCATCAATACCACCTCAGTGCCTGAGAATGGAAACTTTGTAACTTTCAGTTAAATCTGATCAAGCCGAATGGGAAAATGCCTAAGGATGGAATTTGTAAAAGGTTTCCTGCCTTGTTACCAGAAGGGAAAAGAGCAGAGTTTCCTCCCCGTTAAAGTCCTAGTCACATCTATTTTGAGCGTGTGACCAGCAGTAATGACACAGATCTGTAGCACGAAGATTGATTACAGTGTTTGGTGAAAAATTAAAAAAATCATATTATATGTTCCATTTGAGCTATTAGAATAACAAGGAAAACAAAAGGTTGGAGTTTCTCTATAAATGACATTTTTATATCTTCTATATTGGTCATTAAAATGCAGAAGGAACTTAAACTACCCTGCAGTGTCGCCTTGCAATTATTCTACTGAAGATCTTCCACTTTCTGTACTACTTCCTCTCACAGGCCCTCGTTGCTTTCTGGGTTGACTTGGTAATAAACCCCCACAGCATCCCTAAATAAAAGCCTTGCTTTCCAGCTTTAAGGTTTGCTATGTTGGAGGAAGGAAAGATATGTTTCCAGTAGCCCAGGAATGAGTGCTGTTAAGTCATGGTAACATTTGGAAGGAAAGGAAGAAGAAAAGAAGAGAAGAGAAGAAAGGAGAGGAGAGGAGGGAGGAGAGGAGGGAGGAGAGGAGAGGAGAGGAGAGGAGAGGAGAGGAGAGGAGAGGAGAGGAGAGGAGAGGAGAGGAGAGAGATGAGAAGAGAAGAGAAAGAAGAGAAGAGAAGAGAAGAGAAGAGAAGAGAAGAGAAGAGAAGAGAAGAGAAGAGAGGAAGGGAAGAGAAGAGAAGAGAAGACAAGAGAAGAGAAGGGAAGAGAAGAGAAGACAGAAGATCCAAAGGATTCTTGTGCACTGTTTGCCAAGGGCACACCCACAGTCTGACCCTTTGTCTTCCCTTAACTTTGAAGTCCCCGGTGATGTTTTGGTGAGGTTTTCGGGACTCACCTCCCAGCCCCCGGCTGAGCTCTAGGTGTGGCACAGGGCAGCGGTGGCCCGCAAAGCTTCTGTTTGATATCTCCTATGCACCTCCCCTTCTTCGTCTTGGTCACATACTTCTCCCCACCCTTCCAAACATGCCTGGCACACATGAACACTCAGAAATGAGTGGCACGAGTGTGTGAGGTTAAGAACTTCACTACAGTTGCACAGGAAGGAGAGACAGAGATAGCATTTGAACCCTCACCAGGCTGACCCTAGGAGCCCTGCTCCTAAACTCTCTGTAACAGCCTCTCATGCCCCTTCCCCTGGGCCTGTAGCAGGGACAGTGATGACTGTCAGCACTGCACACCAGGGAGAGTGATTTCTGGAAGGATGGCTGTTGTTTTCATGTGTAATGACACGGAACAGTCTCAGTGAGCCCCCCCCCCCCCCACACCTTACTGTTACTGAACTGTCCCCACGGAGACCCTACGAAGAATAATAGTAACAAACATTTAGCCAGTAGTCCACAAAACACAGGATCAGTTATTGAATCCTCACCGTATCCGCAGGAGGTAAGCACCAGTGTTATATTACAGATGAAGAAACTGAGGGTCAGAGAGTAGCATGACCAATGTCACACAGCTAGTGAAATCTCAACCCAGGCAGGCCAACTCTAACCTGCATGCTCTTCAGTCCATTTAATGCTGCTGGGAACCTGAGATTCTGCAGGTGAGAGGGAGCTCAGCGTTTAGTGTTGTAAAGCCCATGTATTTGTCAGCATCGACTCAGTTATGCTGCGGTAACAAGCAGGCCCAGATCTCGGTGGTATATTCCCTGTTTATGTGACATGTCCATCTTGGGTCAGCTGTGCCTGTACTTTTTATCCTCCTCACTCTGTGGCCCAGGCTGACAGAGCAGCCTCTGCCCAGCACATCGCCAGTCTTGTGAGGGAGGGCGGACACACATGAGAATCACAAGTGAAATGTGCCATTTCACCCACATTCCACAGGCAAAGCAAGTCACGTGGCTGCTCCTGAGTTCAGCTGTAAAGGATATACATAGTCTGCCTGCAGGGAGGGGCACCACAAGCACGTGGTGGAATTTTTCCCTGCAGGAAGTTGTAGAATCCACCTCTTGGGAGGGGTAGCAGGTATTCTGACACTCCACCAGAGCCTGAATTTGGGTCTTGGTTTTGCCACTGGGTAGCTGTGTGATCTGGGGAAATTCGCATGTCCTCTCTGAGCCTCCATTCCCTCATCTGTAAAATTTGGGGTTTGGACTGAGTGCTAAGGTTCTTTCCAGTCCTGACTTTAACGGTGGGAAGGGAAAAAAAAGGTGGATATAAGAACACTTTCTAAAGAGTGGAATTTAGACTCTTAGGGGAATTACAGTGAACCCTAACTATAATTAAACATTTTTGATAAAAGGTTATATTTGTAAAATATGTTGAACAAAGTTTAACCAAGTTCTGGGTCTTCCTTAGTTCCTCCTTTGATGCTCTTTGCACATAAGAACTTCTTTGAAACTTTATTCTCATTTTATTTTGGTGGCCCGGTTCTACTCTGGTCCGTTCATCTGCCTACCTATCGAGTGATCTATGAATGAGAACCTCTTGAATATCCTTTCTTGGGGACCAGCAGAGAAGAAGCCACTTACAAATGTTATTATTATAAATTAATAGCAAATTGCCTGTGATGTGTTTCCCAGTTAGTTGTGTCCTGAAGCTAATTGTGGAATGGCTGATCTGGAACAGGGGTGGGCACACCATAGCCTGTTGGCCAAATCCAGCCTGCCACCTGTCTTTATAAATAAAGTTTTATTGGAACACAGCCATTCTCATTTGTTAATGCATTACCTATGGCTGCTTTCACATTCAAATGGCGGCACTGAGTTTTTGCAACCAAATGCATGTCTTCTAAGCCAACAATATTTACTAACCTGGCCCTTTACAGAAAATTTTGATCACTCCTGGTTTAGGCATTTGTAAGTGATACAATTCAGGTCAATGAGATGTGAGAGGGAAGTTATCTGGGATTTGGGAGGCAAGTTCTAGAAAGCATTCTCTCCCATTGCCTGGTATATATGTAGTGTCTGAAACCATGGCAGCTCTCTTGTGATCACAGAGGAAGTGGAGAGACAGACAGAGCACAGGTCCTTGTTTGCAACATTGATCTCCTCGCTCACCATCTCTGCCCTCACTCCACCTCTTATTGTGCCAGAAGATGCACGTTCCTTATTGTGCAAGCCAGCCCGAGTTGGCTTGCTGTTACTTGCAACCCACAACACCATAAACAATGCGGAGAACAGTGATGTCTTCCTTCCTGGGACGTTGCTGATTCTGACTCAAGGGAAAAAGAATCTGGGTCCCTGCCTTGGGAGTCACACCTATCTCCCCTACCTTCGATGTGGCCCAAATGAGCATTAGGTCATATCTAAGCAAGGAGGAGTTTCCAATTCACATCCCCCCCTGGAAAATTCATGCCATTTATGAATATTTCCCTCAACTTTCCTCCCTGCTGCTTAAGATCAGAAAGACTCAGAAAGAACTCACAGAGTTTGTTCTTGCTATTCGAGGGAACGGATCTGAAATTGGCCCAGAATTGTTGGTAAAAATGTGAAATATTCTCTGCTGAGGGTTGGAATCGCTTTGGCCAGAACAGCATGATTTAAAATGAATTGAAAAGCGCAGGAGGTCAGTTTGGGGTCAAATGGACGATCAAAGAAATCACTTTTCTTTCGGCCCTGTGTAGAAGGTCACCTCTGGGTGAGGCTAAATCGGGCACTAAAGCCTTCAAATAAATGCTGATTTCCATAGAGAAGGTCTGCCTGACTTCACAATGTGTGTTTTCATGGCTCCTGCTGAAAAGCTTTCTCTCTGGTGGGACCGGCATTAAAGGACCAGGCCGAGTCTGTTCTTGGGGTTTCAGCACAAAGCATGGCAGCATGATCTGTACCCTCAGCTCTGGGCCTCCTTCACCTGGCAAAAAATTACACCCAAAGGAAACTAATGTTGGTTTTACATTTCTTTAAGACATAGTTCTATTATGTTAAAGTACATATAAAATTTACCATGTTAACTGTTTTCCCGTGTAGGACCCAGTGGCATGAAATCCACTCACGCTGTTGTGCAACCCTCACCACCACCCATCTCCCAAACTTTCTCATCTCCCCAACCTGAAATTCTACCCATTGAACGATAACTTCCCATTCCCCGCCCCACCCCCACTCTCTGGTCGCCACCATTTTACTTTCTGTCCCTGTGAATCCGACTAGTTTAGGTGCCTCATGAAAGTGGAATCGTATAATGCCTTTTTGTGGCTGGAAGAATTCTTTTAGCATAACACCCTCAAGGCCCGTGTCGGACAGTCATTTCTTTTTAAGGCCTTCCTAGCAAGTGTGAAGGGGGGTCTCTTCGTGGTTTTGATTTGTCCCTAATGTTTAGTGATGCAGAGCATCTTTTCATGTGTTTATTGGCCTTGCATTTCTTTAAAGATAATTTACATAGCGTGTAAACATCTTAACGGAAGATACAGCGTTCTACCATTTTGCAAAGTTCCTTCTCTAATATAACATCTCGAATGGATAGTCTGTGTCAGAATCTCGACGGGAATTTAGGGAATATAATTATGAACTCTGGGCTAAGCTTCTGATGTACGTCACATCATTAAGTCTTTAAAACAGCTCACGGGGTAGACATGGTTCTTCCTGTCTGCTTGGGGAAATCACGCAACCCGCCCAAGGTTACCTAGAGGGTAGATAGGGGAAAGCCCAGAGCCTACTCTCTCAGCCCAATCCCTTCACTTCACAGATTAGAAAACTAAGGCCCACAAAGCCTAAAACTGGTCTAACGTCAGAGAGTCGTGGGGGAGGATTAGTACCCTGAATTCCAACTTAGCGTTATATCCATGACTTCACATTGACTGATGCAGAATGTTCTCAAGAAGGCCAATGGTGGCCCGGTTCTGTGACCCAAGTCATGAAAGACATAGAAAACAATAGTACTTTCCTCCAGGTAGCTTATAATATTCCTGGGGAGATGATTTAACAGTGCCAAAGAGAATAGCATAGCATGCTGGAGGACAGAGTGTAAGGTTAGATGTCGGCTCATTCATTCATCCTTTCATTCATTCATTCACTCATTCATTTACCTGATTCTTCACTCTCTCGATCCATCCTTCCATTTAAAAAAGCGAGAGGTGATTGAAGCCTAGCAGAGATGAAGATGATTCTGGAAACAACCAATGGCCCTTGTAGGAAAAATAGGGGCCATGAATGTGATCCTGGTTGGGGAAATCATCCAGAGACCTGGAGATAAGGATTAGCTTGGTTGAGGGAGACAGCAGGCAACTGTCTAACTAGGGGTGATGATTGTTTGGAAAACCGTCAGGTACTTCACTGTCTGCATCTCCAAACACAGTTGGAGACCACCAGTGGCTTAGATACAATTGGTGGTGGGAGAACAGTTTGTTGTAGAAACAATTAGGGCAGTGCTGGGAAGAACCCATTAGCAATCATGGGAGTCTGGCCAAGGAAAAGCAGGGCTTCCGACAATCCCACTGCAGCAGAGCCAACAAGCTATGGGGGACAGAAACTGGTTGGTTCCAACACATCACCCTCTTCCCCAGGGCATCTGTAACATGCACCCTGCCCCCACCAGCAGGAAGCTCTCTCTCAGGCATGCAGTGGAAGAGACAGGACAGCCAAGTTCCTTCTGCAGCTTCCATTTCAATGGTGTGCCTCTTTGCTTCGGCGACTGGTAAATCAGAGATAATCTGCATAGCAGGATCATTTTGGAAATGAGGAGGCCTCTCTGTACAGAGAGCACATTTGGCTTGGCAGCCTAAGGGGATCTTTGGGAAGTGGTCATAATGGTGCTACCACACTAATCAAATTCTTCCGTTTTCTCTGACAAGGGGATTTTAGAGCCAAGTGTCCTCACTCTGATCAAAGGCAACGTGTTAACATCTGAATTGACTGAGGACAGGGACACGTGGTACGGAGAAACAAGCCTAGGCTTTAGGATTCTAGGAAGTGTTCTTAGAACTCTGCCCAGGTCCGTCTTGCTGCTTGTTCCGGTGTGTTTTTGGTCTGTACCTTTAACTCTCCTTCCCAGGACTGCCTTGGGCTATTGGAGCCACTCCTGAGAAAACCCAGAAAAGCCTAGAAGCAAACCCATCATTTCAAGTCTCCAGCGCCTCTTGGAAGACCCCCACCCACTCTATTCTTAGCCTGGGATCTAAGCAGTTCAGGCTGACCCTAACAATTACCTCTAGGGGTGAGGCTGGGGACCAGGCCAGGCTGATAGGAGTCACACCTCTGTGGTGCTTTGAGAGGTTGGGGGTGAGCCCATGTCCCAAGCTGGGCCAGTCAAGGTCAAACCCTGGAACTAAGAGGAAAACGGGGAGTTCTCCTTCTTGGATGGTGAGGTCCACAGACCTCTTTAGCTTCAAGCTTCCAGATGCCATTTTCAATATTGCAAGGAGAGTATCTGCCTAAGAGTGAAGGCAGCATAGAAGAAAGCAGAGTTCAGATATGGAGAAGATGCTACCTTGGGCCCTGGGTATTCCTTACCAGCTGTGAGGGAGTGCAGTCCCTATTGATGGCCTTGCTGCTGCCGGACGGCCTGGGTTCCTGACTTCTGGTACCCACAGAGCCTCCTAACCCCCCAAAGACCCAAATGCCCCCACTGTGTCATAGCTGTGCTGTGTCATAGCTGTGCTGTGTCATAGCTGTGCTGTGTCATGCCTGAATGGCAAGAAGGTCCTCACCAGATGGCCCCACCCCAGCCCACGGGGCAAGACAAGGAGCTAGCTGCTCTTCCAGACCCAGGCCTCCCTTGCATACATCTCCAGCAGATCAGTCCCTGAATCACCGTCTCAGCACAGGGAGGTCCCTCTGCTAGCGTCTAGAAGCATATAAATAATAAGACACTTATTCAGTGCTTGCCGCGTGCCAGACGCTGTTTCGTGAGTTTGGCCTGGCCACCTCATTGACTTCTCACAAGAGCTCGATGAGCACATGGGGTTGTTATCCACGTTTTACTGAAGCACAGGCAGGCCGAGTTACTTGCCCAAGGATCTTGCATTTTTAAGGTACCATTAAGTTTTTTAAATGATTTCACATCTTTAATCTGCTTTATTATCACAACAGTTTAAGGAATTGGGATTATTAGCCCTCATTTAGAATTTGTTTGAAAAGCATAAAAAGTTGAGATAAATTGCCAGGGGTCAAACTATGACTCTTAAGTCAGAGTTCATTCAGAAAACCACAGAAGCTCGGAGGTGGCAGGGACTACTAAAGACACCCAAGTCTGACTGCTCATCTAACAGGAGGGGAGGCAGAGGCTCTAAGGACAGAGAGGTTTGCCTAAATGCAAGCTGGGATCTGGAGTCTTAATCTCCCAGTTCCTGTATTGTACCCTGCTCCTTGGAGAATGTGTGACTCTCTCCCTCTGTGTCTTTGTCTCTGCATCTTTCTCTGTTTCTGTCTGTCTCTGTTTGTCTCTGTCTCTCTCCCCCCACCACACACACACACTGCACTTACCCACCCTCTCAGAAACTACTCCTCTCCACCCTCACCCCCATCTCGCTACCCAGAATAGGCCAATAGCTTTATTTCTGTCAGGAAGTGTCCTCAGTGTCCAAGGGACTTCCAAATTTCCCTCAATTTTTAGCGGAAGACAAGCTGAAGGGGGAGGCAAGAACATGACGAAGGCACCGACATCTTTTAGGGATGGGCAGGGCTCTCATAGGACCTGGCTGCTGAGAGGCTCTGGTCTTCTTCTGCTCCCACAGACTGAGTCCCTGAGAGAGGTAAGCAGAAGGAGGATGGGAGTGGATCAGCCAGACAAGCAGGCCAGTGAGCAGCCACAGCCAGCAGGCCCTGTGTCACAGCACAGAGAAGACATGAGGGAGACAGCCAGGGGGAGTCCACAGTCAGAAGGAAAAACCCAAGCAAATGCAAACTATCAACTGCACTTGAGAGGTAAGGAAGAAACAGATCAGTAGAGGCAACGCAAACTCCCGCCGCTAGCCAAGCCTCTTTCTTTTCCCTTCCAAAAAGCTAACACGTGTGGATTGATGGATATCTCCTGAGTCGGAGTCGGCAGCACAAGTAGAATTAATGAGGGCGATAGCATGGAAATGCTTTGTATTAATAGACCCAAGCAGAAAACAGATTCAAACGACTTTCATAAATGAGTCCAAGCTCAGAACAGAGAGAAGATGCAGAGGACAATAGAAGGTGGGGGAGGGGCCACAGGGAGGGCTGGGAAGACTTTGAAAATGATTACCAAAAGTTATTTATTTGAAGCCCTTGGTAACAGCAACTCAGGAGATGAGCTGATTAAACTGCAGTATGAAAACATGGCAGTATCCAAGGCACTGGCACCAGAGAGGAGAACGAGGAAGGAAAATTCGAAAATCAAGAAAGTAAAGAGCATGATTCCACAAAATTGCATTTGCAACTGTGTGCAAAGTGGAATCCGTGGGGACAGAGTTCCACTGGCCATTGATGGATGCAGTGACAGAGGGGCACTGCCCATCGAGCCTCTGGCACCTGCATTACGATGGAGCTCTTCTAATGGGGGTGGTGATGGTACTGGGGAAGGCCAGGGACTGGTCAAATCTGAGCAGTGGTTAGGATTTCTAAGGAAAGATGAACATAACATGAGTGTTTTTTAAAAACAAAACAAAACAAAAATACCCCCCAAAACATGAGTGTTTCCTGAGGCTTCAGGCTTACCAAGTTCTCGGCAAATTAATTGGAGCCAGGACAATGGGATCTCAGGCCACGTTGTGTGGGTTGGTGACTTTCCCCCAATGGTGCCTATTTTCCAAATCTGGTGAAGAAAAGGTGGTGGGGATTTTAGTTTCTACCTGTAGCAGAGGCAGTGGTCTCACCAAACATTCCATTTGTGCCTCCCTACCCCCTGCATTCCTGGCTCCCCTGCTGTCAGGGAGAGATTTTTGCAATTCCCTCACAATTTTGGTTAATAGGCTTAAATGGAAGTGACACATGTCGAAATAAACTGATGCTTGGAAGAACCAGTGAAAGCCCTCTAGATATCTCTTCCATTATTTTGGCCACATTCCAAATGGTGAAGCTCTACCATCCTGGGTCCCTGAGTAAGTAGGTGAGGAAGAAATTCTCCTTTCCCCCCCTTTCCTACCACAGGCTGACCTGAATAGATCAGGTGGTATGAGAAATAAATTTCTGCCATATTGAGTATAAGATAAACCTTTGTTGGGTTGAGATTTTGTTACAGTATCATGGCCTAGCATACTCTAATATGCTCTCTAATAGGCACCAATCACTATCCAAATTGATACTTGCAAAAACTCTATGACGTCAGTAAGCTGTCTTAAGATTTTATTATTTCAACTCAACAAGCACTTATTGAGTACCTACTAGGTTCCAGGTATTGTGCTATGCCCTGTGGCTACTGAGATGAAAAAGACCTAGGGACTTTCCATTTGGGGAGATAGATTCATGGGTGCATAATAATGACATAGTGGGAGAAGTTTTATTGCATTGGATTCAAAAGTACCATGAGGAAACCAGAGAGCTGAGTCCCAAAAGTTGAGGTGGGGAAAGGGGGTCAGGAAGACCCTACAGAGGTGATGTCTGAGCTGGGCTTTGGAGGAAGTATATGGATGTATCAGGTAAAGAAGGCTCAAAGAACACTCAAGTTGGATTGTTCAGGAAGGTTAGAACACTTTCCTTTTGCTCCTCTATTGGACTAACTTACCTGTTATCTATCCTTTAAAATCTTCCCAGGTATTGCTCCTTCCTGAAAGCCTTTCTCACCCACACCCCCACCCCCTCATCACCCACCACCACACGCAGAAGCCCAACCCCAGGCTAGGTTGTGTGGCTCTTTTCTCTGCTTCTGCAACACTCCAGCCCCACCAAAATAGCATTTTGTAATTCACCGCCATCTTGTCTGTCTTCCCAGGTGTGTTGGAACCTTGATGTCAAGATCTGTCACTGTATTCCTAGAGCCCAGCAAAGGGCTTACTCATCATACTTAAAACAATGTTTTGAAAAGTGAATAAAACCAGGAAAAGTGAATAATCCAATCAGAAACAACTCAAGATTTCATCACAGGGCTAAGGAAATCTGGCTTCTGTCTGGCTCCAAGTTCTAGGTGTAATGAAGAGGAGGAGATCAGAGGGGAAGAGTTACACAAGGCAGGAAGGAGTCTAGGGACTCAGAGAAAGTGCAGTCCAGTTGGGAAAAATCAGCTGAGCCAGGAAAGGACCGACCTTTAAAAGCAAAAGGAAAGGCGACAATTCAGTGAGGTAAGGTCACAGAGATGTCTCGAGCTATTGACTGTTTGGTCATTAGTACATTGACTGTTGACCAGAAAATAGCATCTCTCTTTCCTACGATTTCTAATTTCTCTGGGAACCTCTCTGAAATTCTGGAATTTCTGTTAACACATGTAAACATCTCAATAGTAAATTCAAAGTGTCACAGTTGTTATTGGCATTTTCTGCGGGCAGAGATCTAAAGATGATCTTATGTCTGGGAATCAATAGCTACTTGATAAGCCCTTGCTTTAGATGAGGTACAGGGATAGGAGTGGGCAGGACACCATGCTAGACCAGACCTATCTGGGATCTTGAGCAGTCGCAGTAGTTACAGTACTACAGCCAGTAGGTACAAGCTCCGGGGAAAACAGCCATGTTCTACACTATCTAATGACCCCTCAAGGCCGAAGTGGGGTGTGGATCAAGCCCAGCTAACACCAGGCATCATGGCGGCCCAGGGACTGGAGCCAGGCTGAGCTGGTGCTCACGCTGGAGGCTTAGGGTAGGAGAGAGCCAGAAAGAGAAAAAAGCTGTTCCCCTCGGACAGCAAGGATCAACACCAGGGAAGTCAACTTCTGTGCTCCCGTCCTAGAAGGAAGGGCAGGGCCAAAAATGGGAGATGTGTTGAAAGTCAGAAGTCAAGAAAAGACTAAACAGTAAAAGACTAGAGGAACAGGCTGGGAGGAGAGAGAAGATCCAAGACACTAAGCTGTGAACTTGGCTGGAGGTCCCAACGTCCATTTTTATTGGTCATTAGCCGTACCTTTTGTGGGTGGGTGAGTTTATTTATAGGCTCAGGGTTTGGGTGTGCACCTATGTTGTCCTTAGAGCCATGACCCACAAAATCCAGTGCCAGGGTGGGTCAGAGGTCCAGAGAAACCACAGTCAAGAGTAATTTCAAAGCAGGCACTCTTATCCTTGGTTTATATTTTTCAGATGTCAAGGAAAGCACGCGTTGACCTCAGTCATCCTTAACACATTTTTGTTTTTTCTCTCATCTACTTTGCTCACGTGCTAAAGCACTCCAGACTTATTTTCCAAACCACCCTGAAAATCTTCATCCTCTCAGCCCTGCCTCCCCAAGACCTCTTGGATTTCCTTCCCTCTCCCTTTCCTCAGATTCTGCACCACGCGGTCTGAAGAGCTGGCCTGCTGAGTGGTGCCCTTCTTAAAGGATAGGGAGCAGGCTCAGACAGAATCCTCACTCATGGGTAAGGGGTCAGGGAAGACTGAGAACATTCATCTTTTAAATGTTATATTCCATCACGTGGATGACGGACCACCGAATACCAAATGTGAATACCAGTGGTTGGTGGAGGCCTCAAGGATCCGCGTGCAGGCTCAGACAGCACTCCTGACTCGTGGAGATTTCCTGGGAGGGCGCTGTGAAGCATCCCGGAGAGAATATTCCAGTCCTTCTAGGGGAAAATGAAGGCTTCCACTTTGTGTCGAAATCTGGAGGACGTGTCTCTGTGTCTCTGTGATGGTCCAGACTCCAGAGATAGGTTTGACAGAGCGTTTCATGGTTGATTTCCCCCCGCACTGCTTCCACCCTCTCAACCAACATTGTTAAATGTCTGTGCTTTGATGGGAGGGCATACCTCAGATTTTCCAACTATAAAATCATCCTATTTTATGACACGGCAGGCACCGTATTGCTTGAATGCTTCTCAGTCCTGGAATCAATCCTGCTCAAGCCAAGTTGTTGAAAAAAACTCCCCAGCCATTTTTCCATTCATCTCAAATGTTCAATTTCCTGACATAATTGCCCCATCCCGGGGTGTCTCTGCCTCTTTGTCTCGCAGCTGGAGGAGACTGGTACCATTTCCTTACAGATAGAAGCCGAGCAGGAGGGATAGTTCCCTCACAGACAGTGAAAATATAATTTTTTCGAGAAGTGTGAATTTTCTAGGAATTAGCCTAGTCCACACACTGCGCTTTAAGGGCGAGAATGGTAATTCCAAGCAGGTCTGGTAACAACAGATGAATCTGTTTAACGATCACGTCAGCCACTTTCTGGCAGACTGGACTCTGTCTCTGAGGAGTCCTAATCTCAGGCATTTCTAGGTGGCTGAATATTCCCTAGCCAGCATCATTCCTGCCTCATGCATCCGTCCTCAACTTCTTTCCTCTCAACAAGTGACAGGTGTGTGTGCCGCCTAGGAATTAGAACAGGGCTTCCCGAAGAAGAATGTTCTCTGGAACACTGGTCCCTAAGATGAACCGTGAGAAAAGGGTTCCTCGATTAAATACATTTGGGAAAGGCCTCTGACTATGGAGATTTACAGTGCAAGTTGGCTGGGTTTTAATTTGGGCTTCCCAAGAGATAGAGACTCCTGAGTCCTGGAAGATACAGAACAAGAGCGGGGAAGTGAGAAAGCAAAGTGAAAGGAGCCAGTAAAGGATGAGTTAGAGGACCAGCTACCACTGTGAACTGAAGTTTAATCCCACTGCGGACCTTTGCAGCCAGACAGGACACGGGCTTGTCCTCGCACCTGAGGGTAACGTGAGAGAGCCCCACCTCCAGCTCTCTTTACTTGAGGGGTCCTCCTTAAGAGTGTTCATTCCTCAGCACCTCTTGCTTGCTTTGGCTCAGCAAAGTGGGTTCCAAGGATCAGACAAGGCCCTCAGGAACAGAAATGCGCGCACGGACCGTGGAAGGAGGGCTGGTGTGCGGTGGAGGAGGGAGAGGGAAGGATATGGGTAGATGCTGACGGTAACGGCCAAAGATCATCAATTCATACGCTGTGACAAATTCTGGATAAATCTGACTCAAATTCTTAATAGGCAGACGTATAAAATCAGAACTGAATGTAGTGCTTAACAGGCTTTTCAGCCAGGAGAAAAGAAGATACTGGAGAGGTGGGGGTAGGTCTAAGAGATGTTTCCAGGCAGGGAAGCCAACCGAGCCCTTCTCTTCTGGAACCCAGTGGACAGATTTGGCTCAGTGAAAGGAAGAAGTGTAGTGATTGGCTCCCCACCAAAGGGATGGAGGGAAGTGAACTCCCTAGTGCTGGACATATTCTAACAGCATCAAGATTCTCTGTGTGTGGGGGGGGGGGGGTCAGGAGAGGGGGTTGGGAGAGGGGATATTAAGGGAGGGGACATTTGTTAGAAGGCCGGACATTCGGGCTCTGAGTCTGTGGTTTTTAAATTTTGTTTATTTTATTTTTAGAGAGGGAGGGAGGGGAGGGGCAGAGGGAGAAGGAGAGAGAGAATCTTAAGCAGACTCCACGTCCAGCTGGAGCCGAATGTGGGGCTCGATTTCACAAACCTGAGCATTATGACGAGCCGAAATCGAGAGTCGGATGCTTACCTGACTGAGCCACCCAGGAGTTTGTATTATTTTAAAGTCTTCATTTTCCTTCTTCCTCCAGGATTGAAGGGCAGGAAGAGAGAAAAAAAAAAAAAAAGCCAGCGCAATTATCCCAGTTTCTCTGCTTACTTGGCATCTCCAGCACTAGCTGTGTCTCTCAGTGCCCCCTGGACAGCCTCAGCCATGATTTGTTTTTTGCTGGAAGGCTCTAGCTTCCGAACTTCAGACAAAAGGTGGAAGACTCATTTCTCCTCCCCATTACAGATTTACCCATTGGCTGATGGGAAACCCGCTCTTTTCACAGAACTGGGATGGAAGGACGGCAAGGGAGGGTAGCGGCCTGAGGTGCTAATGGCCTGAGGTCATCACCTGCTGTGGCAAAGGCCATTCTCTCTCTTCCCTTATCACCACGTTCGCAGTCCCACGAGAAACTCCGACTGTGCCGAGATGGCTAACCATGTCTCAAGCCTCCAGATTGCTGAGGGGGTGGGGACCTGCTTGCACTCTTAACTCAGAAAGTTGTGCTTTTCTGTTGATAAGAAATGATACTTGTCTTTTGTTCAAAGAGTCAGAAAAATGGATTAGCCTCTTGGGAACCTACAGATTTGGGTTAAATTAATCTTCCAAAGATGTATGGAGAACATGAAAGAAAAATCCCAGATTAGTAATAAAAAAGAAATGAGGTACTTGTCAGAAAAAAAAAAAATGAAAGGAAACAAGCAAATCCAATGCCCCAAATCCCTGCAGTGTTTGCCTTTCTGCTCTCTGTAGTATTCTGCACTCGAATAGAGCAGCCCTGGGTATGCAGTGTGTTTCCAGGACCCTTCTGATTCAGTTTACCCAGTGCCTTCTGACACCTCCCAGGTGAGAGATGCCCTTTTGTATTGTAATTCATCCAATGAGACAAAGCTCTGTGCTGCCTCCGGGGGGACAAGTGCGATATGCCTGTTCGCTCCCAGATCCATTCCCTGCATTCTCTGTCTCATAGGGTGTCATTGGAAACTACATTTCCCAGACTCCCTTGCTCCCTGAAGTGGGGGCGAGAGAAGGAGAAAAGCCGGGGTATTTCTTCCCACCTCCCTGTGCCTACTTGGGTGTCTCTACCAGTGGCTGTGTCTCCTCTGCTGGTTAGCTTCCACCAGGCAGTCTCTCCCTCCATGGTCCCAGATGCTTCCCAGAAGCCCCTGCCGTGGTTTTAGCTCCTACCAGGAGACCCATCTCTTCCTCTCGTCCTTCCAGCCCTCAGGTGATGGTGACTCGCCACGGTTGCTAAGTTCTGGCTCTCCACATTGTCTTCTGTTTGGCATCTTGGTTTTTACATTATCTGCCACAGTTTCCCCATATCAAATTGCTTCTGCTTGGAAGACCTGGGCTGACTTTTACTTTTCTGACTGAATCCTCATTTCTAGAGTGGTCTATCCTGTGGGTTGAGGACAAAAGAGTCCCTATTACCCTCCACCGACCACTGAGATGAGAAGCTGGTTCTCCTAATTGAGGAGTGTGCTAAACAGAAGCTAGGCTACAGGGAACAAGGATTGGGATCAATGTTATTATCACACAATAGTCATAGAGGCCCCTCAGTGCCACAGTTCCCACAATTAGCTCCTTCTGCCCTGACCCAGAACATTCTAGGATTGTTACCATTACTTACTATTTTTATCCTATTTTACAAATATGGAAATTAAAGGCTAACATGAAGTCAGTTGCCAAAGGTCAGTGTGGGGTTTGAACACAGGCAGTCTGACTCCAGAGTTTGTACTCCTGACCCCTATACTACTCCGATCCCCTGACATGTTCCCCGCCTGGTCCCCAAAATAAGCACTGTCCAAGACACTCTGTTTCCGATCTACTCAGACCTGTCCTGGTTTCTTCCGGCTTTAAATGGAAGTTAGACTACAGGCGAAATAAAAACATGTCCAATTTTTGCATCTTAGATCTCATTTGACTTTTTAAAAAAATTTTTTATTATGTTATGTTAGTCCATACAGTACATCCCTGGTTTTTGACGTAGTGTTCCATGATTCATTGTTTGTGTATACCACCCAGTGCTCCATGCAATACGTGCCCTCCTTACTACCCATCACCGGCTTATCCCAGTCCCCCACCCCCCTCCCCTCTGAAGCCCTCAGTTTGTTTCCCAGAGCCCATAGTCTCTCGTGGTTCATCCCCCTTCTGTTTACCTCCCCTTCATTCTTCCCTTCCTTCTCCTACCGATCTTCCTGCTATTCCTTATGTTCCATAAATGAGTGAAACCATAGGGTAATTGTCTTTCTCTGCTTGACTTATTTCACCTCGCATAATCTCCTCCAGTCCCGTCCATGTTGCTCCAAATGTTGGGTAATCGTTCTTTCTGATGGCTGAGTAATATTCCATTGCATATATGGACCACATCTTCTTTATCCATTCGTCTGTTGAAGGGCATCTTGGCTTATTTGACTTCTAACCAAGATAAGTCCCTAATCAGCTCTGCCATAAAATGGCAGAAATGGCTCCCAGGTCCTGAGGCTTAGGCTGTAACTGTGGGGACTGCGTCACAGATGCGCATGTGCTCTCTAATCCAGCAGTAACCAGCCATCTTCCACACTGTCTTACCATCGCTAGGAACGTCTGAGGGCATTTGCAAGAGGCGGAGTGAGACCAGGGGCAGGCTCCATTCACAGAATGGACAAAGCTCATTACTCTATGAGGGGTTGGAGCCATGACACCACCCTCATTAGCAAATGTCTCTAAACAACTGACAACAGCCATTGACGCAAACGCCTTTTCTTCCAAGAATGTTATAGGCCATGGACTAAAAGGCTGTGCCCCTACCCATTCCCTGGGAGCCAGGCCTCATTAAGAAAAGAACTGAGATGGGTCCAAAAGTTCCTCAGAATGACAAATTAACTAAGCTTTTTATAAACTGCAGCCTTGGGGATGAGGAGGAACTGGGTTATTCCCAGCGAGTCTGCTCCACTGCAGCAGGAAGCCTGTTGTCTTGCAAAGCCCCGAATGGAGTAACTGAGAAGGCACCAGGCGCCTCTTAGGGAGGAAAAGAATTTGCAGAGATTGAACTGGGGCCGACCTGATTTCTTGTTGGGGGACTGTTGCCTGTTGCGTCAAGTGGAAAACAGATGGAATTTGTTTCATCTCTGTTTGTAACATCATGACCATCATCATCGTCCTCATCAATGACATTATCATCCTCAATCCCAAGCAATACTTATTAAGTAGGTTATTATAGCAGCCAAATAAACGTGGGGTAATTAATTATGAAATTTGGGTCCACATCTAGACGCAAGCCGATCAATCAAATATCTGTCAACCATTTTCTGAGTATCTCTGACGGGCTGGCCTCTAGTTCCCCACCCTGTTGCGCATTAGAATCACCTGGGCCTGGGCATCACATCGGACCAGTTAAATCTAAATCTCCGATTGTGGGACGTGGCATTTGTATTTTTTAAAAAGCTCCACTGGAGACTCTGATGTGCAACTAAAGTTGGGAGGAAATGTGCTAGGAACTGTGGAAAGATAAAAAAACACGTGAACAAAACCAAACACCTGACCTCTGGGTACTTACCGCCTAGTTACGGAAACGTATGTGTTAAATAACGGTGTACGTGTTAGCTCGTGAAATAAGACAGCAACTCAAGGGACAAACAAGTTGGGGAGGTGTGGAGGGAAGAGGAGTTTCAAGACTTTGTGACGGCTTTGTGGAAGAATTGGAAATCGAGAAGGAACTTAAGGACAGTCGGAGAGCAGGTGGATTAGTCCAAACTGAAGTGGTCCGATAGCTCTAGAAAGGGAGATTAAACTTATATTCTGGAAGCAGTGGCTAGATCGAGACTATATTAAATGGTGGGTCACTACAAGAGAAGGTTAAAAAGGTAGGTCATGGGCTGGATCGAAGTCGACCTTGACTATGTTGCCCAGCAAATTTCTAGAACTTATTCATCATGTATAACTGAGATTTTATACGAATTGAACATAGTGACTAGTTAACAATACTGTATTGTGCCCTTAAAAATGTGAAATTTGTTAAGAGGGTAGAGCTTATGCTAAACATTTTCACCACATATACAAAAAGGACACAAGGGAACATTTAGAAGTGATGGGTACATCTATTCCCTTGACTGTGATGATGGTTTCTTGTGTGTATGTGTGTGTCCAAACTCATCAGACTGTACACATTAACTATGTACATTTTTTGGTGTGTCAATTACACCTCAGTAAAGCTGTTTTAAAAAGAAGAAGAAAGGAGAGGCTCCTGGGTGGCTCAGGTGGGTAAATGTCTGACTCTTGATTTTGGCTCAGGTCATAATTTCAGGGTTGTGAGATTGAGCCCTGCATCGGGCTCCGCCTGCTTAAGATTCTCTCTCTCCCTCTCCCTTTGCCCCTCCCCCACTTCTAAAAAGAAAAAAGAAAAAGGAAAAAAAACTGGCCTTGACTGCAAGCTATGGTGCTTGGAGGATGGAGGAACTGTTCTGTTGATTTCTGAGAAGGGGAGTTCAAGATGAAGAGATTTTTATTTTTGTTCATTGACAGTTTGGATTTATAATGAGATATATAATGAGATGAAACGTAGTATGGACTGGAGTGGAATGGAAGGACTTTGGGAAAGAAAGGTGTTTGGAAAGCTCTTGCATCATCTCAGGAATGAGAACTTCGACCAAGACAAAAGCTATTTATAGAGAAGAAGCTGAAGAAGATGGTCTGGAAGAAGAGTCAGTGGGTCCTAGTGACCAGTGGGATACTGAAGTTCCTGGCTTGGATGCCTGATTGGGTGCTGGTGCTATTAACCAAACAGAAAGGCTGCCAGACTGACCTAGTAGAGAGGATCAAGGTTTGGGACAGCTGGCCAGAAGTTCAGCTGCAGGTCAGGCATTCACTGAACAAATGAGCTTAGACTCTGAGGTCTAGTTTCCTCATCTGTATAGAGAGGCTTACAATATCTGCCTTGCGTGCTAGCTGGGAAGATTGAAAATAGTGTATGTGTAATGCTACCGTAGGGCCTTGCACAGAGTGGTAACCCAGCTGGTGTTATTAGTTTTAGTATTATTACAAAACATACGGGAAGTTGTTAGGATGAGTGGAGGTTCCACTGAGTTGAGCGTTAGACATGTTACACTTGCAGGATATCTCAGTGGAAATGTCCACTAGGCAGTAGGTACTATGGACGCAGTGCTAAAGTCAGGGCCTGAAATAAAGATAGGAGAATCATCTACGTAGAGGCGACAGCAGAAATTCATGGAGGTGGATGAGCTTTCCCCGGGAAAGTATACAGAGTGAGCAAAAAGGACATTCAAGAGTGGTTTTTGTATCCATCAGAGCTCTGGTTACAAGTGATAGAACCCTAACTCAAGTGGCTTAAGAACAAAAATGCAGAGGGGAGGAACCTCTATTGACTCCAGGAACTGAAGTTCCAGGGGGAGGTCCACACGTGGCTTCACACCCGGTTGCATGTCAAAGATGTCATGGATGTCATGAGGATTCTTTCTCCTTTCTGCTCTCCTTCTGGATGGCTTCATTCTCAAGTACGTTTTTCCCCGTGTAGGGCAAAAAGGGCCCCGAGGCTTTATTCTATAACTCAGAAATACCAACAGAGAAAGGTCATGTCTTTCTCAGCAGTTCCGGCACAGGAACCAAGACTGATTCTCATCAGCTCGTGGCTCTTGTGCCCGTCCAGCCCCAAGACAGTCCCCATGACCTTGGGCCTGGGTTACACGACCACCCTTAGGTCTGAGGAGTGGGCTCAAGGCTACCTAAACAATAGGAACTGAGGGTAGAGAAGGTATGCCTGCGCAAAGGAAATTGGACGTGCTGCTAACCCAGGAGAACCCACAGGCCGAATCCTCCCTCCTACAGCCCATTTCACAAGGTTTATTTGGAACACAGCTGCGCGCATGTTTACGCATTGTCTACGGCAGCTTAGAACTACAGCGACAGGGCTGTGTCCTTGCTACTGAGCCCACCCGGCCTGCAAAGCCTGCAATCCTATGATCCTGTCCCCTCACAAGCTAACTCACATTTTCCTCCAATATCTAGAGCTCTGGGCTTCTCTCTATGGGTTTCACATCTTCTGGATTTTTGTTATAAGCCCTGGGGGAATTGTCCTGGATATGTTGTTAAAATTTAAAGAATAGACTGGTTCTTTCCAGAAAAGTTTGCCAACCCCTGCACTAGAACCTAAGTCCATAAGAACAGGAACTTTGTTGTAGGTACTGCTATATGCCCAATGCTGGCAGAATGTCTGATAGACGGTAGGTACTTAATGAGTATTTGTGGCATGAACGCATGTGAGGGAAGTGGATCCTGGGTTTGTAGAAAGATGGGATGTCTGCTACCAAACCACAGAGAGCTTTAATCCTTCACGGAGGTCAGCTTGAGGGACAGGAGGGAGAACAGAGGAGGAAAGGGCACTTGAGCAGGAGCCATGTCTCCGGAGCTGCATGAGGAGAACAGATCAGAGAGGCAGGCCAACTGCAGGAAGGGGAGAGGAGGCTCCTGGATCTGGACGGTAAGAGGGCACTCAACATATGAAACTTCCCCAAAGCCAAGTCAGTGGATGCAGCCTGACGAAGGGTGGGTTGAAGAGGTGGAAACAGTTCAGGCTTGGGGACTTGAGAGGAGCAAAGGCTGGGCAATGAAGGGTCATGTGGGAAGGGGATAATCTTTCACGTTCACGTTGTTAGGAGGGGCAGGCCATGATGGGGAGGAGGCTGTGGTTCTTAAAAGGCCTCTGTCCCTCGGAAACTCTTCTCTCCTGATCGTGTCTTGGAAGTGCGCTCCTGAGAACCCAACCTGCCTGCTCTGACATCCATCCTTCAAAGAGCTGGCAAGCATGCCCCACCAAGGCCATTATCACACATGGTTAGAGTGATCTACTGTCCCCTTACTGACTAACTCACATTTTCCTCCAAGATTCAGAGCTCTGGGATTCTCCTTGCGGATTTAGCATCTTCTGAGTCTTATAATAAGCCCTGAGGGAATTGCCCTGTAGACGCCGTTAAAATTTAAAGCAGAAAGTATAAAGGCCGGTCTTTCTTCTTCTTTTCTTGAGTTTAATTCAAAGACCCCTTCAGCTAACTTTATTGGAGTATATTAATCAATGTCGAAATCACCCAGCTCAGAGGTACAAACTTTCAGTTATAAAATAAATAAGTCACAGAGATGAAAAGTACAGCAGAGGGAATATCGTCAATAATATTATAATAACATTGCGCGGTGACAGATGGTGACTGCGTTTATGGGGGTGAGCCATGAGTAATGTGTAGAATTGTTGAATCATGACGTTGCACACCTGAAACTAATATAACATCGCATGTCAACTATACTTCGATAATAAATTTTAAAAAAATGTATTTAAATCAATTCAAATATTTGCAGAGTCCCTTGAAGGCAGGGTTCCATCCCTCCAAGTGTCAATTCCCTCCCAGAGGAATCCTTCACATGCTGGTTTCCTCTGTGTGAGTCTGAAGTGGGCTAAGGGTTAATGAAAGAAGCATCCAGCAGTCTCAGGACTCAGTAGGCACTCACAAATCCATTTCCCCCTCCCTTCCCAGCCCTTCCAAAATGGACCTGGGCAGAGGCTGGGGCTTCCCACCGGCCTTTGATCCTAGCAAGGGGGATTTCAGAGGGCCTTGACTGTTCAGACTCCCGTCAGGGAAAGTCGTCTTTGCATCCACTCGTTACCTGGGGTTAGGCATCCAAGGACACCCTTAGTATGCTGTTTCAAATGACTAACATAGCATAATGAAAAAATCATTACTAAAAAAAATAAAGCATATAGCACCAGGTTTCACACATGCCAAACAACAGCAACAACAACAAACCACAAAAAAAACAAAAAACAAGTAAACTTTTCCATTTAGGTTTTCTTTAAAAGAAGTTGTGTAAACTGTCATCCAGGGTAGGAGTTTCAGGTTGTGTTGTCATTCCCTGGGAAGAGAGAAGATACTCTGTTGCTAATGCAAGGCCCTCTCTCAAGGGTGCCCTTATGCTTTCCTCACCCTGGCTGGTCCCTGCTGCTTGTGTGGGTGGGAGGATAAAAGCAGAGATGATGAGCCCCGGGGTGAGGCCTGGCCTGCCTACCTCTCATTCTTTGACGGATGATTCTTCTGGACAAAAATTAAGTCAGAGCTGGGCCCCAGCTTCAGGAGAGACACTAGGCCAGTGAACATGGGCATTTGCTGAGAATCACTCCCTGTCCTCATCAATCTGCAGCTCTGTACCCCCACCCCAGGGGCTGGTTGACCCAGATGCTTCTCCAGCCACCCCCCCCCCAACACACACAGTGTCAGTATAAGTCTACAACTAACCTAGGCCCTAAGAAAATTAGTGAAGGTGAGCAGGGAGGTGGGGGGATGTTTCAGCCTCCTACTAACGTCTGGAGACATATTTAGAACCATCGAAACTCTAAAGCCCTTCTTTTTGGGATCCTTTTGCAGTCCTGTGTGTTGCACCTTACTGCCACTAGGGGATGCTGTGGTCAGGGAATAGAACCAAGAACCTAGAGCTGTTTACAAAAAGAAAAAGAGAAAAAAAGACAAAGCAATGATTATTTCAGTTCGTGCATATTTTTGTGATTTGGGTAGTGTGCTTGCCCTCTGCCCCCATTTTGCAAGTACGTGACTCCTTTCTTACAGAGTGGCCCTGCCAGGACGGCCCCATTAGAAGGCCCCTCCATTTGATCTGCAGACCTTGTGTTGACAGGTGCAGGCTGTTACGGCTGATACAGGCTGGGCTGGACTCCATGCTTCATCCAACACAGTATCTAGGGAAGAAAAGCTCTTCTGAGGATACAGAGCAGAGTGAGATTTTCCATTACAAGTCGGGTAATGAACGTGAAAGAGAGCAAACTAGATTGGGGGACAAGGGGTGATCAGTCCATCTCCCCAGATCCTGTAGTTCTCTATAGGGCTAACACTAAGATAAGAAACTGTCAGGGCTTCAATTTAATCCCACGCAACATTTACCGGGCACCTACTATGTGCAGGATACCCGATCCAGTTCAGCGGTATTTATATAAGCCCTCTGGAAGGGCCGAGTTAGAAATTTGTAAGGTAGGAGAGGGGAAGAGTTGAGAGGCTTTGGAAACAGCTCACAGGAGCAAGGAAAGTAAGAAAAAACCTATAAATTGTATTTATTTAATTTACCAGCATACAGAAACTGGAAGGGGAAGACAGTGAATTAAAGAATAGGATTATGCTTTATTTCTTATGACTAAAAAGCATGAAAGCTGGAAAAATGAATCCCTGCTGAAGAATGATTGCCTCCATATGGCTGAAAGGTCATGGTGGCATTGTTTTAATATTATTATTGTTGTTGTTGCGGCTGCTACTGTTGTTCTTATCGCAGACATTTTTTTTGCCAGTGTGGCCCATTGTCCGCAAAGGATATACATTGTTACTTATCAATTTAGCCTCAAAGCAAAACAAAACAAAAACCCGTTCCTCCCTTACTGGAAATAGACCTGAAATTGTCAGCATTAATAACGGGCTCCTCCTGCTGCGGCATTAGCATTTGGGCTTGAGCACTCTCCTGGTCTGGCACTTCAGGCCCCAGGAAAGGGTTTTTGTGAAGGCAGAATCTAGGCAGGACTTCTGCATTTGCTCTCTGCAGCTCTCCCGCAGGAGCAGACAACACTGGAGGGAACAGTGACAGCCGACAGCCCCCTTCACTAGATTCTCCTCAGGCATCCAGGCAGCTGTAATCTGGGCATGCTTTGGTGTCTGTCCTGGCCCTCCAGCCACAGTGGGAAATTTGGGGACATGGTCGAAGTCAGGACCTGTGTGTAGAGGGACATGGGAGCAGCCTGGGAAATGTGTGCTCACCCCCAAAGCCCATGCATATCCAGAAACTTCTTTACCCTCTATTGCCTTATAACAATGTATAATGAGCAGAGGGAAAATTGTGGAATGAGTCTGGACCATCGTCTGGCATGTCATAGGTGCTCAACAAATGTGATTGCCTTCTCTTCTCCCTTCCCTGTTGACTTTGTGTGAAACAGAAGTTATCAATCTAGGGATTTCTGGTGAGGAAAAACTGGCCCTTTATCTGGCGTTTCAGGAATGGCCAGTGCGGTCAGCTCAAGGGGGGAGGGCAATTTCCTCCCGCTCTCCTGGGCCAAGTGGGAGAGCAGCATCGGGGTGGAAATCTGAATGGAAAACCGGTAACTCAGAAACACACCTAATGGAGAGGCTATGGGAGGGCGAGAGACCATTTTGCCAAGAGTAACAGCAAGGGGCTTTAAAGTGTCTACAGCTTCTGCACGGGTTATGTATTTTCTGCTTGTAAAGCATTTGACAGGTTTTTAAATGCATCAAACTGAGCAGATTTGTTGTGAAATGCAGCACACATATGCTGGGCATTTTAGTAGAATCAAAGCCCCCAGGAACGCTTTTCTTCTGGTGTGAAAATACGAATACCTCCTCCTTCCTTTGATCACAGGTCCCAGCACAGAGATCTCTGGATTTGCATAAATAGATTAATTTGTGTGTCTGGAAATCACACCCTACCAGATTTCTCAACTTTGTCTTTTTTGTTGAAGGCTCAGCACTCAGGGACTCTTAGGGGTGGAGGTGACCTACGATGATTATTGACACTAACCTGTCTGAGGAGTTTCATCTATACCCTCCCCGCCCGACGAATGGTCTGTGAGCAGCAAGCACCAGCATCCCCTGGAAACTCACTGACAATGCAGAAATCTCAGCTGCACCTTAGACCTAATGAACCAGAATCTGCATTTTAACAAGACCTCTAGGTGAGTCATGAACAATTGAAATTTGAGAAGCCTTGTTCTCCTTCCCCTCTGACAGATGCCACCCACTTCCCCCGAAGAGAGCCAGCTCTTTGAAACTTTTCTACTCATTAGCTATCATGAGCTTTCTGAAGCTCGAGCTTTCTGAAGCAGCATGTAGTATGTCGGCCCTCTCTTCTCCAAGCAAAGCAATTAATTGACTCACCCAACAAATATTTATGGTCTGCCGACTCTGTGCTAAGTGTTTGTGGGGGAGGAAAGAAATGTATGTGAAGATAGCAGCTCTGCACCCCATTGCCCTTCCTTCTCCAGACTCCCCATGTATTCAGGTCCTCAAATGATATGGCTTTCCGACCGCATTGTCCTTCTTCAGTTCATCCCAGTTGTCAAAGTAAGTCTTTGAACATCAATTCATTCAAAAAGTGTTTATTGAATCCCTCTTAAAATCTGGCACTTGGACAGGATCATAGATTTCTTCTTCTTTTTTTTGACCATATAACCCAGCAATCCCACTTCTGGGTATTTATCCAAAATAACTGTAATCAGTTTCTTGAAGAGATACCCGCACTCCCGTGTTCATTGCAGCATTATTCACAGTAGCCAAGATGTGGAAACTGTCAAAATATCCACCAGCAGATGCACGGATAAAGAAAATGTGGTGCATACATAACTGGAGCCTTAGGGGCGCCTGGGTGGCTCAGGTCAGTTAACCTTTGGCTCAGGTCATGATCCCAGAGTCCTGGGATCAAGCCCCACATCGGGCTCCCTACTTGGTGGAAAGTCTGCTTCTCCCTGTCCCTCTGCCTCTGCCCTTGCTTGTACTCTCTCTCAAATAAATAAATAAATAAATAAAATCTTAAAAAAAAAATCAATGAAACCTTAGAAAAGAGGGAAGTTCTACAATATGCAATGACAGAGATGAGCTGTGAGGACATTATGCTGAGTGAAATAAGACAGTCACAGAAAGACAAACACTGCATGAGTCCGCTTACACGAAGTATCTCGAATAGTCAAATCCATAGATACAAAAAGTGGCCTGGTGGTTTCCCAGGGTTGGGGGAAGAAGGAAATGGGGAATTACTAATCAAAAGGTAAAAAGTTTCAGTCGAGAAAGGTAAAGACGTTCTAGAGAGCTGCTGTATAATGTTATACCTGTCATTAACAATGCTTAAAAATTTGTTGAGTGTAGATCTCCTGTTAAGTGTTCTTGCCACTATAAAATTAAATTTAAAAAATCTCATATTTCTTATATAACCTGGAAAATTAATAATTTAAGGGGACTTCTGTGGTCTGGACAGACCTGTCTGAATTCTCTAGTGTGAGTCCCATAGCTACCACTAATTAGCTGTGGGACTCAGGGGCAAATTCTTTTATTTCCCTGGGCATCTTCATCCCAAAGTACGGCTATTGGAGTATATCCCTGAGAATGCTTCACATTCTACATTTTATTCCAGATACTAAAAAAAAGAAGAGAAAGAGACCCCCTGCCACATCGCGTCACTTGGTGAGCACCACTTCCTTTCCGCCATATTTATTGAGCACACTGTTCCTTCAGGGCCAGGCACGTTCCCTGGCCCTGGAGATGTAGCAGTAACCAGAGCAAATGGCCTCTGCCCTCATGGGTCTTCTGTTCTAGGAGGGAAAGACAGACGCACAGGGCCCATAAATGAGCTTCTGGTCCAAGAGCTCTGGCCCTCCTACCGCAGCTCGGGCAGTGTGTTGCTGGAAAGGCAATGAGAGGAGAGGCAGGAGAGAAGGATTTGCTTCTTCTACTGCTGTCACCCTATCAGTTCTTCATCTCCGTTTTGCAAGCAGCCTAAAGACTGAGGGAATGAATAAAGTCAAATAAAAGCTCTTTGTTTCTTGCCAAACCAACTCCTGCCTTCAAGACTGACTCCCACCATGAGAACTATGTTGCTTTTCCTACACAGCAAGAGGAGGCAGAGACGGGAGAAGCAGAAACCCACAGCATCAGGGAAACAGTCATCCTTCAGCCCTCAGGCAGTGGGAAAGAGGCTGTGAAGTGGGCTCCGAGGTATGATTTATGGAGGCCTGCTGGCTAGGCCACTCTACTGAGTGCTCTAGAAACAAAGCTCTGCCACGCAATGGAAAATGCATGTTTACAGGCTGCCCGCGTGCAGGTCCAGAGGTGAGTGCTTAAGAGCTGACTCACTGACATTTCCCGGGCAGGTGCTTTCCAGCATCTCTTCTGCAAACAGTGAGACTCAGAGCATGGCCTTTCTTCAGGATGCCTGCCATTCCGCTGGTGCAGGGAATCATTTGAAGGAGAAAATGACACCTTGAACAAGCTTGGTGATGGAGACGGATTTCTACGTTCCAGAAGAATGTTCCTGTACAAAGCCCGTGTCCCTTCCCTCGGGCAACTCCAGCTTAATGCAGACTTCAGTCCCACAGTCCCCCAGGAACTCCTCTGTTTGACCATGAACCCACCATTCTGGAGACTCCGGGTGCTTCTCACTGATTAGACAAGGATTGCCGAACATTTGCCATCCGGGATCTGTTCATCTATAGCTGCATGGCCCAAGAAAGACCTGGTCCTCTTTGCTACTTTCCCAATTCTTTGACTGTCCACCTGGGGTCTCTATAGCCAAGTAGGGGGCTGGAGCTTTGAGAAGATGATAAACCCCGCCAATCCCTTTGTGTCAGGATTCTGGGCTGCACACAACAGAAAACATCTTTGGTTTCTTTATCCAAATGGAGACGGATAGGAAAGCTATGACAAGTAGGAGTTGTTCTGTCTCAAGTGTGGATGCCATGGCTACTACCACCTCCACCATTGCCATGATGAATGGTCTCATCGTGGGTCATTCACTTCTCAACGGTTTTACTTTTCCTTTTAGCACTTTTTTAAGATTCATAGTTTGGAGAGAGAGCATCCGCTCTAGCTATCCTGAAGTGGCTCCCTTAGTTTTATGGTGAAAGGTGATCATCTGGAATTGTTTTTCACCAAGACTATCCCCAGTGGGGAGCACAGGAAGTAATTTACCAACAGGAAAGTGGTGGGCCATTGATGGCTGTCCATGATATTGTTGGCCAGCATCCATCTTGCAAAAGACAACCAAAAGGAAATCCAGAGGAAGATGTCTAAAGCTCTCCCAGTTTTATCCTCTTCGTCTTTTGAATATACCAGGGACATCACATAGGAGCCGCCATTTGGATTGGCGTTTGGGGACCTAGTCCCAGCCCCGCCATATCCCTGCTTGGTGTGTTTCTCTGTAAAATGGGGCTAGTCCTGTCAACTTCGCAGTGTTGCTGTGAACTGAATGAGGACATGAGTATAACTGGTTTTGAAGAGCCGAGCTCATCTTGTAATTGAGAGATATTAAGCTTGCTCTGAATGGGCCAGCGGCGCCTGAGCACCAGCTTTTCATTCCCTCCTGTCCTCACTGCCCCTGTTAATTTGCTTTTGCTCTGATTTATTTAGTTGGTTAGTTTTACTCTGCTTTATTCCTCAGAGGGTTTGGCTTTCAGGTGGCAGAATTTCCTCCCTCGTTCCCTGGCAGGCTGGGTTTTGCTCACATCTCTGCTTCTGTGATTTCATGAGGGCATTTCTTCTCCTCCTTTGGGTTTCATGTGTAGTTCATGGAAGCGCTGGAAGTGTGGGGCTCACCCTTTGATGGGCGGCCTCTCCTTGGCACCCACAAAGGACCAGGGTACCTTTTTTCACCCAGGCTCCCGCAGAATTATTCCCACTCTCCTGCCCCAACACGTTTCCTTCTTCCTCCTCTTCTTCCTCTTTTCCTTTTGCTTCTAAGTGTTAACTGCGTTGAGACCACTGGGACCCAACAGGCTGAGTACAATACTGTCAGGATCTCTGCCCAAGGTTTTTGGGGTCGGGCTGTAACAGACCTTCCTAATCTACTCTACTCCAACAAGTTGTCATTCAGCTATAAAAATTGCAGACCAGGATTCTCATTGGAGAGAACCACAGAAAAACAACACACCTGAGTCCTCTTGAAAAGGACTTTTTTATCTGAACCCAATAACAATATATAGCCAATTAACATAGAAGCCAAAATAAAGAAGTAGTGGTGGAGGGGCGCCTGGGTGGCCCAGTTGGTTGGGCATCTGCCTTCGGCTCAGGTCATGAGCCTGGGTCCTGGGATGGAGCCCTGGGTCGGGCTCCCTGCTCAGTGGAGAATCTGCTTTCCCTTCCCCCTGCTCTTGTGCTCCTCCCTCAAATGAATGAATAAAATCTTAAAAAAAGAAAACAAAGTAGGGTTGGAGAAGTCATGGAAAGGGGCAGGTTCTGAACACTAGAGTCACTTAATTGTGAACCAGAACTAAATAAATTGGGAATTATAACTAAAGAATAGCCTGCAAATGTCTGCAAATGTCACAAATCTTGAAAATTAAGAAACAATAACCAACAATAATAGGGGGAGGACAGTGCTGATTTCCGTATCTTCCATAGGATGGAGTAAGTAAATATTATTTGAAATTGATAGATGTATATAAACAATACCTAAAAATTGATATGGAGGGCTAAAGAAAAAAAATGAGGCATTTTCAAGTTTTCATTGTTATTATTAGTTTAATCCAAGGGGGCTCTTTAGGAATTAATACCTTTGATGGTACAGTAACTTTTACTTGAAATGTATAAATTCTTTTAGTTTAATGTCAATTTTTTTTCTACTAAATTCAAGTAAAATAAATTTATTTTTTAGAAGTAACATGTATGGTATCATCTACTTCATAGAAACCTATTTTACAGGACTTATGTGTCCTCCCATCTATACATGCAAAAGAAAACGAGGTATGTGGAATGATATTCTGATAATTTTTAAAAAATTCACATTATTTTTTTAAATTTTGTTATGTTATGTTATTCACCATATAGTACATTATTAGTTTTTGATGTAGTTTTTTAATAATATCTATTTCTAGGGGTTAGACTCAATATAATTCTTTTACTTTCTTCTTTGTAGATTTGGCATTGCTTAAATTCGTTTTTTTTTTTTGAAGATTCTAATTATTTATTTGACAGACAAAGAGTGAGAGCACAAGTAGGGGGAGCAGCAGGCAGAGGGTGAGGGAGAAGCAGGCTTTCTGCTGAGCAGGAAGCCCGATGTGGGGCTCGATCCCAGGACCCCGGGATCATGACCTGAGCCAAAGGCAGACGCTTAACGACTGACCCACCCAGGGGCTCCAACATACCTTAAATTGTTTGGAATAAACAGAAACTATTTTTTTAAAGTCCAATACAATCATTACTCTCAAAAGAAGCATCTTAAAGTAAAGGACTCTGGGTTCATTGAAAAATCTGCCGTATAGATGAATAATTTAATATAGATTCTTAGGATAACGTACACAATCACTCATGTTTACATGGACTATTTGAGTATATCTATAAATCCTCCTAATTTATAACTCAGATACATATTTTTTAAGCTTAAAGTCTTCCAGTTTGGAAATGTTTCTGTATGTTAACATATGACTATGCCATTGTTGAAGTATGGTACCCATGTTTTTTTTTTTTCTTTTTTTTTAAGATTTTTTATTTATTTATGTGACAGAGAGACAGCCAGCGAGAGAGGGAACACAAGCAGGGGGAGTGGGAGAGGAAGAAGCAGGCTCCCAGCGGAGGAGCCTGATGTGGGACTCGATCCCGGAACGCCGGGATCACGCCCTGAGCCGAAGGCAGACGCTTAACGACTGTGCTACCCAGGCGCCCCGGTACCCATGTTTTCTTAATCTATGTTGGGGTGCACAGCTGGTGACAGAGTGGGGCAGAGGGTAAAGAACAAGCTCCTATTTTAAAAGCAAATGAATTTATTATGATCAGAACTATCGGAGCGAAGCAAAAAAGTGAATATACAGTGAATTAATGATGTGAGGGAAGAGCTGAAGGAAAGACTCCTGTCAGAGTGACAGCAGGCTTAACACTGTGACTTAAGGCTCTCTTTTTATGTCTCCACCACCTCCAGTTTGGGCTTGATATAGAGACAGCCCCATACTTTAAGACTCTCTCTTGTTCAAGTTATTTTTCCCTGGGTGGCCATTTTTCTGCTCTCAATTCAGGGAGAGTGAGCTGAGAGCAAGTGAATTGGTGGGAGAAGCCCAGCCTGTGGAAATCAGGGTGGGGACAGGCTGTTTTTCCTCATCTCCCACCCCTACTAAGGAAAAATCCTGGGAGAGTTGGTAATACAGTGTTGTCTGTAAAAGTGGGTGGTTTTAAATTTGAATTCTTTTTTTTTTTTTAAGATTTTATTTATTTATTTGACAGAGACAGAGACAGCCAGTGAGAGAGGGAACACAAGCAGGGGGAGCGGGAGAGGAAGAAGCAGGCTCACAGCGGAGGAGCCTGATGTGGGGCTCGATCCCAGAACGCCGGGATCACACCCTGAGCTGAAGGCAGAGGCTTAATGACTCAGCCAGCCAGTCGGGAAAATTGCATTTCTCCAAATTTATGCCAATATTCTGACCCAAGCTCAGACACTGATGCCACCCAAAGCACTGATGTTTAACCAGGGCCTTCAAAATATTACCAAAGAGCAAGGAATAAATGACCCAAGTACCTTTCTATCGAAACTGTGGAGAATGTTTGAAACTCCTTGCTATAAAAAAAAATCAGCAAATACAGGCATGTATTTTTTACCATGGAGAAATACACGGCTTTATTTTGTGTATATTTTAATATAAACTGTATCATACTGTATATTTATTTAAATGCATCTAAAAAGGTCTGCAAATCTTAACCTCAACAATGTTGGCCTTTAGGGAGAAGGGAGGGGACCAAGGTTGAGCATGAGGAGCAGAGACCTTACCAAAGAGATAGCTGTGATTTTCTCACATCTCTCTTCTCTCTTCCTCTCTTTCTTTCCTTCCTTTTGTCTTTTTAAGAAATAGTCATACTTTACTTTCACAACTAAAAATTGCTTTTAAAGATTTGGGAGTAATATTTTCCAGAAAAGTCCAGTTCTATATTTAATAATTGCCTGGTCAGATTGTTTATTTGGTTGTTTTAAAAACTGACTTCTGCGTAGTAGCTATGTTTTTGATGTGGCTGATTCTATATGGTCCCCGAGATGACTGCGCATGTCAAAGAGATGGGTTTTTATATGATTTTTTTAAATCTGAATAAATATTATTGATGGATGGATGGATGGATGGTCGGACGGACGGATACATGGTTGGATGGGTAGATGCATGAGTGGATGGAAAGATGGACAGATGAGTGATTAATGTGGTGCGAGAGATAATTACTTGTTAGATTAAGGATGACCTTGAGCACAGGCTATAAATTTGAAAAAATACGAGTTAAAACACATTCCCATTTCCTTCCGGCCAATAATGGAATTTGATAAAGGCATTATTTCTTTTTTTTTTTTTTTTTAAAGATTTTATTTATTCATTCGACAGAGATAGAGACAGCCAGCGAGAGAGGGAACACAAGCAGGGGGAGTGGGAGAGGAAGAAGCAGGCTCATAGCAGAAGAGCCCGATGTGGGGCTCGATCCCATAACGCTGGGATCACGCCCTGAGCCGAAGGCAGACGCTTAACCGCTGTGCCACCCAGGAGCCCCGATAAAGGCATTATTTCTTGTCTTTAAAAAATCAGCAAAATAAGGGGTTGGATGACGATCTAAGTCTAACCCTACGCGGAAGCTGAGACTTTGTAGAGATGCAATAGGGAGCAATAAAGTGTTTCTTCTCTCTCGGTGAAATGAGAGGGAAACATACAAATGAACACGAAATCATTTAGGAACGTAGCAGGGTGATTACACAAGTTACAGGGAGGACAATAGCACCCAGAGGTATAGAAAAGCAGTCAGGAGAACTGGATCTGCTGCAGAAATAATGGGTTTTATTCTGAAAGGGACAGCAGAAGGAGACGGTCACTGGCAGCCAATCTTGCTGTCCACCCCGAATGTGATAATGACACCAATAATTCCATAAAAGGAAGCGAGAGACTCATTCTCTCATGGACACTCAGTGAGAGGAGACTAGAAAGTTGCATTTTTGCTTGACCGGAGTGATGCTTTTTCCTAAATGATCACCTCCTACTCACTTTCTACTTCCCAGCTCGGGGTCACTGCCCTCTCCCCCCACCACAGAGTCTCTTTATATTTTCACAGACCTGGATGCGGAGAAAAATGCAGACTGAATGTGAAGCATAAACCTTCATCCTGTGTTTCCATTACTAGCCTACTCCATCCCAGCCTATCAGGGAAAACAAAATCTTTTCTCTAAGCCCTAGAAGGCTTTTGGCAGGCATCTTGCCAGAAAACACCTCCTGGCTTACATGGCAAAGGATCTCCAGGGCCACAGCTTGAAAAGTACAGTGTTGTACAATGCCCCGGGGCTCGTGGCTTTTCCCGGAGCCACTGGGCATTATTACAAACGGAATGCCAAGGCAGAGAGCTGACCTAGAAATCAGCGGGAACAAGAAAGAAACAGGTTTGCCTATTTCACACAACCTTCTAGAGAGGGCAGACCAAGGCTCTGGGTGGAAAGAAGAAGGAGAAAAGAGAGAGGAAAAAGTCCCCCTCCCTCCCCACTCCCACCTCACACAAAGGCTGGCAGTGATTGACTTTGGAAGTGCCATATACGCATCTCTGCTTAAAACACAGGCTGTCAAACTTGTTTTTCTGCGCCTTGAAAAATTCTGTCAAATGCCATAAGCCATTCTGTCAAGAAATCTCTTGTTTTTAACTGCCAGATCCTTTGCCTTGCCTCTTTTTTCTTCAAACCATTAACCTTCTTCTTGGGCTGTTGGCCAAATATGATGGAGGAAACGAATACTCCAGCTGGTTGTCCCGATGATGGAATGTGCTACTTGGCGATACGCTACGCCACAGGCCTCAAACTCAAAGGCCTACAGCGGCCGGGCGGTCACATAAATGAGCAAAGCAAGCCTGATGGTGGCTTTGGAAAGTAGACTGTCCTCATCCCACCAAAAAGGGGACTCTGGTCCCGAGCTCTTGCTAACTGTCGACCTCCAACTCTGGTGTTGCCAGGTCTGCAGATCGATTCCATCTGTTTCAGGAACAGTTATTTTACCCTCTCTATTTCTCTAACTTTTACATTTCTTTGGGGACTGCTGTTCAGTGTACAGTAACTGCACCAGGGGCAAAGCTGTGCTCCCCCCCCCGCCCATCTTTTAAGGAACTGTTTTGTTTTTCTCTTATTCCATGACTCTAAAATGTGATTGACCAGAAGCTACTTCTGGTAGTTGCACAATGACTGCACAATAATCACACAGTAACTTCTCCAAAAGTTCTCCAAGAACGAGCACCTAGCCCAGGCTGAGCTGATTTAGTGCCTCAGCTTCCTGCCCACAGTGATTGGTCCAGAGGCTGGTCATATGACCCAAGCTGGCCAATTAGCATCTTTTCCTTTTTTCTTTCCTTCCCTTCCCTTCCCGACCCTTCCCTTCCCTTTCCTTTCCTTTCCTTTCCTTTCCTTTCCTTTCCTTTCCTTTTTTCTTTCTTTCTTTCTTTCTTTCTTTCTTTCTTTCTTTCTTTCTTTCTTTCTTTCTTTCTTTCTTTCTTTCTTTCCTTCCTTCCTTCCTTCCTTCCTTCCTTCCTTCCTTCCTTCCTTCCTTCCACCTGTCTTTCCTTAATTGGAGCTTAGGGAAAAGAGTCTTCTTTTCCTGTGAAGCTGGGAGAGTGTCAGCTTGGAAATAATCGGTGGCCCCCACTGCAGCCTTGTGGAAGAACCTAGCCAGAGGGAACTGTGCAAACACCAGAGACCAGAGATGGAGTCTTGAGGGCAGCCATGTTCTCAGCTTCTGTTGTTTCAGAGCGCAGCTCCCTTCCTGTTATTTTCAAGGATTGGTTTACGAGGAAATAGCCTCTCCCCTTTTTGCCCAGCCAATTTGTATTGAGCTTCTGTCACTTGTAACTCAAAAGACCCTGACCATTATGTGGACTCAGCTGGACGGCTTGGGTCCAGTCTGCATGTGATACTTGCTAGCTCTGTGATCTTGAGGAAGTTTATTGACCTCTTGGCCTCAGTTTTCACAGCTATAAAATGGTAACAAAAACAGAACCTACCTTGTAGGATTACTGTGAGGATTAAAAGAGTCAATACATACAAGGCACCCAGAACATAAGTGTCATTATCAAAGTGTGATCAAGTGGCAAAAAATTATTTGGAGAGACAGAGGGACTCAGTCAGTCTGTCTGCAACTGGACCCAAACTGTCTGCACTTCTGCTCAAAGAAAAATTTGAAACCTAAAAGTGAATTCTTCTATCAGGTTCTTGCCGTTCAAAGAAACTGCTTAAGAAAGATGTTTCCCTTCTCCCTTCCCAAAGAGAAGGAAAAAAAAAAGGCTTTATAAAATCACATTTATGTTATATCAAGAAATTAGAAGACAAAGTAGATAGGAACTCTAGAACAAGGTGGAACTTATTAATATTCTGAGAGGGGCAGAAAGTCGAAGAGAGAGTAGAGTCATTATAAGACATTTAAACACCCACTACAAAGAGAAGTTACTAATGGGTGAGTGTAGGTATAATTTAATGCTTGCATTTATGAGAAAATCCAGGAAATGACAGGCCTGTAATTTTGACTTCAGAGAAGAGGTAATGGAAGTGCTGCTCGGGCTTAGAGCAGGAGAGTGCTGTGCAAGTTATTATTTAATTAGGAACTGTAAGCACAGATCCAAACACGGGAAGAATTCATTTTAATGCAGTAGGTTCATTGGCACCCTGAAGAAACAAAGAGGCAGCCGAGAAGTGAGCTACTAACATCTTCAAGAGGGCCTACCTGAAATGCAACGAGAGTGAGAATCTGGAGTCATAAGTCTCCAAGAAAACCTTTCTTGTAAGTTGCCTTTACCCTCAAGGGCCCTTGGTGCCAGTCTCAACAGAAACGACGTCATCTGCAAGAACAGGAAGGAGAAAAACAAAGTTGGGCAACGATTCCCATGCTTTAGGAACTGAACTGAGAAAGGAAGAGATAGTCAAAGGAATTGCAGTTTTGACAGGAGAATCAGCTTTGTGAAATCTAATGATAAAACATCAGGTTGAGCCTATGGAGTCAGGGTATGGTATCTTCCCTCTTAAAGATCTTCAGGAAGTGCTATGATAGCCATTCAAAGACAAGAAAAGTGAGTGAGACAGGTCCATTTAGGGTGATTTTATGGCTGTTTTGCTCACTTCCGCTGCCTGTCCAACACAACAGATCACCATGAGTTATAAAGACATTAGCAGACGGTCATGGAAAGTTTCAGCCCTAAATCTCTTTCAAAGACAAATGAAGCTTTCATGAAAAATTCATGTTACCTGGAAAGCCCTCACTGTTAAAATGGTGGGGGAAGGCAGGGTAGAGCACTGAAGAAACTCATGGCTCTATTTGACATCTCTGTTTTTCCAAGGGTAAACAGCAGCCTTTAAAAAAAAAAAAAAAGGTTATTTCCACCTAAATGGCCGTCAACGGATAAAAGGATAAAAAAAGATGTGGTACATATACACTGGAGTACTACTCCGCCATAGGAGAGAGTATATCCTGCCATTTGTGACAACATGGATGGCCCTTGAGCACCTTAAGCTAAGTGTGGTAAGTCAAACAGAAAAAAGCAAGTACGGGGCGCCTGGGTGGCACAGCGGTTAAGCGTCTGCCTTCGGCTCAGGGCGTGATCCTGGCGTTGTGGGATCGAGCCCCACATCAGGCTCCTCTGCTATGAGCCTGCTTCTTCCTCTCCCACTCCCCCTGCTTATGTTCCCTCTCTCACTGGCTGTCTCTATCTCTGTCGAATAAATAAATAAAATCTTTAAAAAAAAAGAAAAAAGAAAAAAGAAAAAAGCAAGTACTGTATGGTATCTCTTATACATGGCATCTCAAAAAGTCATATTCATAAAAAACAGTAAAATTTCCAGGGGATGGCGAGGAGGATAGGAATGACGTTGCTCAAGGTACTAACATGCAATGAATAGTAAACGGGCCATAGAGATCCGATGCACAGTCTAATGAATATAGACAATACTGCATTATAATTATGTAACGTGATTGATATTGCTAAATGGCAGTCGCATAACAATATATAAATGTATCAAAGTAACACATAATGTCACTGTCAAAATTATCCAGTAATTGTATCCAATATGTCAAATTTTTCCAATAAAAAAAGTGGTTATTTCTGGGTCAGACCTGTCCTCTCGGAGGATCAGAAAAAAGGCGGATCGTCAGCCCCTACATTGATGTCATTCATTCTTACTTAAAAAGGTTGGAAAAGAGAAAAGTGAATCAGAGACTAACTTGGAGTATCCGTGGAGAATGCTTTTTATGGGGCAGTCTAATTGGTCCCAAAACAACTTAGCCTGGTCACAAAGCCAAAGGCCCCATTACTAAAAGTATTTCCAAATTGTCTCAGAGGACACCAATCTTAATTCAGGGAACAGTTGTGTGTTTAGGGTCTGAAGGCTCATACCATTGTATAGTTGTCAGTTCAATTTCTAGGTTATACCCACAGGAGGTGGCCGGGTGCAAAGAAGCAAAATTATTTGAACTAGATGACACAGATTCTTGTCTCAACTCTGGCTCTGATTCTGGTGACCTTAGGCAAGTCACTTTACCTGTCGAAGCCATGTCTCCTTTAGTATCAACTTGAAGAAATGAAGAGTCTTTGGCTTCTAATTTCCCTTTCAGCATTAAAGCTCTGTGAAGTAAGTCCTTTCTAGAAAGAGAAGCTATAGTGTGAATTCTATGAAAATGTGTTTTAGGGGAAGCAAATGTAATAATGAATGAAATGTTGACTGAGAAGGCCAGACAGAGCAAAGCCAGAACAAGGATTGCTCCAGACCAGGAAGCAGGAGTAGAAGGTGTTATGGGGAGCATGGTGGAAGGGAAAGAGAGTGAAGAGCTTTGAAAGGCAAAGGCAAGAAGAAATTAAGGAAAACAGGGAGCAGAGTCAATGCAAACAGCACTGGGTTCTACCCCAAGCTCTGCTCTGAAGTTCATTCTTCAGAGTCAAGTTTTAGATTCACCTCCTTCAAGCCTTTCCAGGCCAGTCCCATCTATAGTACTCTGGAAAGGTCAGGCTTCTCTCAGAAACCATCAGTGGCTCCTCATGGCCTGGATTATAAAGTCTAAAATCCATATCCTGTCTCCAAAATTTGTCATCTACCTATTTTTCTAGACCTCTCTTTAACATGTCCCTGGAAAGCCTGAACACTTTATCCTTTCCAGACTGTTCCTGAATGTTCTCCCACTATTTCCTTTCTGGAAAGCCTTTCAGCTCCCTCACTAGTGGTAGAAATACACTCATCTTTCAAGATCTATGACACTGTTCCTGACTTCAGGAGTACTTTATCCATTAGGCCCTACAGAGTTTTCAGGAGCCTATGACAATGAGACATGCAGTGAGGGGGAAAAAGAATAATGGGCCTCAAAATACGAAAAACAAAAAATCAAAATAATATTTTAAAAACAAATTTTTTAAAAGATTTTATTTATTTGACAGAGAGAGACACCGTGAGAGAGGGAATACAAGCAGGGGGAGTGGGAGAGGGAGAAGCAGGCTTCCTGCTGAGCAGGAAGCCCGATGTGGGGCTCGATCCCAGGACGCTGAGATCATGCCCTGAGCCGAAGGCAGACGCTTAACGACTGAGCCACCCAGGCGCCCCCAAAACAAATTTTTGACAACAAAATATATTTAATTTGAGAACTGGATGCATTTTAATATGATGACCATGTTTTGGGGTGGCGCCTTCAAAGGAAAATGTGCTTGGTGCTTAGAGATGCCTCACAAGAGAAGACTCCTGCCGAAACCAACACCTAAGGGCTCTCTCCCCGTCCTTCCTGCTTCTCTAGTACTTCGGACATGCATGCCTCACACCACTGACTCACTCTGCTCTGTGTCAAAGTGACCTGTGATCACTGCTACCTATGCTTCTTGAAGGCAGGAATCCTGTCTCCAACTGGGGGCCCTGCTTAGTAGCGCATAGGTCAATAGACACGTTTTTCAAATTAGGAGATTTCACCAAATGCCCCAGGTTTTGGCTTCTTTTACTTTTTTAAGGGGTAGGGATTGGGGGAGGGGCAGAGGGATAGGGAGAGAGAGAATCCCAAGCAGACTCCATGCCCAGCACGGAGCCTGACGCAGGGCTCGATCTTATGACCCCGAGCTCATGACCTGAGCTGAAATCAAGAGTTAGATACTTAACCAATTGAACCACCCAGGTGCTTGGTTTTTTGGCTTCTTATAAAAATGTAGATGCTGTAGTCACACCGGTCTCACCTTTGTGCCAGGTTCTAGGTGACTGGTGCTGAGCAGGCAGGGCAAGCAGGGTCTTGTTTGCCAAGCTCTCCTGTGCCCTCTTCAGCAACTTATGTCAGCAGCCTGGCGACTGTAGGCACCGCGTCTGGGACCCCTTGTCTTATTCCTTTCTGTGCAACTCCTCTTACTCCTCCTCATACCCATACATACTCCTACAACGTCGTGCATAGTTCGGAGGTTAACATGTATTTGTTGAGCAAATAAGAGATTACAGGGCTTGGGGCTTGATGTCCCCGGATTTCACTGTCAGAATCAGACTTGGAGTTGCACAAACTTTAGCCATTTACTAATAACACAAAACTATTTTCCCTTTTCCAGCTGGTCTAGGGAAGGAAACTAATAACAAGCTATGTGGAGTATAATTGGATCATTTTACTGAAAATGATCACAGCAGTAGCAAATTATATCTGTATGATGGATCTCCAGCATTACTGAATTTTTTGGTCAAATTTGCAGGCAAATTATTGTCTTAATTCCAAAATGATGTATCCAAAGATTTGTTAATGCAAGAGTGTCAGATGCAATGGAAATTTGTAATGAAACATCAATTGAAAGCAAGATAAATGCTTACTATCTAGTGCTTCTATTTTTCTTTTATTAAACAAAATTAGCCTTCTCTCTTAAATTGAAAAATACTCTTTATGAGATGAGAAATTCAGCTGAAAAGAATGCTAGAAAAGTTTAAACATTGCTGATCAGAGATTTAAAACCATCATTTCAGAAAACTGAAATTTTTTCAAAATTTCAAATTTGCTTCTGAAATCCAAGTTACAGATACCAGGTTTGAGAAACCTGTGAAAAAACATGCTATTCCATAGCCTCGGCTGTAGAATTTAAGGTGATATTTTCAGTGATGGTTTGACCTGAACCATACGTACACAGTAGTACTGGCATGCCTGGTTTATGTCCTTATGGGAGAGCACCTCAATTTTCCAACCAGATGCTATGCTCCTTGAGGGTAGGGACTGTCTCTCACCACTTAGCCTGTCTTCACTTGCCTGCTGCAATGCCCTTTGTATAACTGGTGCCTAACTATTTATGATTACTTGGCCAATAAACATGCCCAACCCATTTGCCATTAAATAAAAGAAAGCTTCATTCAACTCTCTTAGAAAAGTGGCAAGTTCTAAAATCTGGGAGGGCTATGGAAAATGAGTAGAGGCTCCTCTATAAGGAGAGCCTTTGTATTAATAACTCATGCAGGGAGAAAACTGTAATTGGAGAACAGAACACTGCCGATGCTTTGGGTAAGTTTCTGTAGTATTATAGTGGAAATGTTACCACCTTGGTAATGGGAAATGGGACTTACATATTGGCCAGTCGCATCAAATTAGATATAGTTGTTCAGTTTCAGAGACAGAATGTAACCTGTGAAATACTCCAGTCAAGGAAGTAATGAGCTAGTCAAGTAATAGAAATCTTTTATAGCATTATTTCACAAATCAAGAATATACCTAGTATGACCCCTTAAACATGATGTGTGTTTCTATTCCTTGACCAAATGATCATTGAAACCAATAGTAATTGGGGCCCAGATAGATGAAAGGATATGGTAGATTACATTATTCTAAAAAAAAATTTTTTTTTCTTCCACCAACCTCGTCCAATCTCCATAGGAAGAGTAAACTCTTAGGCATCTTGACTTTGAACTTGGCCATGTGACTTGCTTTGGCCAATGAGGTGTTAGTAGATGAGACTACAAGCAGAGACCTGAGATATGCTTGACTGATTGGTTTACCTGTTTGTGCTTCTGCCATTGACATGAGAAGACCAGGCCCGAGTGGCTAATGTCCCTCCCGTCAGTCTGGGCCCTGAGCTGAGGTCTGTGAAGCAGAAGCATCCCATAAATCTACATACGTGTGAGTGATCGGCCATTTGGGGTACTCTGTGGTGCAGCACTAACCGATTGGTACGGGTGTTTCACCTGCCCGAGGTCAAACAGCTAGCGGGTGGCATTTTATACACATGTACCAGGAAACTTGAAGATTCACACATCTCAGCTCTCCATGCAGAGAGAAGGGGTACAAGGATATGGGAAATATCATCCTTGGGGACTCAGAAAGCCAGTGGTGGGGCCGTGAGAGAGGCAGGTACGGGTAGCAATTCTAGAATTCTAGATCTGGGCTCCTGTCGCACGCTGTGCTCTGATGGACAGTGCACCTGTACTGCTTTGAAAAATGTTATCATTGAAGAGTTACATGAGAAAAACAATGAATTACAGACCCCCAAACTCTGCTCCCTCACTTCACATCTTTCTCTCTTTCTTTCCTTCTCTTTTTCTGCCTCTCTCCCTCTCTTTCAATTTGAGGGTGGAGACAGTGGGTACAGTTGACAGGGCACTGGATAAAGAATCCAGGAAATTCTGTGCTGGGGCTCTCTCTGCCACTCTATCTGAGACTTTGGCTAAGTGACTTCACCCCTTGGAGTTTCATTTTCCTCGTCAGTAAAGCAGAATTGGTAATACTACCTGCCTCTCACAGGCATGGAAGGCATTTATGAAAGAACAATTCTAAAGTGCTCATGACAGGGTCTGGCTCGTTCTGCCTCTGGGGAGAGGCAGATGGCTCTTCCTTTTACAAGCTCCTGCAGCAGAAAAGGTCACATATTTCCCCCCTCTGTCAGGTGAAAATGTGCAGAGCCAGCAGATGCTAGCTTCTTCCTGTCAAGAGAATTGGCACAGAACGACGTCCCTGGCTGAGGGAAACAGGTCACCAGGGTCCTGTGCTTCTTCTCTAAGAGTCCCGTGTTCTTCTAAAACACTCAAGTGAGTTATTCTTTTGACTTCACTCCCCGATTCACACATCAGGCCCCACCAGGTTTCATTCCTGGAGCCTCAGTTAGAGCTGGACCTCCCTAATCACCTTTATTCAGCAAACGTGTACCAGAGGCAACTCTCACCTGTGAGGCAGATGGAAAGATCCCTGCCTTGTCCTCCAGAAGCTCATGATTCCTCGGGGGAAAAGACCTTAAGTAGGAAGCGTTCATTTATTCAACAGTTCTTTACTGAGCACATGCCAGGCTCTGTGCCAGGCCCTGGGAATGCTGTGGCCAATGAAACTATGCTTCTGGAGAAGCTTCTGGAGACATTTAGTCTGGAGCAACTGCGTCCAACAGAAATATAATTAACGTGAACCATATATATAATTTCAAGTTTTCTAGTAGCTATATTAAAAAAGTAAAAACAAACAGGTGAAGTTAATTTTAATAATATATTGTATTTAACCCATTACACCCCAAATGTTACCATCTCAACATGTAATGGAGAATTTTACTTTCTTACTGGTTCATATGGTAATTCTATTTTTAATTTTTTTGAGGAACCCCCCCCATACCGTTTTCCACCCAAAGAAAATGAAAACACTGATTTGAAAAGATGTGTGCCCCCCTGTGTTACTGTAGCATTATTTACGATTGCCAAGATAGGGAAGCAACCCGAGTGCCCATCCACAGATGAATGGATAAAGACGATGTGGTACACACACACACACACACACACACACACACACACACAGTGGAATATTATTCAACCATAAAATGAATGAAGTCTTGCCATTTGCATCTACATGGATGGAGCTAGAGGGTATTATGCTGAGTGCAATAAGTCAGAGAAAGACACATACCATATCGCTGCACTCATATATGGAATTTAAGAAAGAAAACAAATGAACAAATGAAGAAGAAAAGAGACAAAACCACCCTTAAACATAGAGAATGAACGGGTGGTTGTCAGAGGGGAGGTCGGAGGATGAGTGAAACGATGAAGGGATCAAGGGTACCCTTATCTTCAGGAGCACGGAGTAATACGCAGAAATGTTGATGGTGTTGTATACCTGAAACCAACTTAACGCCCTATGTGTATTACACTGCAATAAAAAAATTAAAAAGTTTAAAAAAGATTTTTACCTTCTTTTATACATACTCTTTGAAATCCGACATGTGCTTTATAGCACATCGGGATTTGGCCCGTCACGTTTCAAGGGCTGGCTGGCCATGTGTGGCTAGTGACTACTGCATAGGACACTGAGACGATAAAGGAATAGGTGAGCAGCGGGAGGCCTTGGGCACTGGTCTGTGAAGACGAGTGAGGAGGGCAAGAAGGGCACAGACAGCGGAAGGGCTTCTGAGGAGGCAGGTGGAGCGGGGCCTCAGGGGTGGGAGGTGGGGAGAGATGGCCGAGCAAGAGCAGATGAGACGTCACTGCTGTGCCAGGAGTCAGCTCGGCCAGGCTGATGGGGGACGATGGGAGGAGAGGGCGAATCAGGAGTGCTGGAGGAATTCCAGCTCTGGAGGGACACAGGTCCTCTCGACCACAAGAGCCATCCTGGAGTACGAAGAACCCGAACATGTGTTTGGTCTCGGAACATTGATTCATTTTTTTTTCCACTCATGCACAAATATTTGTTGAACACCTACTGTGCGTCAAGGACTGTGAATATGGTGGTGAATAAGATGGTCCCTTCCCCATGGAACTCACATTTGATTGGACAGAGGTAGACGATAAGCAAGTGGTAAGTAAATACCCTGGTTTCAGGTAATGGTAAATGCATGGAGGGGTGGGGAAGAAGCAGGTGAAGTGACACATTGGTGCCAGCTTGGTCATGAGCTGGGTATTCTCCATTTGCCCCTGCAGACCCACTCTTCACCTTCTCTGCCCTGCCCTGTGTCCTCGGAGGCCAACCTCTGTGGAGTGCAGCAGCAGACTTGTTCCCCGGCTCCCTGGCCCATGGGGAACACTGACAGGAGATCGAAGAGGGCGAGCGAAAGGGTAATGCCTCCCAGGACCCACCCCTGTCGCAGCTGGCTCCATGGTTTGGGCAGTGGTTGAGTTCCTTTAGCTATGGCCCCAGCTCCTGCCAGAAATGTTTACACCATTTTCTCCTCTCACCCCTCTAAGCTGGGGATTGGTAACGGCTCCTGTCTGGCTCATTCCTGCGTGCTTCGCTTTTCCATCTTGATTTCCATAACCATCAGCACCTCTGTAAAATGCACCTTAGTTAAACTCCCTTCAGTCCCTACTCTGAGTGCTCCTGCCACGTCATGCTTGGTCAGGGAGGCTTCTTTGAGCTTTGGCTTGAAGGACAAAGGTCAGTCAAGGTGACATCGGTGCAGAGGTGCTCCAGGCAGAGGGGACGCAGGAGCAAAGGGCTTGCAGAGAAAAAACTCGGTGTGTCATAAGAACAGGAAGAAAGGCAGAGGGACTGGAGCTCAGCAAGAGGCAAGAGAGGTAGGTGTGGGGGTGGCGGGTGAGGTCAGAGGTGCTGGGGCAGGGGAGTGGGGCAGAACTCCGGGCTTACTCTGAGTCTGGTGGAAATGTGTGGGAGGGTTTGAGCAGCACAGTAACATGATCTAATCGACGCTTTAAGAAGACATGGCTGGGGCGCCTGGGTGACACAGTTGGTTGAGTGGCCCACTCTGGTTTCGGCTCAGGTCATGATGTCAGGGTCGTGAGATCAAGCACTGTGTTGGGCTCTGTGCTGAGCGCAGAGTCTGTTCAAGTTTCTCCCTCCCTCTCACTCTGCCCCCCCCCCGCTCTCTCTCTCTCTCAGATAACTAAATTAATCTTTCTAAAAAAAGAAAAAGATATGGCCTGTGCCCCCAAAGAGAAACCAAACCAAACCAAAAACAAACCCCAAAAAGGATGGGGACACGTTAAAAAGTCACAGAAGCCAAACTGACAGATCTCCCAAGGGTCAAATTGGAACAAAGTAGATCATAATAGTGTTGGATTATCACCCAAAGAGGAAAATACTTATTCATAAGCCCATACTGACATAAATAAATGATTGAATAAGTAAATAAATGGAGGAGAAAAGCTGACTCTTCTTTACAGAAGAATTCCAACTAACAAATAGGATGGAATGAGGGGAAATAGAAAATCACCATGAGGGCATCACAATAATCATTGCTGCAGGCAATATCCATCAATGAACCCTCAAACTAGCGAGGGAGAGTTTAAGGAGAAACAGGATATTTGCATAGCCCCAGTGTATCTCCCTTTAGACACACATTAGTTACTATGGTGTATTTAACGTATATCTACACATTCTTTGACATTCCTTCCTCCAGCAGGCAGAGCTGAACTCCCTTCCCCTTGAATGTGGCTTGATTCCCTGACTCACTTCTAACGTATAGAGTACAGAAAGGAAAACTAGTGACTTTGGAAAGGACACCCTAGTGATGGAAGTTAGCATCGCCAGCGATAAGACATGTAGCTCTCCCCTCCCCCCCAATATGGTGGAATGGGAAGGGCTCCCTGGCTCTGTGATATACTTCCCCAAGTCTATAACCTCAGTCTGATCATGAGAAATCATCAGCCCAATTCAAAGTGATGGACAGCCTGCAAAGTACCTGACCAGCCCTTGTCAAAAGTTCCAAGGACCAGCCCTTGTCAAAAGTTCATGTAGGACAAGGAAAGACTGAGGAACTGTCACAGATTAAAGGAGATTAAGGAGACATAATGGTGACATGCCATGCGGTGTCCCAGATTGGAGCCAGGAACAGAAAAAGGAAATCTGAACAAAGTCCATAGTTCAGTCAATATTATTACATCAGTATTAATCTCTTAGTTTTGATCATTGGACTAGGCTCATGGAAGACATCAGCATTTGAGGGAGGCTGGATGAACGGTATACAGAAACTCTGCTCTCCTGGCGACTTTCTATAGAAAAAGTCTAAACTTATTTCAAAATGAAAAGTTAAAAAAAAAAATACATGGTTGTATTCGTTGCGGTTCTCCAGAGAAACAGGACGGCTAGGATCCATAGCTGTATCATCTGTAACTGTATCTGTATCTCCTTCACCACTGTCGTCTGTAGAGCTATCGTCCATATTCCCATCTGTAGCTTACATCCTCTGTATCTATATGCACAGAGGTATTAGAAGACACGGGCTCCCACAGTAACGGCGGCTAAGCCGTCCCCTGATCTGCCGTTTGTAATCTGGAGAAGGAAAGCCACGGTATAATTCAGTCGGAGTCTGGAGGTCCCAGAACCAGGGAAGCTGAGGGTACAGTTCCCAAAAGCAGAAGACCGCTGTCTCAGCTCAGTCAGGCAGAGAAGGGACACACTCTCCTTTCCTCCTCCTTTTGTTCTGTTCAGGCCCTCAATGAATTGGAGGATACCCACCCACATTGTGGAGGGCAACCTACTTCACGGAATCCACTGATTCAAATGCTAATCTCATCTGGAAAAAGCTCTCCCAGACACACCCAGAAATAACGGTTAGCCAAATATCCTGATACTCTGCAATCCACTCAAGTTGGCACACAAAATTAACTGTGACGACGATCCGAGATGAAAATACACGTACCAGCAAGGAATGTATACTTAGTCATATCCACAGGAGGCTCGCCGGGAAATTTAAGCAGCACCGTTTTTACCCTGCAGACTATGGTGCTTAAAACCCAACTGTCCCAGCAAGGCTGCTTAAATGAAGACATCAAAGGAGCACATCCCCAGAGCTCTTTAACGCAGGGGAAGATGGATGAACCTTCATGCACCTTCCTCCCTCTCCATAACCCCACTGAGTTCAGGAGCCCAGGTTGTGCCTCTCTGGGCATCGGTGGTTCCATTTATAAAATGGGAGTTTGGGCTGTAGGATGTCTAAGGCTTTGGGGGTTTGAGATGTCCAACTTCGAGGGCCTATTTACTGGAAGGGACTCACATCCCAGGTCCCTGGAGCCAGGTGGAAAGAGCCCGAAAACATGTACTATTTTTGCGTTGTAGGCTCATCACAGTGAGAGGGAGTTGTAACAGCTCTAAAAATAACCAGCACTTGCTGAACTCTGGCTGTGCGCTGGGTGCTTCTCCAAGCGCTTTGCATGTATTGACTTTCTACATCCTCAGCCCAGCTAGCCGCCTCCTCATCTCCACTTTATACGCAGGAAAGCTCAGGCACCGGGAGGCGAAGGGAGTTGCTTGGGGTTACACCGCTCATGAGCGGCACAGCCAGACTCGAACTCTCTACTACAACATAAGGGCATGAGTTGTTCTGCGCGGCACAGGGCAGGGATGATGACGTCCTGGTGACGTCAGGGACAGAGCCTGCCTCCTATCCCAAAAAGGGGACAGCACCTGCCAGCTGGTATCTGCCTTCACTGTACCCAGGAGACCCGAAGGAGCCACATTCTCGGGCCTGGCCCCGGGCCTGGCACAGACACACTCGAGGGCGTGAACACTTCAGCAATTTGCTCTCTCCAGAAACAGCTTCCCCTCAGCTGTCTCCCTGGGCACGTGGGGGTATCTGTCTCTCACATGGACTCCCCCACCTCCTCCTTATCTCCTCCCAGCTTGGCTCTTTATGGATGGTAGGTGCTCATGCGTGCACACAGTTCATTTATTTTGTTTCCTCTGTTGGTTTTATAAAAATTACAACGTGATAAATACTCCTTGTGAAATATTCAAATAGCACAGTCATGCATAATGGAAGAGGTGAACACACCCTCCTCCTTTCCCTATGCCTCTGTACCCATCCCTGAATCCCACTCCCCCCGAATCCCACTCCCCCCAAATCCCACTCCCCAAGGGTAGCTGGGTAGTTGCTAGGAGCAGGCATTTTCTGAAGCACATTTTTTTGGGGGGCGGGTCAAAAATAGGGTCCCTGAAACCAGGGCTATATCTGTCTTGCTCACTGTTGCAACCCCAGGAGAGGGCCCAGGTAGGCAGCCAATCACATTCATTAAATTCTGGGTAAATGAATGAATGAATGAATGAATGAATGAATGAATGTTGTTCAGCAGCTTACTTTTTCTTTTTTCCCTCCAAAGAAACAGAGCTATTGACCTACATCCCTTTGTAGGGACTGTCAAGTATTCCTTAACGTACTCAACCATCTCCTTATTGATAAACACGTGGGTATTTTGCGTGTATTTTGCACCATTACGAACGAACGTGGTACAACGAGCCCTCTTTTACAAGGGTTTCTTAGTTTGCATGAATGAATGTTTCAGGGAGGGAGAATCTCTGGAATGCATCTGCTGGGTCAAAGGGGATGTAGAATTCGAATTCCGCTCCAGAGATGGGGCAGGGGGATGGAGAGCCCAAGAGGGCAGGGTGTGTGAGGCCATGGCTGCTTCCTGACAAAGGGTTGAATCGGTATCTCTGCTTTGCTGTGGGTTGCAGCTTATAAGGAGAGCAAATTCCTCCTTCAGGGCCCGAGTCAAGGAAATTGGCGGCCCGCAGGTGACTGTGGGGGCAGACAAGAGTTTCTCTACCTGGGCATTTAGGGTTCTTTCTTATAACTCACCAGATTTTATAAATGCCTGTGATTTTCAAAATACCTTCACTTGATTAGCTTCTCTGGAACTTATAATCCCCATGACGCAGACTGGAAAGCCAATATCATCCTCATTTTATAGGAGAGGTAAATGACAGCCCAAGGCCACACACGGGTCAGCAGGAATAAAAACAACAGTGTGAAAGGCCTAGTAGGACATTTGGAATGTTCTTTTTCTGCAGCAAGTTTGTAAAGGTGAAAATGTCCTCAGGTTACTTGATAGGCACCTTTGAGAGGAGGAAAAGAGAGTGAGGCCCGTCTGATACTAAGTCTGCAAAGAGTTCTGTTGGCCCCCTAATGAGGGTCTGCACACAGCAACTCTGAAGGGACCCCACAATTGGAGAAGAGACTTCATAAAATAGAAACAAGGTCACAGAGACACCAATAAGAAACGAATGTCCTTTGGGTCTTCTCAGCTTGGGTCTTAGGGAAGTTAAAGTATTGCCTCATATGAAGAGACCACTGATGGTTTGAAATTATTGAATTTTTTAGGGTTCGTTCTCAATTCAGTTAAATCAATTTATTTAATTTCCTCATCAGAAGATTTAATAACAAGATCAATAGCAACGACAATAAAACATGGCCTAAAATGGACACTATCTTCACTGAAATCTCTGGGGCAGCCTTCCTTGCTCTTCATCCAAGAGAATCCCCAGAGTCGACCCCAGGGCTTTCGCAGGAGTAATTAGCAAGGAGGCCAGCGCCCCCTGCTCAGGGTCTCCCAAACTGGTAGTTGTGGAGTTAGTGTGGAGCTGTTGTGACCCTCTGTTCAGCATGTGGGGACAGGCTCCCTAAGAACGAAGTTGGTGTGGTAGGAAGCAGGCTGAGAGAAGAATACATGGCTCCTGAATCCAGCTGTTCCTGAAGCCAAACTATTCCTAGACTTTCCAGACAAGACAGTCAATCATCCCCTTTTTGTTGAATCAAGTTCAGTCTCCACCACTGAAGGACTCCTCATTAAGATCTACAAAATGTTAAGCACAAGTAGCATAATAATTGTGAGTTTTACTGGTAATTTTGTGACGAGGATATAACTTATACACAGTAAAACCCGGATCTCAAGTATTCAGTTCCATGAGTTTTGACAAATGCACGCGCACCCCTATCGAGATACGGAAGAATGCCATCACCCTTGGAAAATCCCTTGTGACCCTTCTTTCTGTCCCCAACTCCCACCTTCGGGGCAACTGCTGCTCTGATTTCTTTCACCATAGATTAGTTCTGCCTTTTTTAGAACTTCATCTCGATGACATCATACAGCATCTGCTCTTTTTTTTTTTTTTAAAGATTTTTATTTATTTATTCGACAGAGATAGAGACAGCCAGCGAGAGAGGGAACACAAGCAGGGGGAGTGGGAGAGGAAGAAGCAGGCCCATAGCGGAGGAGCCCGATGTGGGGCTCGATCCCAGAACGCCGGGATCACTCCCTGAGCCGAAGGCAGACGCTTAACCGCTGTGCCACCCAGGTGCCCCCAGCATCTGCTCTTTTGTGTCTGGCATCTTTCACTCAACAAAATGATTCCAGGTTCATCTACACCCCTGCAAATAATATCCAACATTTTCGAACCCTCCTGGTTTGTCAGACGCCGTGTTCTGTACATTAGATTCTTTCAGTTTTTGAAATAATCCCCCAGTGTGTTAACCGCATTTTGTAGCTGAGGAAACCAGGCCTAGAGAGGGTAAATATCTGCTCAGATCACATTGCTGGTCAGTGGACCAGTCAGAATTTGAGCTCCCGCGTCTGACTCTAGAGCCTGAGGCCCGAAGCACCTGGCACTCTGTCCCCTGTACTAGACAGGAAAAAGGCCCAGGCTCTGTCTCCTGCCCTGGATGGGTCAAAGGCCAGGGTTCTGTCTCCTGCCCTGGATGGGTCAGAGGCCAGGGTTCTGTTTCCTGCCCTGGACGGGTCAAAGGCCTGGGCTCTGTCTCCCACATTGGGCAGATTGAAGGAGGCCTGGGCTTTGTCCCCTGTGCTGGGCCGGTCACAACAGGTCAAGAACCACCTTCCACATGGCCCTCTAGGCCTCTGGACTGCTGCTTCCATCCTATTTTCAGTCTCCTTGCTCCTGGGCTGGAGTCTCATCTTCTATTCCACTCCAGAGGGGGTCACCTTCACCACCCCTCCATGGGAGCGAGCTTCAGGGAGAGAGACCCGAGTGTGTGGAGGTGGCAGGCTGTTCCAGTGACTTACTGCTCCATCTCCGTCCTCCGAGTGATGACTGTGTGCGAAGCCTGGCCCATAAATACAGTTACATTTCTGGGCCTGTCTACGGAAAGAAAGATTATCTACAGCTATAAAAAGGGTAAGGTGCAGTTAAAAAACACAACTGGCACCCAGATAACCCAAATTAAACAAAAGCCTTTTCTGTCTAAGGTGACACCTGATCAAAATGGAATTTGGGGGGAGGGTGGGAAGCTGTTAGTCATGACTCGCAGATACATTCTCACATAAGCCCAGCAGACCCAGTCATTGTGCGTCCCAACCCAGTGGCCAGGGGCTGTTTGGGGGGCTGGATGTCACTCAGTGCGACGAGGAGGGGGAACAGCCAAGCTGCTTAGGAAGCTCTCTGTTCGGAAGAGCAAAACCCGTGCTCCTGGTCCTGTGGACTTCCTCCCCACCCCTAGACTTTTGGGCCTAACCTCCAGATCAGGGCCAGGGAAAGATCATTTGGGTTCTCTGGCAAGAGACTGGGGTAGAGTGGAGAGCAGGCAGCTGTGGGCACATGACATTGAGAGGAAACTGGGCCAATTAAATTGAGAAAATGAAACAGGATGGGCGACATACCTTTTGTGCAGGCCTTGAAGAACATAGAGTATCTTGGCTGTGTGATTTTAAGCAAGTTTCTTAACTTCTCTGTGTCACTGTTTCCTTAGCTGTGGCACGGGGGTACCAGTAGTACATATCTTCTCAGTTTGTTGTGAGGCACAACTGAGTTAATACGTGTAACATACTTAGCCTGGTTTCTGGTAGAATAATAGGCACTTGAAGCATGTGTATGGTACTGTTATTCCTTTTTTTGTTGGGACTGTGGAAAGAGCATTCTGGACTGGGAGTCTGTCAATGCAGATTCTCATCTTGGCTCTGTTACTAACCTGCTGCATGGCCTTGAGAAAGTCACTTCTGGGGTTGTTTCACTATCTTCAAAACTAAAGGCCCCTTCCAGCTCACATATTTGAGTCTATACTCCTTAGAGAGACAGCTTTCGAGCAAAGCCCACCAGCTCTCCTCCCAGTCCCTCCCCATTCGTCCCTAACACCCGAATCTGTCTGAAGATGTCAGCAGCCCCCCTGCATGTCAAGTTGGAAAGCTGGGACAGCCTCAAGCCTAGTTTGGAAGGCTACCTTTTCCCAGATGGAAAATGCATCTATTGGCTGCTTCTCTGAGGGCGAGGCTTTCAAATTGTCCAAGTCCTCGCTTGGCCGCTGACCAGCCGCTTGACATCCCCGAGCCCCTGATTCCTCTTCTTTAAAGTAGGGGTGATAGTAACAGCTGTCTCATATGGCTTTCACAAAGAATAAATCTGACTTTGCAATTAAGTAGGTTCGCACCATGCCTGTTCAAAATGAGTGCTCGGCAAATATCAGTTACTTTTCAAACACTACGCTCATCACCATGTCCTCCTCTCCCGTCCTGGTCCTCGGGTGCAAGCAGCAAACAGTCTGGAAATATAACCTCCTCCTTCGTTGCTCTTGGGAGCCGTGTGTTTTGCTGCCGTCCATGTGGACGTGTGCCCACACACATTCACACACGCACACTCACATGTATCCCCACCCGCCCGTCCCTCCTTGACCACCTGGCTCTCAGAGCACCTGGACTGCCCTGGCTGTGGGACAAGGGCAAAGGCAAGGAGCTGGCGTGCTGCTTCTGGCCTGAACGCAATGATTTCTAGGCCAAACTGGGCTATTTCTGCAGGTTCCCCAGCAATTTTGGCTGCTCAGTAAACACAGCCTGCGAGTCAGGAGTCGGGTAAACTGTGTGCTCAGACCCGCATTTAAGATCCTCCTTGGACAGCAGTTGGCAGTCAGAACACCAAGTGTGTAATTTTCGATTAGCGCGTTGCAAGCTTCCAGGTTTGCCTAGGCTGCAACGGCCTTTTCTGGAATGTGTTCCGTGACTGGCTGTAGCCTAAAAGCAAATGAGCCCTAGACTTTTGCAAAGAAGGAAGAACTGTTTTGTACGTGAGGGTTTCTGAGCACGTCCTCTCTGTGCTCCTGACATACCCAGCCTTGTTGTGGGAATGATGCCCCCTTCCCATCCACACTGGGGGTTCCCCACGCTGCTCCCCTTTGACTAAGGCGCCCCCTCTTCTTCTTGCTTCACGAGGGCACATCCTCCTCTCCCTCTGGGCTTGGCTTCATTTACAAGGCTGTTTAATCTTGCTTTGAACTCTCGGATGACCATCTTTTGTGTACATCCCAATCTCTACATTCTTTAAAAGCAACAATCACCACGATAGCAACAGTAATGACGATGATACGTATCAGTTAGTGGCCACTGTCTATACAGCAAGCACCGTGCTAGGGGCCTTGTGGGCATTAATCCACTTAATGGCAAAGCAGTTCTTGGGGGCCACGTACTACAAACATTCCCACCTTGCTACTAAGGAAATTGGGATTAGAGAAATGAACTAAATTGCCTGAAATCTCCAGTAGTGCCTGATAATCTAGCCAAGTCTGACGCCAGACTCCAGGTTCTTAACTTCCATGTCTCAGTGTCTTAAAGAGTAACATGCGGTCTTTGACGATAATCTTCAAATCTTGGCTTGTGACCCACGAAATCATCTTAGCGAGTCACACACTCTTTAAAACAGATTACACTAGGCTACAGCGGGGAGTATCAAAGTGCATCACCCCCATAAGGACAAGTATTATTTCATGACATTTTTATTTTAGTTTGACGCGTACATGTATGCTTGTACCTGTTTACAATGAAAAGTGTTTATCCGAAGTTTAGTCACAACCAAAACCAGTTTGAAAGTCTCTGGTCTGTGGAGTCCTTCTGCGAAAATGCTCGATGGTTTGAGTTGAGGTCCTGTCTTCTCTCTTCCCTACCTTTCCTGATTATAATAATAGTAACAGCAGTGCTTTCTCAAGGCTCTGATGAATGGGAAATTACTTAGCAAATCATAAAATCATAAGAAAGTTCCAGGTTGATTTTTACTTTTGCTGAGTGCTTTTGTTCACAGATCTGGGCGTGGATGGAGAGGGATAGGTGTTCTGGGACCATCATCGAGGTCTCCAGGGAATCTCTCGTTTCACTTGCCCTGTGGCTACTGTGGCCTGCTAGCCCTCGGGGTACCGTTTCTTCCAATTAGTAGCTCAATGCCCAGAGGTGAGCTGTTTAGGTGATGGGGATGGAAAAGCTTCCAGTCCTTTGGGAAGTGTTTCCAGGAAGATTTAGCCTTGTCAGCCTTTTCCCAGACATTAGAGGGCTAGCCAGGGCCTAAACTCACCCATCCCAGCAGCTGGCTGTCAGCTTCCCAGGGAGAGCTGGGGCAGGAGTCTGCTGACCCCCCCCCCCCCGCCCATGTCTTTGCTGCCTGTCCTTCCACAGGTCAAAGAAGAGCTTTGGGACTTGATCCCTAAGCAATCTCGGACTTCACCATCAATGCCAAGAATCACAACAGTCCTATAGGTTTGCACAGGGCCTTTCTTCTAACAAGTTCAAAGTGATTTCTTGAATGTTGTCCTCATTTTTTCCAAGGTCACTGTGGAAGGTATGGTTTTGTTGCCATCTCTCGATACTGGGGTGGTAAAAGGCCTTGATTACCGGCAGATGGTGTGGGCTGGGGTGGATTTGCCTGTAGCTTAGCTTCCCAAATCTTCCCATCTGATTTCTGCTTTCTCAACTTTGTTTTTATTATCACCTCCCTAAAGAGGCTTTTAAGATAATTTTCCCTACTTGCCTTCCACCCTCCCTGACACCCATGATAGGTTAATGCCATAGATACACTGAGTGTCTGTTTATGTGCTGCGTGTATCTCTGGGCCCCTTGGGGGTGATTTTGCCCTGCTGGGAATGAAAGCTCGAGAGACATAGTGTTGATGGGACCTAGCCTCTGGAGGTAAAGTGTCAGCTCCTTGTCTGTACACTAACACAAGATAACAAGAGTAGCTCCTCGTGGGGTTACTGTAAGGACAGAAGGTCTTTAATAAAGTGCTTAGCACTGTTCTTAGTACCAAGAAACCACTCATAAGTGCTATCTCATTATTATTCATAAGAATAATCATAACAGTTAATGTGAATTGGGGAATTATTATAAGATGGAATTTAGAGCTTTTCATAAATTCAGTGACTTAGTTCTCATAGCAACCCTGTGACGTAGGGACTATTACTGTCATTTTACAAACAAGAAAATTGAGGCCCAGACAAGTTGACTTATCCAAGGGCTCAGAGCCAGTAAGTGACAAAGACAATATTTGATTCTAGGGAGTCTGGTCCCTAAATTGATACTCTGTACCATGAAGCTGTGTATATTAGTCATGTAAGCATAATGTTAGTAGAAACATCAGGATGAATCCTTTAACCTTTTCCAACAATGGCAAGGGGCCTCATTGATATTATGTCTCCAAATAGGCTCTGGCCCCTGTAGTCATCTCAGGACTTTGAAGTACATTTTTCTGATTTTTCCATTCCGGGCAGTGCTGACTGAGTTACTGACAAGGATCAGTTATTTGAGTTCCCACTTCCCAGCCTAGGAAAACTACCCAGGTATCCTCTACGATGATTACTCTCTCTTTGGAATCAAGATGGCACCCAAGTGTGGGCTGCCGCTGTAGAGACGCGTGTTGCTATGGCAGCAGCTCGTGCCTCCTTCCTACCCTCTCAGAGGTGCTCTGACACAGGCAGCGGTTTCTATGGTAACAAACGGAATGGAGGGTCCATGAAGAAAGGACTCTGTGTGTTCTGACATGGGGGGAATTGAAAATGAATCCCGGGCATTTGGAGGGGTACCCTGTCACATGTCAAAGGCAAACAACATCATCACTGCAGGAATGGTCCCAACAAGTAGCGTATTAGAAATATCAGGGTTTCTTAGCTTCTTCTCCTTACAAGTTCACCTTTTGCCTTTCTTTATAAGGACAATTTAAGACTTCAGAAAACAAGATGAAGAGGAGGAAATTGTAGCTGAGCGTGAATTCTCAGGGGTGCATAATTAAATTACGATGCAGGCAACAGACCCACAAATAAACTTCGAAACATGGTTCCAAACCCTTCGGAGAAGTTTCAAAGGATGAAGGGATCATTGCTCTGTCCTATTTGCAGCTGTTCAATGCCCCGCTGCAGAAAACCCTTCCCACTGATTGACAGCCCCCAAACTGCAGGCTGCCGGGGCCCCTTCAGAGCCTACACATTTCCTGCTGCCAATAAGACAGGGCTGCTCCACTCCCCAATCTGGGGCCATGGCTAGCTGCACCCTGAGATCAGGCCACATATCAATGCTCCCTTTGTCCTTTGCATGCTTTCAAGGTAACAGGAGGTGCGGGAGGAAAGCCAAATTTGTGTCAGCCTAGTGTTGTAAGAGCACGCTCAGCAAGGAGAAACTATTTGGCGGTGGTAACTGTTTCGTGTCTCTTCCTGGTTCGGCATATGAGATATGTGATGGGACAAGCCCCCTAACGCTTATTAAGAACTTACTCTGTGTTAGGCACCATTCTAAGCAATTGACATCTATTGACTCATTTCATTTTCCCAACAACCTGATGAGATAAATAGTATAATTATCCCCATTTTACAGATGAGGGAATAAGCACAGAGAGTTTGAGGATCTTACTCCAGTCTCACACTTAGTAAATAGCAGAGGTAGGACTCAAACCACACATTAGGACCCTGAATTTAGGTCGCCATGGCAAGAAGCCCAATTCGCATATTCACAGAGAGCTGGGCAGAAAGTAAGCTTGCTGCCAGAAGAGCTGGGAACTAGAGTTGGGCCCTTCCATTGACAGAAGTCCACTCAGGCGTCTTAAGGAACAAAAGGATTTTAGATGGTCACGGTACAAAGATACCTGGGACGCGCAAACTTCACGCAGAGTGAATCCAGCAGGTGCTCAGTCCCTCAACCCAGCCCAGGCTCCCCTCCATTGGCTTATTCTCAGCATCTCCCTACGGGGTGGCACGGATGGCTATGGGCAGCCTCAGACTGACATCCTGCCAGCTTAGCAGCCCCTGGATGAAAAGGCGACCTATCCTGCGTTATTCCAACCAAATCTTGGAATTGACAGTGTTAACGCGATGGGTCACATGCCAACCCCCAAACCGACCATTTGGTCGATGCTATGTTCACCTTGGTCAAACCCGATTCGTGTGCCCAGTTCTGTCGCAATGTAAAGGTAGGAAGAAGTGACGTGTTCATAAGGGGAGTTCCCAGTTGAAAATCGGGGTGCTGTGAGCAGCAGAAGAGGGGATGGATGCAAGACTGGCAAAAACAGCTGGTGTCCTTAACCCTCACTCTCTGGTACCTACAGAGACATGGTGACCAGACACTCAGCAACCTGCGTCCGTTACTTCTGCCCACTCTGACTCCCCAGGTTTATAAGGCGCAGATAGGAACCAATCTGTTCTCTCCCGGGAAGACTGGCCAGCCTTGCTGCTCCCTGCCAGGCATTCCCCCTTTGCACTTGAGAGGACACCCAGCTCTCTGACACCTGCTCTCCCCCACCTGCAGTCGCAGTGCCTCATGACCTTTGCTTTCTGGGTCTCTCATCTGCCTCTTTTCACATTCACCGCACTCGGACTCTTCCATCAGAAATGCTTCCACCCTTTCAGCTCCCCTTTTCTGCCCATCCTTCACCTGGCATTTTCCTACTGTCACGCAAGACCGAGGCCTCGGCGTCTCCACGACCTTCTGAGAGCTCCCCCAGGCTGGCACATAAGAGCCCAGAAGCTTTTCTTGGTGGCTCTCTGAGCATTTTGAACATGATCTTCCTGGAAGTGAGATTCTGGGGACTAAAGCATCTCTTGCTGGGGGTTCTGGTGCTGAGGGAGGGCGGTCGCTGAGAGGTTTGGGAAGCCAAGTTTGAGTTCCCTCCTCTACACAGGCGCTTCCTCCAGGTTCAGTCCAAGCCATCCCTCAGGGTATATTTACTTCATCCTTTGCTGACCCCTTGTTTTTCTGAATTCCCACACAATCTCATGGTTACTTGGGCTGCTAGGACCTATCTCCCTCTGTGGTTCCTAGGATCCAAAGAAAATAGAAATTAAGGCACATTTGTTTGACTGCAGAATCTATGGCATTTAATTGTCTACAGTATCCTTCATTTGGGGGGAACAAGAGAGTATTCAGAAATAAAGCTGGCTCTGAAAGACCACATGACAGGAGGGGACTATGATAGACTGAATGTTTGCCCCCACCCCAAATTCTTAGGTTAAAGCCCTAACCCCCAACATGATGATATTTACAGGTGGGTCCTTTGGGAAGTCATTAGGTTTAGATGAGGTCATAAGGGTGGTACTCTCATGATGGGATTAGTGCCTCTTACAAGAAGAGGAAGAGACACAAGAGCTCTTTCTCTTTCCATGAGTGTGCACTGAGGAAAGGCCATGTGAGCACACAGAAAAAGTGACCATCTACAAACCAGAATCTTGAATGTCCCAGCCTCCAGACTGGGAGCAATCGGTTTCTGTTGTTTAACCCATTCAGTGTATTGTATTTTGTTACAGCGGCCTGAGCAGACTGAGACGGGAGTGTTAGCCACAGAAGCTAGCCTTGCTCCTTTGTTCAGAGAGCTCAGATGGGGCGCCTGGGTGGCGCAGTCATTAAGCATCTGCCTTCGGCTCAGGGCGTGATCCCGGTGTTCTGGGATCGAGCCCCACATCAGGCTCCTCCGCTGGGAGCCTGCTTCTTCCTCTCCCACTCCCCCTGCTTGTGTTCCCTCTCTTGCTGGCTGTCTCTGTCAAATAAATAAATAAAATCTTTAAAAAAAAAAAAAAAGAGAGAGAGCTCAGATAGATTATGACCAAACTTCTTGGAGCTCAGGGACAAACTTCCAAAGTTTAATTTTTTGAGTTCATGTACCAGATAAGAGAGAAACATAAATTCATTATTTTTCCCACATAAGGTAGTCATGAGTGCTGTTTACTAGACATTTCCCATTCTCCCGATACACCGCAGGAATTGCATTGCATTAACTCCTTGGAGTTAGGTGTGCACATGTGACATTCTTTGGTCAATAAAATGTGTATCGTCCCTTTCAAGTGAATGCTGTAAGAGCCAGTGTGTGATTGATCGTGTTCTCTCTTCCTCTCTTTCTCTCTCTCCACAAGAACCAGCATTAAGAAACAGGCGGCTCCGTCAGCCTGGGTCCTGGGATGAGGAGCCATGAAGCAGACTCCCCTCCCCTCCAGTCTGCCGTGGACATGTGCCATGAATGCCACGTAAGCCTACGTCATTATACATGCCTGAGATTTGGGGTTGCTGACTATGGCAGCGTAATCGAGTCTGATCCGACCGATGGTCAAATCCTATCACAAGAGGGCTGTATGTGGATCAAGGCGCAAAGGCACAGTTGTTTAAAGGGTATTTCCCAACTCCATTAGCCTAAAGTATCCTGCTCTGTATGCAGCCAACTCTTCAGTATGGCTTAGTTTTTATCTTTCAGGTCTTAGTTCAAATGTCACCTTTTCAGGCCAACTTCCTTGACCAGAATGTGTTAAGAGGCTCCTTCCAGACTATGGACTCTGAGAAACACACTGAGGGCTTCAGAGGGGAGGGGGGGTGGGGGAATGGGATAGACTGGTGATGGGTAGTAAGGAGGGCACGTATTGCATGGTGCACTGGGTGTTGTACGCAACTAATGAATCATCGAACTTTACAGCAAAAACTAGGGATGTACTGTATGGTGACTAACATAATATAATAAAAAATATTATTATAAAAAATAATAATAATAATTAAAAATAAAATAGGAGACTTTGTGACTGAAAAAAAAAAAAAGAGGCTCCTTCCAGTAACTTCATACCTTCATCCTTCATAGGTCTTGTCAAACTGATCTAATCTTGTTTATTTGCTTCTCCACCAGAATAAATATTCCTTGAAGGAAAGGACCTTATCTTGTGCACCACTGCATCCTCGGTCCTTAGGCACCTGGTGGCACCAGGAAGTTCCATAAAGTTTGTTGAATGAATGAATAAGTGAATGGGAAAGAAAGTAACCAAGAAAAACCCGTATGTCTATGTATGTCCTTAAGAGTCATTTTGGCTTAAGATGCATCTTAATGAATGGGGGCTTGGCAAAGTTTGAAACTCTTCTCTCTCCTTCAACCTCACTATTTGTACTATGTTTATATCAGACCTCAACAGAATTGGAATACCTCATGTTTCAATAGCAGTTAATGGCCCCAACTCCTCCCCAGTGAACTCACCCCTCCCATGTTATCTTCTCTAAAAGGCTGCCCTGGCCTCCAGGGGGCTCATTATCTGCTGCATTGGGCAACCACAAATCTCCCCCGCTATAGCTTAACACACCTTATTGCGGTACACCACGTGTATGTGGCCCTTAGACCGTCAGCCCCTCGAGTACAGGGACTGAATATTTGTACCTGCACCTCTGGGGGTTCCCACAGCACTAGTCCTACACAAGGGGCTGAGGAGATGCTTATTGAAGGAATTAATTATCTCCTATTGCCTGCAATTATTCCCCATTAGTCATTCTACTCGGACTGGAGTAACGTTGCTAGAGGATAGTAATTTGTTTTCTCCTTAGGTCTTCTTTGCGTCAGGCGTGTAGTAAATGTTCAATACATATTGTCTGATTGGTCTTCCTTTGTCAGGGCTCACTGTTTTTTGTTTTTCCCGTTGCACGCAGAAACAGATGTTCACAGAAGGAGCTGGTAAGCTTCCTATAAACCCCATGATCAGCGTCTCTGGGCTTCTTAGAGGAAAGAGTAAATTGGGGAAGGGAGGCAGCTATCAAAGATGGGTAATAGTGTGACTTTTCCCCCCCAAATTTCTAGCTCACACATTACAACACTGGAAAAAAAAATTTATGTCATGTTCAGGTGCATGGAGTAATTTTGGAATTAAAGTTCTGATGCCTAATAAACATTAACCAAATGAGTAAGTGAAAAAATGGCAAATACTAAGACGACATGCAGAATTGAAACTTTCTGTGTCATGCACAAATGGCTTCAAGAAAATCAATTATATGTGGAAAGGAATATCTTCATTTTCTAAAACTCTCCTGTAACATCAAAATATTCTTCAAACAAAATCTGAAACGAACCAATTGTCTCCTTTGGTTTGAGATCTTGTGAAGTCCTTAGAAGTTCTTATAAGAAGCCAGAATGATCCTGGTCTCTTCTGTCATGATATTACAGTCAAACACTCAGTGCACTCAGATGGCACCCCACAGATGGGTGCCTGGGTCAGTAGTCACCCCGTGTTAGTGTTTTCCTCACAGATGAGTACCTTCTTGCACTGCACATTGTAGACTCGTGGCCATAGGGTCATCTCTTGTCTGATATAATCCCTGCTGTAATCGACTCTGACTGCTCTAACGTGTAAATAAATACTTGTAACAAGAACTTCCTCCTCCTACCAGGGGATTCTACAAGGTTCGGTGCGCACCAATGAGAAAATGGTTAATTGCCTGCTTACAGTCAAAGAAGGTTTGGAAAGATGCTTAAGCTGAACCTTGAATGACCAATAGGAGAGGACATTCTAGCTTGTAAAGACATGATTGCAATAACAGAGGTGTGTGGAACAGCTTGGTGCCTTGGAGCCTTTCTGGAAACAGCAGGTAGTTCAGCATTGCTGAAGAACAAGGCATTTCCATGCTGCTTCCAATCTGCTTTTGCACAAGTTTTGATAGTCCTGCTAGCATACAGCATCAAATGCACACATATGTGAAAATGTGCACACATGCACGATCATGCACATGCAAATACACTTGATGGCATTGACCTAAAATCCACTTTGTGTGCTTCTTGTGGTCCAGGAAGTCTGTTTCGAAGGCTTAAGACTCACATGTAAGTGTGCACACACATGACCCTAGCATGTGCCCCTCTCCAGTGCTTAAACTGGCACCTGTATTCATTCTGTCTGTGTAACCAAAAGGAAAAAAAAAAAAAGAATAGACCTGGATCTTGGTCCAGAGAAATATTGGGAAATTATCTCAATTTCAGTTATAGAAGTTATAGAATTCCCTGAATAATCCTTTGGGTTTTGTTGTTGTTAAATTTAACACTCTGCTCTCCTCCGCACCTTTTTGTTGAATCAAGTAATGTGGCAGGGTCAGCTGCCGGCATCAGACCTCTCTCAGCTACTTGAAGGCCAGACAAAAGCTAACTCTATCACCCTCTTCTTGGAAATAATGATTGTAAAAGCTATCATAGCACATGTTTTACCTGACCAACGATCATGGGTCATTTTGAACAACTGCTTTATGGTTTTTCACATAAATTCATACCCTTTAAAAAGATGACAACCGTCAGGGTCCGTGATACAGATATATATGTCACCTCAGCATCCAAACAACAGGTTCCGAACTCCTTTTTCTCAGCTTTGTTCTGGTAGGCTAGTTCCATGAAAGTATAGAGATAGAAAATGGGAAGATGGCCATGAGACCCTACAAGCTGGAAGCCATCTTGGTTGACGCACAGGGTGTCCCTGTTGTGGTACTATCATTTTGGTTAGAGGTAGTAACACTTACCTTGTTTAAATACCAGGTATTTAATTTTGTTTTTGGCAAATCCATAAGGAGAAAGTGAACCAATATGGTCTGGAGAAAAGGAAGTTAGTCAAATACCAAGATTTAAACCTTGTTTCATGCAAGGGACAAAAAGAGTGCCATGACATGAACAGCCTCCCAATATCCCTATCTCACTGGACACTTGCGGTGTTTTAAATACCCTCCAATACGACCAGTTGGACCACAAGGACTTGTTAACAATGTATGCTCTAACTAAATGACAGATCTCTTCTCTTGAAAGTTCACTGAGTAGGGTTCGTAATCTGGTGACTAAACCTTGTCATCTCTTATTCCCTAGAAACGACAAGGATCTGAGGAATGGCATACACGTCTGGGAGAATGTCCAACGATCACAGGGTGCCAGAATGGGCTTTAGGAAAGCACACCAAAGTGGTCATCAGAGGGCAATGCCAGAGGGAGTTATGGGCTTGTGACTGAGACATACCTTGTCTATTTCCTAACTTTGTCTGGGTCCATTTCTTTTTTTTTTTTTTTTTTAAGATTTTATTTATTTATTCGACAGAGAGACAGCCAGCGAGAGAGGGGACACAAGCAGGGGGAGTGGGAGAGGAAGAAGCAGGCTCATAGCGGAGGAGCCTGATGTGGGGCTCGATCCCACAACGCCGGGATCACGCCCTGAGCCGAAGGCAGACGCTTAACCGCTGTGCCACCCAGGCGCCCCTGTCTGGGTCCATTTCTAAGGATTTTGTAAACAAACAAACAAACAAACAAAACAGAATACATATTTCTATCAATTTTTCCAAGCCTTAAAAAACTTTTTCCAGAGCAATTTGCCTTCTTGAAAAGGTGAATCACGTTTTCCCAGAAGTGGTTACAGATGAAAGCCAGTGTATGTATATGTCCTTTGAAATAGAAAAACGAAAGAAAGAAAGAAAGAAAGAAAGAAAGAAAGAAAGAAAGAAAGAAAGAAAGAAAGAAAGAAAGAAAGAAAGAAAGAGAAAGAGAAAGGAAAGCCAGGGTAAGAGTTCGTCTAGACCTGTATGGCACTGAGAGGAGTGCCCAGCAAGGCTGACATCAGCGGGACAGCTCCTTCCAGCAGAGAGAGCCGGCGGCTTTACCACAGCATCCAGTCAGAGCACTTTAATCGTTTTTCACGCTGTACAGTTTCACGAATCTCGCCTTCCCTCAAAGTCCGGCAGCCGGCATCCGCACGATGGTGATTTATTTCAATTCCGCTTTTATTAATAGCTTCTCATATTTGGTAAAATCAAATCATTTTGCTGCTGTCCAGAATGTGAATGCGCGCACGGCCAGCAGAGCAAGCTTGTCAGGACATTCTCACAGATACACACATGCACGTCTTTAAAGCCAATGGATTTTATAAAATTTCACTTGGCACTTTAAAACACCTGCATTTAGCGCAGAAAAATAAATGTGTTTCTGTAGGCAGGTCCTATTACCTGCCCCCTCTCCTTGCTTCTTTCATGTCTTTCAAAACTCGAAATCACCTTTTTCACAGTATCTTATAATTTTTTTTCTATTTTCAGTTCCCCTAAAGTCAGTTCCCTTTAAATGAGTTTTGAAGATTTTTATATTTTAATAGCATATTTTGAAAAGAAAGGGATTTCGCAGGTTGTGGATAGAATATTAGACAAACAAATACAAAATATTTGGGGATCTGGAGGACAAAGCTATGCATTTGTGTTTGATAGGTTTTTTTTCTATATGGCAAAGGGAAATCAGCTCTTGAGTTTTCTTTATTGAAATCCTGTCTTTGTTGATTGCTTTGCCACTGCCTGAGCCCTTGATGAAAAGCTCCCCAAAGTGGGAAGATGTACAGCCCTATCTCCATGATTATCCTCCTTCAGCTGATTTGCTCAGGAGGCTACGGCTAGGAGAGAGTACGTTGCATGGATTGGGCACCAGGCTGTGTCCATTAGAAGCCACTTCCCCCAGTTTCAGCCACACAAAGGAATTTTAAGATCGAGCTGTGATCAAAGCCTTTTTCTCTTGCTCTTCATGAGACCCACATCCAGACTGAAGACCTCCCCCCTGTACATCTGTTCAGGCAACTCTTAGTCGTCTATGCTGATGGAGGGTGGCAGCACAGCTGAGGGCCCCCCATCATTTCTACACGGCTTTGGAAGAAATTGAATGAGCTTGGTTTTGAGGAAGCCAATGTATTTTCTGGATTACTTGGCCTAATAGACTCCATGTTATGAAAATGAGGTCACACAAAGCAGGGGTAGACAGTGATGGGATCTGGAAGGGGCAGGGAAGAGGCAGCCTGGGGTTAAGAGAGTTTCAAGCTCAGTTGCAAAGCTGGTATCAAGAAAATAATTGGCAGTCTGAATCCACAGCAGGGCTGACCCTTGGCTGAGATTTTGGGGAGGTGTATTTTTGTTGTGTACTTCTCAAGACCATTTTTTAAAATTGAGGTAAGATATATGTATAATGAAATTTACCTTTCTAAATTTTTTTAAGTGCAGAGTTCAGTAGTGTTAAGCATATTCATAATGTGATGCAACCAATCTCCAGAATTCTTTTCATCTTGCAAAAGTGAAACTCTGTGCACATTGAACAACTACCCATGCCACCACCCCCAGGCCCTGGCAACCACCCTTCTACTTTCTGTCTTCTTGGGACCATTTTAAGTACCTACGCTGTTAGGGCTTTTAGCCATAAGTAACACAAGCCACTGAAAACTGCTAAAGCAATAGAAGAAGTTTATAAGCTCAAGAGAATTCAAGGAAGTGTTGGGCAGTCAGCCACAGAAAGGTAGGGATGGGCCTCAGGAGCACATAGAATGCAGCCTCAAATGCCACCAAACTCCTGCATCCCTGTTTCCTTCTACACATCAGCTCCATCACCCCCTCTCTGCAGAAGAGCTTTCTCTACACGGCCGAGAACATGGCTCCATGTTAACTTCATCTACGAGAGACACATTAGATTGACAAGCTCTGTGTTTCCAATATGAATTTGCAGGAAAGAGACTTACTGAATCAAGTGGATCAGAGGCCCATTCCTGGACTAATCGGCCGTGGCCAGGATGGTTGGCCTCGCTTAGGTCAGGCGCCCCCCTCTGACCAATCAACTATGGCTAGGGGGAGGGGCACATGAGATATGACAGAACCCATGGGTAAAAGGAGGCACTGAAGGACTTCCCAGCAGAGAAGTGCCAGTGGTGCCGGGCAGACAGAGCAGAAGGTATCCACTAGCATGCCCTTCACTTCCTCTTTCTCCATATGTTTCAAAGCCACCTTCGCAGTGTTTTCTCCCTCCCACTCATTATAACAAGCCTTTCCTAGGATGTACCCCCTTCTTTACATCTTCCTTTCTTACGAACAACAAGAGATAGTGAGGGGATCATCTGCATAGTCCCTGGCACACATGCAGGAATATTCCGTCTCTCTCTTGCGAACAAAAAATTACCTGTTGGGATCTTAAAATGTGATTCTTCCCAATGGTACTCTTATGCTTTAAAACAGAATCTAAAGACCAAAATCTTCTAACGGCGCATTGCCCCAAATTCAAACCTCATGGCGGAATCAAGGCATCTGGTCACCTAATCTCCCTTCCCTGAGCCTGCCCAGTCGTACTCCCTAGTTGGAACAGCCTCGAAGCTGCTGGCAAGAAAACAGAGGGAGGTTTTCTCCTCACTCTTGTTATTATCCTAATTCCCTTGTTTTGTGACATTTCAACAGGCAGGCTCCATCTGTGTTTTTCTATTGGTCAGATTACCCTCGCCTTTAAAGAATTGTCTCTGCATTTGTGTGGACCAGACTTACAGGCAGGCAAACACTTCCTCTTCGCAGCATATTAACTGAAAAGCAAAACCGACTGTGTTCTGGGAGGTCTCCAGCCCAGGCTGATCGGGGCCGTGAATCAGCCCCAGCAGAGTCCCCACAAGGATCCCCAGAGAAAGTGCTCACTGGCTTGTCAAGAAGACTCAAGGGAGAACGCAGACCCTACCTGGCACCCACATGAAGGCCTATTTCAAGTAACGCTATTGAGCCTGGTCAGTCCCTCATATGTTTAAAAGACCATTAGCCTTGGGGCGCCTGGGTGGCACAGCAGTTAAGCGTCTGCCTTCGGCTCAGGGCGTGATCCCGGCGTTCTGGGATCGAGCCCCACATCAGGCTCCTCCGTTATGAGCCTGCTTCTTCCTCTCCCACTCTCCCTGCTTGTTTTCCCTCTCTCGCTGGCTGTCTCTATCTCTGTCAAATAAATAAATAAAATCTTTAAAAAATAAAATAAAAATAAAATAAAATAAAATAAAAGACCATTAGCCTCATCTGAGAGTTTCCGGAGACAGTTTTGAGGTCTGCTGCTCAGTCTGAGGCTGTTGATCACGGTTCACAGATTTGAACAAAATCAGAGAAAGGTTTTCAAAAATGTTTACGCTATATTTCTGGCCACAAGTATTACGCCAGGCTTTTCTGCCTAAAAAGATGGAATTACAGCATTGAGAATCCAGGGGTTTTCAATACGAAGCAGACTTGACGATTGCCAGGGTAAAGGATAAATTATTTACTGAACACATACCACGTGCTCACAGCGCCCAAGATTATGCTCAGAAAAGCATGAGCTGTGATCTCTACCCTCAGGAGGCTTACAGTCCATTTCCCTTTATGCCACTCAAGGAAATCTGATTTCCTTGGACGAACCATCCCTACTCCACTCCCAGATTGCATGGTTTTTTAGCACCTCCCCTTCTCAAGTGTCATAGTCACATAACTCAGGGCTAACCAATCAGGTCTCTCCATCTCTCTGATTGGTGCATAATGGGGCATATGACTCAAAGTTGGCCCATCAGACTCATTTCTGACACTTTACTGGAATTATTGGGAAAGAAACTTAAGCTTTCTATTTGTTAATTACCTGATGAGATGGTGGTCCAGAGTGTCTGGTCTGGTGGTTTATCCTTCCTTGTTTTATGGATTAGAGAACCAGAATACAGAAAAAGCAAACAATTTGTCCAAGTTTATAGAGTCAGCTTGAGAAAAAGCTGGGATGGATTCAAATCCAGATAGACTGGTTCTAGAATCCATGCTCTGTTAGCGCGTCTTACATGGAATCCATATATCTCTCGTTACCAGCCAACGGGAAACTCTTCACACTCCGCATAGCTCTTTCTTCCAGGCAGAGGCCCTTTCTGGTACATTCTCTCAGGTCTACCAGGGGCAATGATCTCTGGCATTGGGGCATGCCACGGGTGAGTAGGACTGATCTCTGGGTGAAGAAATCATGGACCACAAATGTAGGAGACGGAAGACAAATAACCCACTAGAGAGCCTAGAATAAGGATTCTTAATCTGCTAGTGATCCCTGACCCTCTTGAGAATTTGATTTCCCAAAAAAGTTTGTATGCACTTGAAAGGTTGTGCATGACAAGGTTCTTCTGATTGTAAGTGACAGAAACCCAATTTGAATCAGCTCCATTAAAAAGGTTCACGTAAGTGTGATAAGAGCAAAGATGCAGCCAGGCTTAAGAGACAACTAGAACCAGGGACAAGATTTGTGGTTTGTTTTGTTTTTGTTATTTTTCCCCTCTGCCTCTCTCTATGTGTTGGTTGAAGTTGAATCTCATTTTACATTGACAACTCAACGTGGTTGAAGTTGAATCTCATTTTACATTGACAAGCCACATCTTTGCCCCAGCTCTAGTTAAAAAATATCTTAGGGACACCTGGGTGGCTCACTTGATAAGTGTCTGTCTTCAGCTTAGGGCGTGATCCCAGAGTCCTGGGATCGAGCCCCACATCAGGCTCCTGCACTGGGAGACTGCTTCTTCCTCTCCCACTCCCCCTGCCTATGTTCCCTCTCTTGCTGGCTATCTCTCTCTGTCAAATAAATAAATAAAATCTTAAAAAAAAATTCCTAGTAAAGGATTCCAATTAGTCATGGGTTATGGACCCACCCCTGTGGTCATGGAAACAGAGAAATGGGGTCAGCAGCAGTTATCACCCAAGGAAAGCAGGTAATATCTTCAGAAGAAGGGGGGGTATAGGACAGACAAAAAAAAGATGACTTCAGGAAAGAACCCAGTGGGACTTTGGACCTAGAGCCTAAAACTGTATCTAAAAAATAAAGCAGGATATTATGTGAGTAAGGATATTATGTGAATAACTCAGGAAAACACTCATCTCAGGTTCAATTATCTGAATAGTTCAAGAGAAATGTTTTGGCCAAGATTACCCAGAATGTGGCCTCCAAATTTTCCTTTTTTGGCAAAGAATTTATAGCACAGCCCATTTCCTGTGCCCCATCAAAGGAAGAATTACTTTACAAAAAAGAAAGAATATATAGATTTTTTTATTGGGGAATATAGTGCTCTGTTAGCATGAAGTTTCTTCTGTTTTCACATTTTATTTTTATTTATTTATTTATTTAAAAAGATTTTATTTATTTATTCGACAGAGATAGAGACAGCCAGCGAGAGAGGGAACACAAGCAGGGGGAGTGGGAGAGGAAGAAGCAGGCTCCCAGCGGAGGAGCCTGATGTGGGACTCGATCCCAGAACGCCGGGATCACGCCCTGAGCCAAAGGCAGACGCTTAACCGCTGTGCCACCCAGGCGCCCTTGTTTTCACATTTTAAAAGAAAAATAAGAGACATTAAGTCCCATTGGTCTTGTCCAGGTTGTCTCTATCCAATATTAATTGTGCAAAATAGTTAGGAAATGCTCAAGTAGACTTTTAAAAACATCCTCAACTCCAATTTAAGCCCCTTTCAATCTCTTCTCTCCACAGATTCCAGGTTAATTTGCCTAAAACACTACTTTGTCATGATTCTCCTTAAATCTCCTTAAAGTATTCAAAACTACACACAATGGGGATCCATGCTCTTAAAGCAATCTCATCTCCAACTACTCTGTCTGGGGTTGCCTCCTCAATCTTCCAAAGCTTCATGCTTATTTTCACCTCTGACATCCTCATCTCCTTCTTTCAGCTTATCCCAAATCTCATCTATTATGTAAAGACTTTTTTGATTCCCACATTTGTAGAGGACTACCAATGTCAATTACCTTTTGTTCTTCAACTCACTGTCACCTTTCGCCAGTTGGGCTCTGTAGGTAGGGAACTGATCCCTGCAAATTCTATCTCCCAGGCTCCCTTGCTAACTGTGCTGATTTCCAGGTATGTTCATCCAATAGGAGGTAAGAAACCAGAGGACATATTTGAGGAGTGGCATCTCTGGTACTGACTAGTCTCCTTCATGGTCAACTCTAGCCTCTGCTGTTGCTAATACCTGGGCTGTCTCACTAACCGTTTGTCTTCTCACTTTATATCTATGTGATGAGTCCTCCATATTAAATTCTCTATATTTAAATACCTGGTGTAGATTCATTCTTCCTGACTAGACTTTTTTTGAAACATAGGACTCTTTCTTCTCTGCTTTCCCACAATAGACTTTGTAATATTGTTTGTTTCAATCATATTTCTTAACTTTTAAAAAGTAATATAGATTGAACTATTTTGAGTAGTACAAAATAATACACATGAAAGAGTTTCTCATTCTAGATGCCCAGTCCTTTGTTTAAGTATACACGAGTTAGGGCATGATGGCACTCTAAGAAGCTCCTGTTTCTCTGTCCCTCACAGAAACAGTGAATTAACAACAATATATGGACCCTAATAGCTCTGTGAAAACTCTAGAGATAGTTGAGAAGCTATGGCACCAAGCCAATGTAAAATCAAGAAAGAATTCCAGAGAAAGAGATAGAAAAATGTATGAATTTTTGCAAAACCATAACCTCCCTCTATCCAGCATCACAAGTCACAACACTCCCCCCATTTCAACACCAGAGATCTTTCTTAGGGTCTGAAACAAAAAGGTGGACTGTGCATCCAACTTTCTGGGTTGTCTGGGGGATTGGCTGTGTTAGGGGTTGCTGCCTGAGGGATTGGTTTCTGTATTGCCTGACTTAAAGCACTGACAGGACTGGTGCCAGAGTTTGGAAGCCGCTGAAAACAAAGGCAAGCATTCCTGACCATTACAGCCACAGTTCTGCTGGCATACATCAAGGGATACAAGGGGTCAGAAAAGGTTCAGAAGGTTCTAGAACTTTTTAAAAGATTTTATTTATCTATTTATTTTATTTTTGTGTGTAGAAAGCATCTTTTTTAATTTAAATGGCAAAAATTGACAAGGCAGGAAATAACAAATGTTGGAGAGGATGTGGAGAAAAGGGATCCCTTCTACATTGTTGGTGGGAATGTAAGTTGGTACAGCCACTCTGGAAAATAGTGTGGAGGTCCCTTAAAAAGTTAAAAATTGAGCTACCCTATGATCCAGCCATTGCACTACTGGGTATTTACCCCAAAGATACAGACGTAGTGAAGAGAAGGGCCATATGCACACCAATGTTCATAGCAGCATTGTCCACAATAGCTAAATCGTGGAAGGAGCCGAGATGCCCTTCAACAGATGACTGGAATGAGAAGATGTGGTCCATATATACAATGGAATATTACTCAGCCATCAAAAAGAATGATTTCTCAACATTTGCTGCAACATGGACGGCACTGGAGGAGATAATGCTAAGTGAAATAAGTCAAGCAGAGAAAGACAATTATAATATGGCTTCACTCATTTATGGAACATAAGAAGTAGGAAGATCGGTAGGAGAAGAAAGGGAAGAAGAAAGGGGGGGTAAACAGAAGGGAGAATGAACCATGAGAGACTACGGACTCTGGGAAACAAACTGAGGGCTTCAGAGGGGGGGGGGGTGGGGGTATGGGATAGGCCGGTGATGGGTAGTAAGGAGGGCATGTATTGCATGTGCACTGGGTGTTATATGCAAACAATGAATCATGGAACACTACATCAAAAACTAAGGATGTACTGTATGGTGACTAACATAACATAATATAAATAAATAAATAAATAAATAAATAAATAAATAAAAGCATTTGAATTAAAAAAATTTTATTTATTTATTCATTTATTTATTCATTTATTTAATTTGTGTGTGGAAAGCGTCTTTTTAAATTTAAACTCAATTAACAAATATGTAGTACATTTATTTATTTGAGAGACAGAGTGAGCAAGAGAGAGAGTATGAGTAGGGGGAGGAGCAGAGGGAGACACAGACTCCCTGCTGAGCAGGAAGCAAAACCTAGGGGCTCAATCCTGGGACTCCAGGATCATGACCTGAGCTGAAAGCAGACACTTAACTGGCGGAGCCACCCAGGCGCCCCAGTCCTAGAACTTCTATTCAGGTTAATTATGAAGTCCTTCTCCTGCATGAGGCTAGTACTTAAAGACTGGGAGAGGTGGCTGCTTATTCAAATGCACAAATCTCAAGAAAAAATATCACAGGACATACAAAGAAACAGGGAAACATGGCCCAAAGGAACATAATAAAGCTTCCGAAACAGACCCTAAATGAATGCAGATCTCTCAGCTGCCTGACAAAGAGCTTACCTGTCATAAGGATGCTCAGGAGCTAAAAGAGAACACTGATAGACAACTAAATGAAGTCAGGAAAACAATGCATGAACAAGATGAGAATATCAACAAAAAGACGGAAATTATCAAGAAGAACCAAACAAATTATTGAACTGAAAATTACAAGAATTACAAAAACTAAACTGAAAAATTTCTAGAGAGGTTCAGTACGAACTTGATCAGGCAGAAGAAAGAACCAGTGAAATTGAAGATAGGTCATTGGAAATCAATTACAGAAGTGAAAATAAAAAGGAATGGAGAGAAGCGAAGAGAGCCTAAGGGACTTACAGGATACTAGACAGTAGATCAATAGATGCATCATCAGAATCTCAGAAGAAAAAGAGAGAAAGGGGCAGGGAAAGTTTATCTGAAGAAATAATGGCTGAAAACTACCAAATGTTGGGAAAGAAATGACATGTACATATGGAAGTTCAAAAACTCCAACTAGGATAAACCCAAAGAGACCAATTTAATGAGTCACATTATAATCAAAATGTCAGAAGTCAACAACAAAGAGAGAATCTTGAAAGAAGCAAGACAAAATTGACTCATCATGTACAAGGGAGCCTCTGTAAGATTATCAGCAGATTTATCAGCAGAAAACTTACAGGCCAGAAGGGATAATATATTTAGAGTGCTGAAAGAAAAAAAAAAAACAAAAAACCTGACAACCAAGGATGCTGTATCTGAAAAAACTATCTTTCAAAATGAAGGAGAAATTGAGATTTTCCCAGAAAAGCAAAAGTTGAGAGAGTTCACTACCTCTAGACGTGTCCTATAAGAAATGTTAGAGGGAGTACTTTGAATTGAAACAAAAAGATGATAGACAGCAACATGAAACTGCACAAAAATATGAGGTTCTCCAGTAAAGGTAAATACATGGACAAATACAGCAAACTGTATTATTGTAATTTTAGTGCATAGAATTAGAGATGAAAACCTAGCAAAAAATATAAATCTATGTTACTAGGTATACAACAAATAAAGACATAATTTGTGACATTAGTAACATGAAGTGGGGGGGGGAGGAGCTGTAGAGGATAGAGTTTTTGTATGTGATTAAAGTTATCAGTTTAGGGGCGCCTGGGTAGTGCAGTCGTTAAGCGTCTGCCTTTGGCTCAGGGCGTGGTCCTGGTGTTCTGGGATCGAGCCCCACATCGGGCTCCTCTGCTGGGAGCCTGCTTCTTCCTCTCCCACTCCCCCTGCTTGTGTTCCCTCTCTTGCTGGCTGTCTCTCTGTCAAGTAAATAAATAAAATCTTTAAAAAAAAAGTTATCAGTTTAAAATAGAATGTTACAACTTTGCATATTTTATGTAATTGCAATGGTAAGCAGTATGAAAATATCTATAAAATATAAACAAAAGGAAATGAGAAGGAAATCAAAGCATGTCACTACAAAAAAATCAATAAAACACAAAGGAAGGCAATAAAAGAGGAAAGGAGGGACAAATAAGTCAAAAGATATACAAAGAAACAGTTAACAAAATGGCAATAGACTATCAGCAGCTACTTTAAATATAAATGGATTAAACTCACCAGTGAAAAGACACAGATTGGCTAACTGGATTAAAAAACAATATCCAACAATATGTTGCCTGTAGGAGATTCACTTTATTTACTTTTTAAAAAATATTTTACTTATTTGTCAGAGAGAGAGCATAAACTGGGAGAGCAGCAGCCAGAGAAAGCAGCAGGCTCCCCACTGAGCAAGGAGCCAGGTGTGGGACTCCATCCCAGGACCCTGGGATCATGACCTGAGCTGAAGGCAGACGGTTAACTGACTGAGCCACCCAGGCGTCCCAGGAGATTCACTTTATATCTAAGGACACATAAGATGAAAAATCAAAACATGAAAAAAGATATTCCACACAAATAGTAACCAAAAGAGAGCAGGAGTGGCTCTACTAATATCAGACAATATAGACTAAGTAAAAAATTGTTACATGAGACAAAGAAGGATATTATAAAATGATAAAGGGGTCAATTCACCAAGAAGATATAGCAGTTATAAACATTTATGCACTAAACCTCAGAGCTCCTAGTAACAGAAAGCAAACTTTGAAAGAATTGAAGGGAGAAATAGCAACACAATAAAAGAATGAGACTTCAATACCCCACTTTCAATAATGGGTAGGAAACAAGACAGAAATATCAATAAGGAAAAGAGGTTGTGTACAACATTACAGGTCAAGTGGACCTAACAAACATATACAGAACACTCCATTGAACAATAGCAGATTATACATTCTTTCCAAATGCACATGGAATATTCTTCAGAATAGATCACCTATTAGACCACATCACCATTCAAGAAGTTTAAAATTACTCAAAGTATCTTTTCCAATCACAACGGAATTAAATAAGAAATCAATGGTGAAAGAAAACCTGAAAATCCATAAGTATGCGGAAATTAAACAACACACTCTTAGACAAAAAGTCAAAAAAAGAGGTAACAAGGGAAATTAGAAGATATCCTGAGACAAATGAAAATAACAATACAACATACTAAAATTTATGGAATAAAGTGAAAACATAAATAAATTTCATATTATGTATACACTTTTTGTATTTTGTTTAATTGATCTGTCAAATTCCAAAAGGTCCTGATCAGTCTCCCAATACTAATATGGCTCTATGAAATTCTTCATTACATTTCTAAATTTATCTATTATCATATTTCTCTGCTTAGCTGTTATTTAAAGATACATATCTCTTATTTTGTTCTTGTGTAATATAATTCTTGCTAACAAAAATTATTCTATCCCTTTCAATGTTTTTGGCCCACTGCATTCTCTGTAATGAATTCATAGCATGGGCTACTATATTTATTTTACCAATATTCTATAGATAAATATTTGAATTGTTTTCAATAGCTGCTATCTTCAGTAACACTCCTCATTCTAAACCTGTTTAGGTATATTACTTTCAACTCTATTCTGTTGAAGGAGATTAAGAGAAAACATAAATCAATATGTTTAAAGACATTATGAGATGTTTTTATAAGTCAGGACCCTAAGGGATATATGTGATGATTTTTAAAATCAGGCTTTCTCTCCGGTTGGTCTATCTCTAGAGTTCTTGACACTTGGGAATCAATTTTACTAACACAGTATTAAAACTAGAGGCAGCAAAATAAATTATGTTGAACAGCTTCCTTTAAGTTAGATACTTAATACTAGTGATAAATGTACAGAATGATTCACCAGATAACTGAGAGCAAACTAAGAGTATTCCAAATAGAAGAAATCTTGCAGATGGTACAAAGACAACTTTGACATTTAATTCAATAGCATAAAACTGAATGAGATCAGAGGGACTTTGAAATTACAGTTCCATATGGCTGCTGTTATAGAAAATCACCAGGGACTGTTACCGAGTTTGTTGAACACTACTATAATAAAAAATTATTGTCATCCCAGGAAGGAAGAAAAATCATTGATTACCAAGGTAGACACTCCATTGCTGTAATTCAAATGAAATCGCTGGCATATTTGTCACACGGCAGAGAACACCACCTCCAGCCTTTTCCCACCGAAATATTAATGGAGAATTGGAAATTATTTGATAAAAAGCTGAAAGGGAGCCACATTCAGCAAAAGAAGCGCCAGTGACCCTCAGAGAAGCAGGTGGTGATGAATAAAACATCGAGGTCGTGGAGTACAATGAGGTGTGTAGATGATTTGGACATATAGCTTGTGTGGACCGATTTGAGTGACACAGCACATTCTGGTTGAAGAAAAGTAACACAATCACAATTCCTGCCAGGGAATCTATAACTGAATTTTTTAAAAATATGACATTTCTTTTATAGTGATTCCTGCCTTTGAGACGCAACATGGGTCAATGAAGGATTCAAGATGGGAATAGAAATGATCCTGGAGGAAGGGTCCTCCATTCTTATATTCTGGAATAAAATTCGCCTAGATCCTCCCCTTGGATCAGAGATCTCCATGGGTCTCCATACCGAGAGGTTATCAGGCCTGTCGCACATCTATCAGGTGTGAGGAACAGTCTCAAGAAACTATGAGGAAAACACACTGAAACTCTCCTGCCAACTAAACTATTCAATGTTCAGTGCCTTTGGTCTCTGACCTAATGAAATTCAGGTCATTTTCTCTTTAATGGATGTAAGTTGTCTCTTTTTCTTGCATAGTTGTGTTAGCAGTAATTTATTTGCAAAGCTTATGTGGTTGTGGTACACCTTTAAATTGTGGACTGTTACAGTGTAGTTACCAGCTCGATGCTAAGGCAGTCCCACTATCCCCCAAGGCCAAAGTTCACCAAATACAAAGGATGGGTGAGCTGGATGGACTGTAAGGGCTCTTGAGACTTTCACAGTCAACAAAAGTAAGAGGCTCCACCCTGTATAAACATCCAATTCCTAGTAAACTGAACATATGAATAACAAGCTCTTTCTCCTCTGTCCATTATCAATGTTGAAAAATCTTGAGCTACCCTATGACCCAGCAACTGCACTACTGGGTATTTACCCCAAAGATATAGGCGTAGTGAAGAGGAGGGCCATATGCACCCCAATGTTCATAGCAGCACTGTCCACAATAGCTAAATCGTGGAAGGAGCCGAGACGCCCTTCAACAGATGACTGGATTGAGAAGATGTGGTCCATATATACAAGGGAATAGTACTCAGCTACCAGAAAGAACGATTTCTCAACATTTGCTGCAACATGGACGGCACTGGAGGAGATAATGCTAAGTGAAATCAGTCAAGCAGAGAAAGACAATTATCATATGGTTTCTCTCATCTATGGAACATAAGAACTAGGAAGATCGGTAGGAGAAGAAAGGGATAAAGAAAGGGGGGATAATCAGAAGGGGGAATGAAGCATGAGAGACTATGGACTCTGAGAAACAAACTGAGGGCTTCAGAGGGGAGGGGAGGTGGGGGAATGGGATAGGCTGGTGATGGGTAGTAAGGAGGGCACGTATTGCATGGTGCACTGGGTGTTATACGCAACTAATGAATCATCGAACTTTACATCAAAAACCAGGGATGTACTGTATGGTGACTAACATAATAAAATAAAAAATACTATTATAGAAAAAAAAAGAAAAATCTTGAGATGCTTTGATCAAAGGCTTTAGATTTAGTACCAAATGTCCTAACTAGTTCTTTTTGGCAATGTTAGCATTGCTGCATCTGAGAAGACATGAAAACAATCTCAACAGTAATTGACCATTCACTTTCCTGTAATAGTATCTCATTTTATCTTTTCCAACTCCCATTACCCCCATTTTTGGTACTGAAAACTTGAAGTATTTATTGTAATGTAAGAACTTAACATGATATCTATCTTGTAGCATATTTTTAAGGGTACAATACAATATTGTTATATATGGGCACAATGTTGTGCAGTAGAGATTTAGAACTTACATATCTTATATAAATTTTGTAACCATTGATTAGCAATTCTCCTTTTCCCCCTCCTTACAGCCCTTGGCAACCACCATGTTATTCTTTGCTTCCACGAGTTTACCCTCACTTTATATACGAAGAAAGGCAAGTTGTAAATAATTGTCCAGACCATATAACGAACAAGTGGAGAAGCCACATTGACTCCAGAGACCAATATTTCCATGACACTTCACTATTTATGAAGGGAGGTAGACTGTTTCTATGTTTCAGAAATTGTGCTAAAAGCTGTAATGCAAAAACTTGTTAAGAAAGTAGTGTCATTGGCATCATTTTACAGAGGAGGAAGCATACTTGGAGAGTTAGAAACTCAGAGCTGGGGATCAAATCAAGGCAAGTTGTTCAGTCATGAAATCACTGAGCATTCTGCCTCTTGCCCAAGGTGAAGAGAAAGGAGAGCCAAAGCCCCCGCAGGCATAGTGTTTACAGCAAATTATCCCCCAGAGAAAAATGGTCTTGTTTTGACATTGTCCTCGAGCAATGCTACTTTGGCACTGACCCTGAGGACACAAGACTCCACTGAGGCTGAAATGCCCACCTTAGAGCACCATGCCAGTACCTCTCCTTCTGAATATAGCAAATATACCTCAAGGGGAAAAAACACAACAGGGTTTGAAAACTTGTAGGGAATAGTAGAAATGGAAACTCAAATGATCACATCTGATTGAAGGAACCTGGTGTGTAAGAGGGCTATTCAGTCAGAAAAAATAAAGACTGAGCTGAATGGTGGGGGTTGCCTTGGTAACCAGATCCTCCTACAAGAATTAGGGGGGCCCCCAAAGCCTTGAAAGAAAGTCTTATTGAACAGTCTCTTCACTTTGAGGCATGTGCCTTCCAGTAGCAACATTCTCCGCATCAGTTTGCCACTCCCTCTATTTCTCAGTCATTTCCAGCTCGTTCATCGATGACTCTCCTATCAGCCATCCTTTTCCCATAGTCCACCCTGTCAGATCAAAGGTTCAAAGGCTCTCTTTCCATCTATGAAATTCTATCACTTACGTCGGTTCACTCAATAACCCCCCACCAGGCCTATTCTCTAACCTCATGTAAACCTCTAACCACGGACTCTTACCTTCTTTCTTCCTCTCCATCAGTCCCCTCTTCTCTCTATGCCAGCTCGTCCCTAAGGACCATAACTAGTGCCTACATTTCCCTTCCCTTCTAGCCTTTTAAAGCACCTACTTTGACTCCATCCTCCAATGAATTTGACTACCGCTTTCTCCATGGCTGCATCTGGACTGCTGGGCCCCTGGGGAGAAAATTACACAAGTGGGTCATTGGTGCCACTAGAAACTCAAGATCGCCACTCTCAACAGTCCAGAAAGCCTACTAGGCTTTCCTGGTCAGTCCATACTCCTATTAGTTTCAACCTTTTTTCATCTTCTTCAATCTCAGACTCCTTTGCCTCTCCCTTACTGTTTATCTTCAACACCAAATATGCAAATGTTCCTGTACTTGCACTCTAGCATCTGTCCTTGGGGCCCCACTGAGATCTCCTTACCGGCAGGTGCACCCATTCCCCAGTTGCTGTGGAAGTTGGCAGCTAATGGCTTGTGCCTGCACCCTTCTCTGGAAGATGGCCCTTGGACTATGGAAGCTGTCTCCCCCAGAGATACCTGGGAGGTTATGCACCCCATTCCACTTCCAAGAGGGTAGCCATTGGCTACCTGAAAGACTGATGCAGCCCTCTTGCCTCAAAGGTAAGCTCAGTAGAAACAGTTCACGTGCCAGAGCTCCTTGAGGGATCATGCTGAGGCTGGATTTCTGAAAACGTACTTCTGCCTAGCTTTTGCCCTGCAAAATCCTGCTTCGCATACTGCCTTATCCATTTTTCTTGAGAAAACTCCCTCAGTAAATCATCTGCACAGAAACCCCCAAATCAGGCTCTGCTTCTAAGGAACTTGACCTAAGATACCCATCAACTTTTTTTCTCCTTTCCTCCTACTAGAACTGAGTGATCCCTGCTCCTATTCAAGACCGATGCTTCCTCCTGTGTTCTGGACCCCACGCTGTTCTGCCTTCCCAGGAACGTTGCACAATCAATAACCCTTTTTCTTTTTCTTGGCTTCTTTCCATCAGGACTGAAACAAGCTCAAGCCTCTCCCATCTTAAAATATAAACCTTCCCACAGCCCCATCTCTTTTCCAGCTACGGCCTCCCTCTCTTTTCTCTTTCATAGCCAAACTTCACTATTGAGTTATTGGAGTTTTTAAATAATATTTTCATTGCTACATTTCTCCCTCATGTGTAGAAGATAAAGGGTCCACATTATAGAAAGGTTAGAGATTTTGGAGGACTTAAGATACGGCCAGAAGAAAGCCCTTTAAGGATGTGCCTGCCACTCTAATTGTTATTTCGAGATTTTCTGGCATATGAGCTGGTGAATGCTGCCCCATAGTGCTGTTTACATGTATCTCCTCCATTCCCTCACCTCCTACTCTTTTTGCAGCCCACTCCAATCTGGTTTCTTCCCCCTTCCACTTTCCTTCTGACCTCTCTGTTGCTAAATCTAATGGACACCTTTCAGTTTCCATCCTACTTGATTTCTCTCCCTCATTCTTTCTCTCTCTCTTTGTATTGCTCCTGCCTGTCTAGCCGCTCCTAGTTTGGTTTGGTTCCTTTGCTCCTGCTTTGGTTCCTTTTCCAGTTCCTCTTCCTTTCAACACCCATTAAATGATAGTATCTCTCAGAAATCTGCCTGGAGGGGCGCCTGGGTGGCACAGCGGTTGGGCGTCTGCCTTAGGCTCAGGGCGTGATCCCGGCGTTATGGGATCGAGCCCCACATCAGGCTCCTCTGTTGGGAGCCCGCTTCTTCCTCTCCCACTCCCCCTGCTTGTGTTCCCTCTCTCGCTGGCTGTCTCTATCTCTGTCGAATAAATAAATAAAATCTTAAAAAAAAAAAAAAGAAATATGTCTGGAACTTTTTTTTTTTCCATTCTGCATGTGCCCTAAATAATGTTGTGCAGTTCCAAGGTTTTAACCACCATCTTCATACATTGCATGTCCAAATATCTAGCATGGGTTGTTCCTCTGGACTCCAGACTTACACATTCAACAGACTCAATTATTCAACAGTCAATAATTTATGGGTCAGTGGTTCGTCCTCCCCAACCTCATTTCAATCAATGAAATGAGTCCTATTAGTTCAATCTATTAAGTATCTCTCAAATATATCCCATTCTACGCATGCCCCCATGACAGTACATTATGTTAGCTATCATTTCTTGTCTGAAGTATTGCAATAATCTCTATCGATACCTACAATCTCTATATCAATTGGGGGTTAGTTGCAGGAAGTACAAATCATTTTAGCTTTTAAGTATAAAGGCATTTAATGCAGAAAACAAGAAGCTTTCACAACTCTAGATAGACTGGAAGACTCTGAGATAGGCTTCCAGAAATAACTTCCATAACAATACAACAGAATGAGCCCATCAGGGGAACTGCTTCTCTACCACAGTCAGGAAGGTGGCGAATCAGGGAGCCAGCACTGGCACTGTTGATCTTAGATGTGACTCAGGGATCACAAAGCCAGTGAAGCTGCCTCCGGTCACCATTTTGCTGGTGTCTGACCATGGACTGCTGCTTCAGAAGAGCCAATGGCCACAAGAGACCTTGCTTAGCTGACAGCACCTTCTGGATCTCCAAGATGCATTAATTGATGGGATCTTTATCTGCTCCGGAACCTGAGCTACACCCTGGTCTTCTGTAGCCTCTGCAGTACAGGAAAGCATATTTGAAGGAAGCTGAATTGGACACTGAGCCAGCCAACTCCTGCACAGTTGCCACAATCTTCCCATTGTCCCCCCTCATTTCTCACCTTCCCTTCCAGCCCCTTTTCCTCTCTGCTGCCATAACAATGCTTTTAAGAGCATAAGACAGATCATGAAACCTTTTTAAAAACTCATTGATGGTTTCCCATTGCTTGCAAAATACAATCCAAATTCTTCACTGTGGCCAACAAGGCCATACGTAGTGTCTATTGTATGCGTACTATGTGCCAGGCATTGTGCTAAGTGAATTTTGTGAATTATCTCATTTAATCCTCAAAATAAGTCTATGACTCAGACACATTATGCTAGTTGCACAGTCTTAGAGAGGTTAAATAAATCCTCAAGGCCACCCATGTGGGAGACAAGGCAATCAGACTTTCTGTCTGACTCTCACGCACTTAGTTCTGTGCCGTATTGTCTCCATCAACACAAGCCCTGGCAATGTCTATAGTCTTGCTTCTTACCATGGCCTCTCTCATCCCCTATGCTCAGCCCATGCTGGTCACCCTCAGTCCTGGAAGACCTTGCCTCCACAACTTTGAACTTATTGGTTCTTTTTCTGGAATGTTCTTCCTCTTCTTTCTCTCTGGCTCATATCTGCGCATCCTTCAGGACAACTCAGCCAAATACCCGTTCCTCTGAGGAGCTGCTCTGGACCCCTTGGGGGATGCTGAGTCTTCTAATTAACCCCTCTTGAGGTACACACCCACATTTCCTCTACTGCAGCACTTCACACACATGGAATTACCCACTAAATTATCTAATATTCTTTTATTTAATGTTCGTCTTCCTCATAAAACTGCACGATGAACCCTGTCGTATGTTCGTCACTCTCTCTCAGGCACCTAGAACTTCGCCTACTATAAAATGGGCACTCGATACATATTTATAAGCTGACTGACTTATTAGTAAAGGAAAAGAAATAAATTTTTTTCAACCTGTAGAACACTTATTTATTTACTTATTTGTAGTTTCAAGTTTTTATTCAAATTCCAGTAAGTTAACATACGGTGTAATATTAGTTTTGGGAGAATTTCGTTACTTGTCACTTACATACAACACCCAACGCATCGTCACAAGTGCTCCCTTAATACCCACCACCCATTGAACCCATTCCCGGGTCCACCTCCCCTTCAGCAACCCTCAGTTTGTTCACTATAGTTAAAAGCCTGTTTTATGGTTTGCCTCTCTTTTATTCCCCCTATGTTCATCTGTTTCATTTCTTAAATTCCACAGTGAGTGAAATCATACAGTATTTGTCTTCCTCTGACTGACATATTGCGCTTAGTCCCATGTACTCTAGTTCCATCTACGTCATTGCAAATGGCAAGATTTCAATTTTTTGACTGCTGAGTATTATTTCGAGGTATCTCACAACTTCTTTATCCATTCATCGGTCAATGGACATCTGGGCTGTTTCCATGCTTAGCCTATTGTTGATAACGCTGCTATAAACATCAGGGTGCATGCATCTTTTCAAATCAGTATTTTTGTATTCTTTGGGTAAATACCTAGTAGTGCAATTGCTGGGTCCTAGGGTAGCTCTATTTTTAACTTTTTGAGGAACCTCCCTACCATTTTCCAGAGTGGCTGCACCAGTTTGCATGCCAGAAATTCGAAAATTTTTGAAACGAATTATCTGAAATAGGGTGACAAAAATAAAAACAACTCAACAAAAAGTATGGACAAACTCCCCATAAGAAGAAAGAGGAATGACTAAGGGATGTGAGAGATGTTTGCAGAACCATTGATTTCCTGAGTCCATGCAGGTGCAGAATGCAGGAGAGATAGAAATGGGGCTACAATATGATTGGATCCTTATGTGCAGCCCTGGTTCTCACTCCATGCCCACCTTTAAGGAGGGCTCAACTGTCACACATTCCAGAATAAGATCTCTATGAAATAATGTTATATTTCCAAGAGGTTGGGGTGAGGGGAAAGGAGGTTAGATTTCATACCATGCAGCCAAACTTCATAAATATCTCCTTTAAACATCTCTGATCTATCCCCAAAGTCCTCTCCAGCTACTAGCCAACTGATTTACCGTTTTCTTCTCTAGAGTAACACTTCCCACAGCTTCCTCAACCATGCTAGACCCTTTTGACCAGACGCTACCCATATTTTGTGTGTTTTTGTCTTCCCTTCTTCGGGCAGGGCAGTTTCTCCTGGGAGCATCCTTATACTCAACCCTTGCTTGATAACAAAGCCTCCTCCTTGGGATCCACTTCCTTTAGAGGGCAAGGTGGATTGTAAATCTATTAAGGATATTTGGGGGGACATCAAAAGAGTATAACTTCTGTCCCTGGTAATCCTTTGTCCCTAGCCATCATGGGCACAAACATCAAGAACTATGCCTGAAAGTCTCATATCATAGTTTCTTTCATGGTGTAGCAAGGATGCTCCCTCTTCTGCTATTAAGCTTCAGCCATGAGACTCAGTAGCATGGGGAAGAAGGTAAGTTCTTTCCAAAGAGAAGGCGATGAGATAAAACACCCCTTCCACCATAGTGAACTGTGGAAACAATTAGGGAGAAAATGTTAGACTCATGTCCCCACTATTTTCCTCATTGGGTGGAAGCATTGTTGGAGTTATGGAAATAATCTGATAGGTAAGGGGGAGCCAATATCATCATGGGGCTGTGGTTGGAAGGTAGAGTACTTCAGTGAGCATTGCTTGGAGGAAAACTACACACACATGGCCACACCCAATGTGGCACAGGAGAATGTGGCATCTCAGTTTGAGGGGTCAGCTAGAACAGCTTGTACACGGGCTTCAGGGGACCCAGAAGTTCCTAGCTATTCTTGTGAAGGAGACAAAGGGTACAGAGAAGACTACTGGTGTAACGAAGGCCTCAGTCAGGAAAAGCAAGTTGTCAGGGTGAGACCTCAATGACCAGAGGCAATGACAGTGGTACCGAAGCAAACACAAGCTCAGCCATCAGACCAGCTCAGCCACGCTACAGCAAAGATCAGAGAAAGAAGACAGCTTGTGAACCAGGTGTCACAAGCTTCATGCCAGGAGGACTCAAAGTTTTCGCCATTCCCAGAAGTAAGGAAGGAGAGAGAAAGAAAAAATGGCTTTGAATTGATCAAATATTTACCCAATAGAGACTGTTCTAAACTAAAAGAGACTCTTGAGATAACTCAAGTTGGAGAAACCATTTGGCAAGTTTAAAGTTTGTTACCTATCGCCTACGCCCTCTGCACTGTCTAACCTACCCTCAGCAGAGAAGTCTAGAGACCTGTGTGGTCTTGTAGCACCAAGGGCAGCTGACAATACTTAGAGGGACCTCACCTTCAGGACAGAGACATAAGTCATTGGCATAAATCCCAGCACCCACGTGGTCTCGACAGGGATTCTGAGGGAAGCCATGACAGAGCACACTTCCTGACTTTACCTGAGTGGTCTGGATATTAATGAGACCACATGCTCAGATCTTGCAGTGTAGTTGCTGCCACAAAAAAAGAAAAGAACCCAAAAAACCAAAAACCCAAAAATAAACAACAACAACAAACAAACAAACAAGCCCAGTTATATTTTGAAACCCATTTAATTGTTCCTAGCAGTGAGCCCTTGTCCCAGCAGAGGATGAGGGAGGTGGCCAGCTGCTATTCCACATGGAGGACACAGCCTGCCCAAGACACCCAGCAGAAAGGGACAAGCCTTTTGGAAGGCTGTCAGGCTGCAGCCTGTATGCATGGCAATTAGAACACAACATGGGGGCCCCTGGATGGCTCAGTCGTTAAGCATCTGCCTTTGGCTCAGGGCGTGATACCGGTGTTCTGGGATCGAGCCCCGCATCGGGCTCCCTGCTCAGTGGGGAGCCTGCTTCTTCCTCTCCCACTCCCCCTGCTTGTGTTCTCTCCCCTGCTGGCTGTCTCTCTCTCTGTCAAATAAATAAATAAAATCTTAAAAAAAAAAAAAAAAAGAACACAACGTGAATGAAGACAAGGAAAGCAAGAATGAAGAACCCAGGTAGGGGCTCAGTGTGAATGCTATTGCCGGGGATCTTGCTGTGGTCTTTGAAACATGGTCTGTGCTGGTGGGGACCGGAGAGGGTACGGTAGGAAGGGCTGAGCTGTGGAAAGGACAAAACCACCAGGAGCAGCAGCTTTGGAAATGCCACTTCAGCTGTTTAAACGCTATGGTTCGTTGTACAGAATGATTGTTATCTTGAGGCCTAAATTCTGCTGATTCGATTGCTCTTATTTGGATTTTCGAATTATTGCTGACAAGATAATAAGTCTCTTTCAAAACATTAAATCGGATAAATCTCCTGGCTGGAGGTCTCTAGTTCGATTCAATTTTCTGCAGATATTCTAAGGACCTAATGAGAAATCAAAACGAAAGAACTTAATTGGAATTCCTCTAATTCCCCGACACGAGGTCCCCAGTTAAAGGACTTGGAAGCAGCGGCCGTGCGGCCATGTGCTCCCTTCCTCTCACTCTCTCTCTCTGTGGGTCTAGCTGAGTAAGTCCCACTCCTGACCTTTAGACCATCTTGTTAAACTTCACAGTCTATGGATGGCTGAACATTAATTACAGAGCTTGATTTTTGCTTGTTTTTGTGGCCAATTTTAATACACTCCCAGTTTTCTCTAGCTCTATTTAAGGCTGCACGTTATGTCTTCTGCTGAGCCGCACGGACAGAGCAAATCAGATGTGAATTTTCAGAGCTGCTATGCTACAGAACTTGGAGATCTGAGAACTGAGCCTGTAAAGTCTCCTAGAAAACGGTTTGCCAAATGTATGTCTTCGGTTCTCAGGAGCTTCTCTGCGTAAGTGCCTTTGGGTGTTGTTACCCTCTACAGTACGTAGTAACCGTTATCCTTTGTTGAGGACTTGCTCTGTGCCAGGCCCTTTGCTAAGGCTTGTACATGTGTGTTTCACTTAACACATCTCCACCCAACATCCCCCTGAGGTAATGCTATGATTATCTTCATTTTAGACATAAGCAAGTAGGCTGAAAGAGAAGTCATTTATCCAAGGCCACACACTTAGTCGGGAGAGTGTGTTTGGGGAGTGGGACACAGATCTGAGTCCAGATCTGCGTGCTTCCCAAATTTATGCTTTCATTACCGCAAGAACGGACCATCTAAGTTATACAAAAATTGCTTTTAATGAAGTTTCAGGAGAACATGGTATGCCCCTAGATAACAGAGCCCCATCTTTTTCATCCATCCATCCATAGAGAATAATTCTTCAATGGCTTATAGGGCCCTTCACAGAGATGGACAATGAGGCAAGAGGAAGGAGAAAGTTGCTGTCATCCAGACTGGGAGAGAGATTGATGTAACAGTACCCACCTTCATGTTCTTAGGATTGTTAGAGAAGACCAAGGAGCACATTCTTGCTCTTGGCAAAGCTCCCGCTTCATTAATGATGATATTGGCCACGTGAATAGTCCTGGGCCAATATAGAGAGTGCCTCACTATAGAGCCAAGTCAACAGACAAAAGAACACCTACCCGACAGGTTTTATTTTCTCCCTGCTGCCACCTGGGCTGACAACTCCACCCCCCCCCCCAGATGACAGATACTTCTGCAGCCTGATATTAATGGCCATCTGAGATTAACAGAACCAGGAGGGTAAAGACCAGCCAGCAACTGCTTTGAGTGGTAACTTTAAGGGTGGAGCTTGCTCTTGCTCCATTACTTGTCGACTTTTATCCCCTGCCATGATGATACTGCAAAAAGAGATGGTCTGACCTGGACACCCTTTCAGGCTGGGCTTGCTCACAAGACTTCACTGTAAACAGAAGACGGCCTGTGCCTCTGGCTTTTAAATCCATAAGGACGGAGTGCAGTGAGAACGGGTGGAAGGAGCTGACGTTGACTTAACCAGCATAAAAACTTGCAAAATAAAGAAAGCTGTCAGGAAATGTCATTTTAAGAGACAGCGGCTTCCTCATAAACAGGTGACTAAGACCTTGGCAGGCTCAGCACCTGCATCTGGGGCTGTCAGAGCGGCTTCTCCCCGGTACCTCTATATATTGTGATCCTTCCCCCTCCACTCGCTACCCTACAACCCGATTTTCACCCTTCACTTGCTCTGAAGGCATTTGAGATGCAACTAAGTTAAGGGAAATCACCTTTGAAAAGTTTGACTGCAGGGCCTAGAATTTAAGCTCTTTGGCGGAAGGAATAGCTTCCCCTGGTCTTCTGTATCTATCCAAGGAGCAATCAGAGAATGAAAATACTTCGAATAGTAACATCCCAGCGAGCAAGGAGCTCTGAGGGAAGGCGCAGTCATTTACGGGGGTGCTATGATGCTGGGGGTTGGGGCTTGATATTGTTGGCATTCAGATCCTGGCTGGGTCAAACTCCCGAGGAGCTAGTTATTATTTATACCCCTGACTACTTCCCAAAAGACATGACGTAGCTTATAGCGAAAGATACATATCCTGTAAAAACAAGACTCAAGTGATAAGACATTGGTAAATATTGAAAAAGACAAAACAAAAAATATTGTATAAGCCTAAACTACAACATGTATAAAATGTTACTTTAAGCTTCCCGACATTCAAGGTGAAAAAGGAACCATGTTAAGTTGAACACTTTTCAACATCTAATTTTAAAAGCACATCATGTTAGGGTATAGGCCCTACTTAGTTTTACTGTTTCATGGCTGCCCATCATACCCCAAGCAAAGGTCAGACAAAACAAGACTTTGGATATGGGTTAGGCAAAGTCTCTGCCTTAAACGAAACTTAAAGTGGCCACGATATTTTTTTTTTTTTCAAACTGTCACATTCTCTGGTCATTTCTTGGTAAACTCTCAGTAGGATTCTGGATGAGAATTAATTTCATTAAACTATTCCTTGCAGGACTGGAGAACAGTTGTCCGGTAGCAATAGCTGAAGTGCCCTTCTGAGCTTCCTTGGAAGGAACAAGGAGATCGCTTACTCCTTCCAAAGGTCTATTTACCATAGGGCATGACCATATTCCAGAGAACACTGACATGGGAATCGGGACAAATAAAATGGCCACGACACCGGGCAAGCTCCTTCCCTCTGAGTTCCACGTTCCCCATCTGTACCACGAGAGGGTTGAAACTGGTCAGAGATTCTCAACTCTCGCTGCATATTAGAATCACCTGGAGGACCTTTAAAACACGCCCATGCATGGCCCCCTCCACATGTAAATGAATAACTTTTAATTTCCTGGGGGTAGAGCCCAGGCACTGGTGTTACAAACACCTCAGGATATTCCCGTGTGCAGCCTGGCCTGAGATACCTGGATGCGATGATCTCTAAAAGACCTCTCCAGAGCTGTGCTTCCATACAGACACTCCTAGTTTGAGGGATACCTCCACTAATGATTCCCCTGGGCAGGGAGCTCTTGCAGTCAGCTAGGTTAAAAAGAACAAACCAGAAAGGTCCTTATAAATCATGCAAAATGAGCTGCCTCCTTATGCAGCTGCAGGACAAAAATACCTCCGTGTACAATGTCTATTTCTCCCTTCTTGTCGATGATAAACAGCTCCCCTCTAACGCAGAGCACAAGCTGCATCGTCTATGACCTCAGTCTACCTTTCTGGCTTCCTCCTCTCCCCACTGGTCCCTCTTACCTCGCTTCACACTCCAGATCCTTCCCCCTGTATATACGGAGAAGGAGCTGACAGCAGGCCTTAACCCACGAGGGTTGGCTGATTGAACACCAATAAAACACTAAGTTGTTAATTCAGCTTGCATTTTGAGTAAACATCAATTCAGCGTGTATGTGGCAAAGGCTGGGTTAGGCATGTTCCCCGCTTCATTGTAAATATTCTACTGGCTTTCAAAGATGAAAAAATTATTTTATTGGCATTTGTAGAAAAGAGGAGATCTCACCATTCAAATGGCAAGCATCAGCCCAGCAATAGGTTTGGGAGTAGATTAGGTATGAGTGGGCCACAGGGCGCCCACTCCACTAGCCTTGAGGGAGAGCTTCTTCCAAAGGGCTTGGGGGAGGAGGTTGAGGATGGAGTCTAACACATTGTCCGCTCCAGGGAGTTTGGCAGCCAATGGCTTCTCCCAGGACCTGGAGCCCAATTTGCCATAGCTGTGGTTAACCAGGAGGCCTGGGCTCCAGTCCTTTGCCTACGTTCCTCAAATAATTTGGTAAAGTTACATCCTAACCTCCTGTCCATTTGCCCCTGAATTTGTATTAATATTTTGCCTGCCTTGGATCACTTGAAAATAACATAATTAGTATCTATGTTCTGATGTTCCCATCCCAAACTGACTTTCAGCGAAACAGGATAAACGCTATAAAATACTTGCGGTAGGCATAGAATAAACAGTAAGTGATGGAGGGGCCTGTGGTTCCAGTATAGAATGTAAATATATAACACCTAGTAAACTAAAAAAAAAATATAGCCACTAAAAATTGTGTTGTGAAGGGAGGAAGCAGACAAAAATATAAGCAGGGTAATCAGTTCATCTACCACAGTAAAGATGAAAAGTCACTTCTAACAATAGAATAAACAACAGGGTTAATTCTTAGAGTTTTTATAATATTTTTCTGGGCCACAGAGAATCTTTTGGCAATAAATGGTGCTTGTAATAAAAAAGTGTTTAATAGAAGTTGGGAAATTCCTTCAATTTTGCATCAGTTTCTTTCCATTGTGTTACATTCATACAAAATGAGATGCAAATGTTTTTATTTTCTAAAAAGCATGTATCCTCACAGATTTCTCTGTCTTGCTCCATATGTATATTCGTACAGAGATGTCTGGAAACATGTTCACCGAGTGTTAATATTAGTCATTTCTAGGCAGGGGAGTTGAGTTAATTTGTTGCTTCAATATTTGTTCTTTTCTGTCTTGTTTGCATTTTTTTCTTTTGACCTTTTGACCGCCTTCATCCGTTTATCCCACCCCCTACGCTTTACCTCTGGCACCATCAATCTGTTCTTTTTATCTATGAGACTTGGTGGGTTTTTTTGTTTGGTTTGGTTTGGTTTTTTAGATTCCACACATAAGAGAGATCATATGGTATTTGTCTTTCTCTGTCTATTTCACTTAGCATAATATTTGCATTTTTAACATGACCATGTAGTATGTTTAAAAAAAGTCATGACTGAAAAAAATCAGTGACTATGGGTCCATGATGAGTTCAAGATAACTCTGAAATTATATGCAATATTTTATGTATAATATGTGTTTGCATTTTTTTTCTGGAAAGTGTGTCATATTTTCATTTGGTTATTAGAGTGTTTAGGACTCCAGAATGTAATTCTGTGACTTCTGCCTTTCTTATACCTTCAGTTTTTAAGTTTCTGGCTAATAGTATAGCTTTCAACCATCAATCAAATGCCTGGCACCGAACCAAGCACTTTATGTGTATTGTCTAACTTTATATGGTAGGTATTATCATTCCACATTATGGAGGAGAAATGAGGATTAGGGATGCTTAGTTACTTGTCCAAGGTCACACAGCAATTAGGGGTAGAATTTGTAATCTGAACCGAGTTCTGTGTCGGTATGAAGTCTATACTTCTCTATAGCATCCATCTACCTCATCAGACAAGTCACCAAAAGCCATTCATCTGTCATTATTTGAGAGCCTGCAATGAGTTGGCAATGTCCCAGGTGCTGGGGACACAGCAGTGAACATTGGACAAAAACCTCTGCTTTCCTGGAGCTGATATTTTATAAATAGCTCAACACAGTTTTAAAATAGGTTTGTATTATTTCATTTGGTCATTATAAGAATCCTCCAAGGCAGGCAGAGGGTTTCCAGTTTTGTAGACAAGCTAACGAAATCTGAGAGAAATTAAAGAGTTATCCGAGTTAGGGAGCTACTGGGTGATGGGTTCGGAATATCAGATCTGACCAGATGCTAAGTCATGTCTTTAAGTTTAAATTTATATATATTTTATAATTTGACCATATCCTAATAGCAAATAGTGGTAGGGATAGAATAGAAAAGGTGAAGGTAAAGTTTGTCCTCATTAGTGGCCAGTCTCACATGATAAAGGTCATTGCAATTGTACAACAGATTCAGTTTTTCCTTACCTCACTCCCACTTTCCCTTTCAGGGTCCTCCTCTCCACTCTCACGCTCCTAATTTGTCACCCCTGGTCCTCAGCTTATTCTCAATTGTTTAAGCACAGCTATCTGTTGTAACGGCTCTATGCCAACCCCTAAAGTCAGGGGTCAGATGATAACACTTGGCACGTCTTCTCAATGCAGTCGTTGATCACTGAATACTAGAGAACGCTGAGCGCAGTGCACATGGGGGGAAGTCTGTATGTAAAGATATGGCCCAAGTCCTCTCCCAACAGGGGTCGGTATTTGCATCTTAATTTGGGATTTCCTTAGCCTAAAGGAACTTAAGACCTAAAAAACAGATCTCAAAGGTTGAATTTTTAGGTATATTTATTTAGTTAGTTAATTAAGGTATAACTGACATATAATACACTAGTAGTATCGGGTGAACATCGTAGTGATTTGATATGTTTACACATTACAGAACGATCCCCACCATCATCTAGCCGCCATCCGTCACCATTTAAAGTTATTACAATATTATCGACTATATTACATTCCCATGACTTCTCTTAATAACTGCAAATTTGTACCATTTTACACCCTTCACCTATTTCACCTGCCTCCAGTCCCCCACCTGATAAGCAATGATTTGTGTCCTGTATCTATGAGTCATATTTCCATTTTGTTTTGTTTGTTTTTTAGATTCCACATATAAGGGAAATCATATGGTATTTTTCTTTCTCTGTAGGATTTATTTCACTTAGCATAATACCTACTAGGTCCATCCATGCTGTCACAAAGGGCAAACTTTCATTCTTTTTGATGGCTGAGTAATATTCCATTGTCTCTACACACCACATCTTCTTTATCCCTTCATCTAACAATGGACACTTGGGCTACTTCCATATCTTGGCTATTGTAAGTAATACTGCAATAAATAGAGAGGTGCAGACATCTCTTTCAATTGGTGTTTTCATTTTCTTCAGATAAATACCCAGAAGTGGAATTGCTGGATCATAGGGTAGATCTATTTTTAATTTGTTGAGGCACCTTTATACCCTTTTCCGCAGAAGCTGCACCAATTTACATCCTCACCAACAGTGCACAAAGTTTCTCTTTTTCCACATCCTCACCAACGCTTTATCTTTTTTGTCTTTTTGCTAATAGCCAATCCGACCAAGTGAGGTGACATCTCACTGTGGTTTTGATTTGCGACTCCTGGACGATGCACAATGTTGAGGATTTTTTTTTATGTGCCTGTTGGCCAGCTGGATGTATTTCTTGAGAAAATGTCTATTCAAGTCCTCTGCCCGTTGTTTAATTGGTTGTTGGTTTGATGTTAAGTCATGTAAGTTCTTTACATATTGTGGATATTAACATCTTATCGGGTGTATGATTTGCAAATATCTCCTCCTGTTTAGTAGGTTTGCCTTTTAGTTTTGTGGATGGTTTTCTTCACAGGGCAGAAGATTTCCAGTTTGATGTAGTCCCATTTGTTTGCTCTTGCTTTTGTTGCCCTTGTTTAAGAGACTGGTCCAAGAAAGGATATTGCTAAGACCAATGTAATAGAGCTGACTGCTTGTGTTTTCTTACAGGGCTTTTGTGGTTTTAGGTCTTAATTCAATTCCTTAATCATGTTTAATTAATTTTTGTATTTGATGTAAGATGGTGGTCCTGTTTCATTCTTTTGCATGTGGATGTCCAGTTTTCCTAACACCAATTATTAAACAGACTATCTTTTTCTCATTGCATATTCCTACCTCCTTTGTCATAAATCAATAGACCATACATGGTAGGTTTATGTCTGGGCTCTCTAGTCTATTCCATTAATCTACATGTCTATTTTCATGGCAGTACCATACTGTTTTGATTACTATAGCTTTGCAGTATAATTTGAAATCTGGGATTGTGATGCCTCCAGCTTCATTGTTCTTTTTTTTTTTTTTTAAGATTTTATTTATTTATTTGACAGAGATAGAGACAGCCAGTGAGAGAGGGAACACAAGCAGGGGGAGTGGGAGAGGAAGAAGCAGGCTCATAGCAGAGGAGCCTGATGTGGGGCTCGATCCCATAACGCCAGGATCACGCCCTGAGCCGAAGGCAGACGCTTAACCGCTGTGCCACCCAGGCGCCCCTGGGGTCTTATGGTTCTGTACAAATGTTATGATTCTTTGTTCTGGTTCTCTGAAAAATGACATTGGTATTTTGATGGGGATTGTACTGGATCTGTAGGTTGCTTTGGGTAGTATGGATAATTTAACAATATTAGTTCTCCTAATCCTAGAGCATAGTATATCTTTCCATTTATTTGTGTTGTCTTCAGTTTCTTTCATCAGCGTCTTATAATTTTCAGAGTACAGGTTGTTCACCCCCTTGGTTCAATTTATTCTCAGGTATTTTATTCTTTTTGATGCAATTGTAAATGGGATTGTTTTCGTAGTTCCTCTTTTTGAGAATTCATTATTAGCATATCGAAATGCAGCTGACTTCTGTATGTTCCTTTTGTATCCTTTTGTATTCAGATATATTTTAAATGTATATTCGGTTGGAATCATTTATAAATTATCTGGGAGCCCCCTATAAATTGTATATTCCCAGGTTCTAACTTTGAGAATGCTACAGTTCTGAGGTTGTAACCAGGAATCTACACATTCAGCAAGCTTCTCAGGGTTCATGCAGCACATTTGTTTTTGAAAATCATCGGTGTATGGGAAGAGAATGCATTGAGCATCCACTCCAGAAATCTCTGCATCATAGCTGCACCCATTAGACGTCTGTCAAAGTACCTATCACACTCTATTGTGCTTGTCTGACTATGTCTGCCACCGGAGTGGAGCCCATTCCTCTTCGTTTTTGAATCCTGAGTTCCTGGCTCACAGTACCCTACCTAGAGACATTCAGTAAATATTTACCAAAATGTGGAGATAGGCCCAACTCCTAGCCCTGCACTGCTACAGTCCCTGGGATGAACACCTGTTGTTGCAATATGCTAAGAAGGAAGATTTCATAAAGCCATAGTTGACCTAGCTGCTGAAGAAAAGCAACAAGCCACATCATAAGAAAGAAGTTAAGCTCTTGATACATTCTCATGCCCATCTAGCAAATACACGCATGAAACCTACGATAGCGAAATTGAGAGTCTTTCTGAAGATCACAGAACAAGTTGCTTAGATTCAGGACTAGCACCATAATTTTTTCCATTCCATATCAAGTCCTTACTGCACTGATCAAACCTATGAAATCCAAACATCTTTGCTCTTTTACCACTATCAGTAAAAACATAAAGATATATTAGTAAAACCTAATTTTTCATATTGTAGATATAATAAATAGAACTAGAATTTCTACTTCTGCGTAACAATGGATCCTCTTGCAATTACTCCAGAACTTCTAGACTGAATCAGCACTTTTAATTAAAACAGAAAAATCTAGTTTGGGGGCCAAAGGGGAAGGAAGTCCAAAATAATATGCAGAAAGAAAAAGGAAAGATAGGAAAGAGAGAGGGATGGGGGAGGGAGAGGAAAAGAACAGAAGTAAGGGAGGATGAATGGAGGAGGGAAAAGAGGGAAGCAACGAGAAAAGAAAGGAAGGAGAGGAGGAGAGCAGAAGGGAGAGAATCCTGAAGCCACACACAGATTTTTTTTTTTTTTTGGAAGCCAACTGCATTATACATGGTTTCATTTTGTGATATTGTCATTCTAACTTGCAAGCAACAAGCTTGGATTAGTTAAAGGAACATCAGGCTATTCCCCCACTTCCCTCCTTCCAATGTACAATTTAGTGACTTTGGTAAGACAGCAAGTAACAGTGTCCCTCATTCATGGCTTCCCTGATGCTTGAGAAAGCTCATGAATGTGTTTCTGGTCAATATCTCTCTATTCCGGAAAGCAGTCTAGCAGCATTGTTTATTTGTTTTTCACCATTCAGTTTCCAGGCATTTGACTGAGACTCCAGCACAATGCAGCTCTGATAATAGAACAGATAAGGTACTTATTATGTCTAAACTGAGACAATCCATTTGTGAACATGCCAGAATTTGTTTTAATAGAACTAAATAAGGTCAGTGCTATTGTGAGCCCAGAGAATCCCTACAACTGCTAAAACTCTCTAAAATACTTTGCTCTGTATTTCATATATTTGGAAGGAACTTTAAAGGTCATCTACTCCAATCTCCAAACTATGAGTCAAGTACTAAAAAAACAAAGTCACCTTATATGTTGGGGGGCCTTAGTTTCTTCATCTGCAAAATGAGAGGTCTGAATAAGTTGAAGTCCAAGATTCATTCTGGTTCTAACATCTTGTAAATCAACAAGAATATTTAGGAGCAGTAAGCAGTCACAGAAATCCTCAAACACTGACAGATAACAAAGCGTCATCAAACATAATGAATAAGAAACAAGAACTATGGCTCTGCTTTGCTTTCAAATATCAACTTATAAATGCTAACTTCAAAGTGTTTAAAGGAAAAAAATCTAGATACTGAATTTGTACCACAATTAAATTTATGCTTAAATGTTTTTGGGCACCTGGCTGGCTCAGTGGGTAGAGCATGCGACTCTTGATCTCGGGATCATGCGTTCAAGGCCCACATTGGGCATAGAGTTTACTTAAAAAAAAAAAAAAAAATCTAAAGTGTTTAAAAGAAATCTGTTCTAGCTTGGAAGATACATCTAGATACCTCCAGAAATATAAACATTTACATTTCTTTTAGTATGGTGGAGGGTAAATTATAGGCATCAATGGATAACCTTTTATTTCCATGATTTTATCTCACTCCTTACCAAATGAGCAACCTCAAAAGAAGTGTCAAAAGGGTAGTAAAGTTTCCAAAGCTAAAAAAAAAAAGGGGGGGGGGAAGGGCATGTCATCTCAGACTTCCACAAATGCTAATTACTCATAATGACAAGTCATTACCCAAATCCATTTCTGGAAAGTCACAAGGACTAGACAGGTCAAAGCAAAAATGTCATTTCAGGCTCCAGCAAGAGACTCTGCCAAATTAACCCTCAATATACTTATATATGAGCTATCCTCTTTTTCCCCAAGGAGGGAGAAACAAATATCAAAGGAGCTCAGTACCTTGGAGAGAGGAAACCGAGTCAAGGTATACAGCTGGGAAGGCAAAGGCAGCTATTGAACTCCAGAAGAAAGGAGCTTACATCAAGGATGTCCTGCAGCCCAACTTTAACTACAGGCACAACTGTGGGCTTCTATATGGGACAGGACTCAACAGACATAAATGCAACTATCTGGAATTTGGAACTGGGGATATGGGAAGGTCCGAGCTCTTCGGATAGGGACAGGGAGAGGCTAAGACCCATGGCTACCTATAGCAATGGATCTTGTAAACAAATTCTGGTTCCATCCAGATCCCTATTAATAAACTTATTCATTATTTCATTTATGTATTCAAGCATGTATTTGATCAGCAGATATTTTTCTGAGGTTCTACTTTTTGTCAATCACTGTTCCAGGTTCCAGGGATACAGTGGTGAATAAGATGGATAGTGCCCGACCTCCTTAAATTTCCAGAAATAAGATCAACAGTAACTAAATAAACACACAAATAAGTAAATATAATTGAGGCTCACACTTTATTGAGTATAATGAAGGAAACAGATAGGGCAGGAGGAGAGGTTTGAGGAGTACTTCTTAATCCAGCCAGCAGAGGGTTAAGGATAAGAAGGCAGGGTCATCCTAGCAGATAGGAGCTAACAAGTTCAAGAATAAAGAATAGTAGCATTCCAGCGAAGCCTCTGACATGAGGATATAGAAACTGGAGGGGCGCCTGGGTGGCACAGCGGTTGAGCGTCTGCCTTCGGCTCAGGGCGTGATCCCGGCGCTGCGGGATCGAGCCCCACATCAGGCTCCTCTGCTGTGAGCCTGCTTCTCCCTCTCCCACTCCCCCTGCTGTGTTCCTCTCTCGCTGGCTGTCTCTATCTCTGTTGAATAAATAAATAAAATCTTTAAGAAAAAAAAAAAAGAAACTGGAAAGAAATGACAGTGTTCAAACCTAAGACAAGCGTGAGAGTGGGGAGAGCAGAGACTGGAGAGGTGGGAGGGAGCCTCTGAATTATAGGCCAGTTGGGAACAGGAGAGGGAACAGGAGAAGGTAGGAGATAACATGTTCCAAAATTCACAGGTAACAATAGGCCACGACGGGCACAGAGAAGCAGATCCCTAGAATAAAAGAGGCTGCCTAAGGACGGTAAATACCTGAAGAAATCATAGAGAGACTTGTAGTGGAGGTAAGGAATTTGGAATTTACTCTAAATTTAATGAGAGGCCACTAAAGTATTTTAGTTAAAGAGCAATATGATTTGACAATTATTTTAAGATCACAGTAGGTATATAGTGGTAAAAATGAAAGAACAAAAACTATACAACAGCATGGAACATCTTAGAAAGATGATGAATTTTAAAAACAACCCCAGAAGAATACATACTGTGAGATATCCTCTTTATAAAGCTCAAAACAAACAAAACTAAGAATGTATTATTTGAGAATATAGATGGGATGAAAGAATAGTTTTTATTTTTTTTATTATGCTATGTTAGTCGCCATATAGTACTTCATTAGTTTTTGATGTAGAGTTCCATGATTCATTGTTTGTGTCTAAAGGGAACTATAAACATGACATTCGGGATGGTGGTGACCTCTGGGAAGAGGAAAGAGGTGGTGTAGGGGACACATAGGTAGTTACCAGGTTTGTGCTCTAATCCTTAAGTTGCATGGTTGGTTTTGAGTGTTCATTTTATTACGCTTTATCACATGTTATATTTAAGAGGAAAATAGGCTATTCAGGCTACTGCATGGAGAATGGATTTGAGGGAAGCATGATTGGAAGTTGTGAAACTGGGAAGTACCTGTTACAGTCTCCAGGCCAGACACTTACTGTCTTCCATTGTGCAAATTACAGGAGGTTTGAGAGAGGGCCCACAGCCCACCAGTCCCACCTGCCCAGCACCTGGCACCATTTTGTATACATAGTAGAGAGTCAGTAAAATTTTCCTTAGTAAAATTATGAACAAGTACAAAGAGTGCCTAGATATATTGAAACTCAAGACAGACACAATGGTTATTGAACTATCAACTCTGTGGCAATTACATGGTTAAAAATCACTTTCACATTCATTGTCTGTTTTTGCCCAACCATGGGAGATTCATACGTCACAGGAGAGGTAGCCGGCCATGGTGGCATGCCTGTAGTCCCGCTACTCAGGAGGCTGAGGCAGGACGATCACTTGAGCCAAGGAGCTCTGGGCTGTGCTATGCCAACTGGGTGTCCGCACTAAGTTTGGCATCAATATGGTGACCCCCAGAAGCTGGGAACCACTAGGTTGCCTAAGAAGTGGTGAAAGGGCCCCGGTTGGAAACAAAGCACGTCAAAAGTCCCACGCTGATCATAGGAGACGTAAGTGACTAGTGAGGTAAAGCTCGCACAGCAAGGTGAGGGTTGAGCTGCAACCAGATCCTTCTAAATTGGCATGCTCTTTCACCATATTTTGATGTCTCTCAAACACCAAGCATAAGCAATCACTTTCAATACCATCTCACCTCATTCCCAAACCATTCTATTCAAGCTCTGTTACATTATTTTTTAAAAAGATTTTATTTATTTATTTGACAGAGATAGAGATAGCCAGCAAGAGAAGGAACATAGGCAGGGGGAGTGGGAGAGGAAGAAGCAGGCTCATAGCAGAGGAGCCTGATGTGGGGCTCGATCCCATAACGCTGGGATCACGCCCTGAGCCGAAGGTAGATGCTTAACCGCTGTGCCACCCAGGCGCCCCTAAGCTCTGTTACATTTTGTCACATATCTTTCAAACCCTGTGGCCTTTAGAGTTTGTTACACGCATACATATATATACTGTATACATATTCTCTATATAATTATCTGATTCTATTTGCCCATCCCCAATAATTTCATCAGCTTATTGACCACGATATGTAAGCTTTCCCTTTTTTTGCAACCCATAGGTACTGGGGAATGGGAGTGTGTTGAGGCATTACCACCTGTGATCTAATGGGTCACCAAAATTTGTCCCGCTACTCCAGTGGCGAGGTAGGTGGGTCCCCCTTCTCTCCTCACTACCCTAGGCTGAATGTTCTGTTAATGAACAAGACTTTCCTTATATGAGGAGCCTGTTATGCAAAGTCATTCAAGACTAGCTATACACCTGCCAGAAATTTCCCAAAGTCTAAGCCCTAACACCAGACACCCAGTAATTGATTAATAAATTTTCCTCTGCATTCCAGGACAGCAATTCCCTATTCACCTGATGCTAAGACATCTGATATCCTCCTGCAAGGGCTCTAGAGCCCTTTCATCATCCTGTTAATTATAATCCAGGATACAGTGTACCATCAAGAGTATCGGAAATTTATGGCTGAGCAAAGGAGGAACCAAAATTTAGGATCTAGTCCTGGGTCGAGAAGCAGAACCACAGAAATCAGGATGCAGAAGGATTAAGCAGGGTCAGAAGCTTGATGCATCAAGCTAAATTACCAAATTGAGATAGAAGTCTGGAAGAGAAGCTGCAGGAAGAGCTGGGAAATACCATATTCCAGAGTTCACATGCTGAAACCAACTAAGATTTACAGCACGAAGCCAATCCCTAAAGGAGAGGAGTCTTTCTGACAACGTAAAACACCTAAAGGGTTCCTTTTTGCAAGAATAAAAATGATCATCTCTGCTAAGCATCATGTGTCTGGTACCACTAAAAACTCTTTGCACGCATAGTCTCACTTAATCCGCACAAAAATAATTTACCATTATTTTCCCCTTTTGCAGGTGAGGAAACTGAGGCTTAAGAAGATGAAGTAATTGGCCCAATGTCATACAGCTATTAGGAGAGAAAAGAATTAGGAGAGGAAGAAAATAGAGAGGTTGAGCCAGATCAACTCTGGTTGGTGTTGCCCACAAAACACCGTCTTAGCGAATAATCGATACTACTTTCAGACAAATCTTTGTCTTCAATTCCCTCTCAGATTTCCTGATAACATGCATATACATGAAAAACAATAAACAAGTTTATATTCATTTGGCTTTGAATTGAGTTGAGCATTGTTAATGCCCTTTGAAATGACTTGAGCGAACCCAGGATTGAGAACCACAGCTTTAGGCTTAAAAAGACCCCACAGACGGGGATGTCAGGATGCCTCACCCTTGAGCTCCCCTTGGAGGTTTTAGTGTCTCCTTCAAAACTCTGCATGGGGTCTCCGGCCCGCTGTCATGTGCTGGAGTGATAAAGGGAGGAGAGGAGGGGCAAATTAGAAGATACACAAGGGCAAGTCTGAGTGTTAGAATTCTGATAAAAAAACCAAGACACCATAAAAATTCTATTTCTGAAGATTTATACTCAATTCTATGAAGACTTGAGGTGGCAAAAATAATCTACTTGGAAAGCAAATAGAATTATTGGATTGTGAAATTGAGAGCTATAAAATTTAAAACAATTTGATATGAAACTTCAATACTTTTTGTATTTCAAAGGAAAAGCGTCAGAGAGTATCAAGTAAATTTGAATCTCTTAGGCTCGAGAACACAAGGAAGAAGAGAAGCCCAAGGTTTCCCTTGGCTGGCCTGGGTTAAAGGCTGCTCTGGGCTGGTGCCTGCCCTTGACCCCGCTTCTTGCTGTATAGGATTGTCTCCTGGATCTCTCCTGCTGTCTGCACGATCCTTCTTTTCCCCTATGGAAGGTCTGTTATGAGTTCTGTACCCACTTCAGCTTCTTGGCGAACACAGCACCTAAACTTCACATTTAATCACACCCCGTAGGGTGTTATCTTCTCTCTCTCTCTTTTTTCCTTTGTGTTTTCTCTTTCCAGTTGAAGAGTAAGCTCTTTTGGTGCAAGAACACTCTCGGATGCTTCTCTTGTTTTCCCCAGTCTCAAGTGACTGACAGCTTAGCTCAGTGATGAAGATTTGAGTATAAATTCTGAATCTGTGTGATATCGAATGGGTTACTTACCCTTTTCTTCTTCTGTAAAATAGGGCTTAAGTGGGCATCAGGTGCTCAACCCAGGGCCTAGCACATATTCATTACCCAGTAAGCTTTATTTATGATCATTATTCTTTATTGATTAGGAGAAATGGCTTCAGGTCCTGATACACAGCTGAGGCCCTCCTACGAATGATCTCTGAGTTCTTAGATACCATTCCTCCCTTTTGAAGATTAGGAACTGAGCCCTCTTTTCACCATAATAAGGAACCCCCCCCCCCCAACTCCGCCACTACAGCTCCTCTCCATCTGATTTGAGTGTCTATTATCATTTCATTGAGATGCCACTTAGACAAAGCCTTAAAATGTGGAGCCGCAGAGGGGGTCTGGGTGTAGTCTGGGGTAGCGTCCTGCTCCATTAACATTCAATCCACAATAGAGACCATTATCTTGGCAGCAAAATACCCCAGCAGTAGTGATGTGAGGAAATGGGGGTGGGTTACCAAAGCAACAGAGAGACTTGAGCTGCACTGTTTCTATGGCAACAGAGAGCAGGCATGAGCACTTTCCTAGTTGGAATGATGGTTAGTTAGACTCTCGCCAACACTATGGGTGACTTATCAGATGAATTGCATTGCAAAGGGTGGATTAGTAAAAGGCTTATCCTAGAATTTTGGCCAGAACAAAAGCCACAGTAGAAGTCTTAACCCTTCAAGTGGAGCCCAGACGTCCCTCTCAAGAGTCAGTGTTCTCTCCTTGGCTACTGACCAATTAATTACCTCCCCAGTATCATCAATTCTTATTTATGACCTGCAATCTCCATGAGTGGCTTTCTTGAAGAAAATCCATTTGTGGAAATCCGACTCATCAGGCACAGCAATTAAATAGTAGACAACTAAGAGCCCAAGCAATTTTCCCTTTTTTTCTCAATTTTAATTTATCAAAGAAATACACTTACATCATTAAAAAGTAATTAGTGCTTAAAAGCTTATGAGAAAAAAATAGCACTCCTCACATGTATGATGCCTCCTCCTTCACCCCAGTTTATAAAGGCAACTATTTTTAACAATTTTAGCTGTCTACCCTTTATTTACCTATTTCCAAATATTTCTATATTGAATACAATTTCCTATTAAAGTAAATAGATAGAGCTCTCTCACACCCCACCTCTCTTCAATTCCACCCTCCAATATGATTATATCACAACTTTTGAATAAATCCATATGAAGTGTTTTCAACATCAAGGACACGTTGGCTCACTGCTGAGTCAGTCAGGTAACCACATGACACCTGGGTAAGGGGCTGGAGGCCTCCTCATTTGAGGTGCAGACCTCCCCCCAATCCCCTGGGTCTGGTCTGGCCTCTCTGCCCTCCTCTGCACCCTCTGTGCCTGTAGCTGGAAGTTCTCTTTGTTCAATTTCTCTAGGGAATTACCTCCTGCTTCTTGCCAATAGGAGTGGAGATCTGGGGGCTCTGCCCGTCCCTTACAGATTTTTATGTAATTCCCTATTTGCAGTTGCTGCTTTGCCCTCACCTTTAGTGCTAAGCTGGTGCCTTCGATTCCTGAGACTTTCTTCTGGCACTTGGGCTTGACCTTCCTCTCACACCCTCTGCTTACACAGTGGGTGTCCTGAGTTACAGGTGTCTTCTGCTATCGTCCGAAATGCAGTTGTGTTTCTATTTTTTATGTCCTTGTTGTCTGGGGTGATTGTAATAGAAGAAAGCAGAAACACCTTTTTGCCATCAGAAATCTCGAAGTTTTGTCAAGGTGCTTGACTGCCTGGGAGGTAGTGCTCATTGGAGTGATTTGGGGATGGGGCTGGATTATATGAAAGACCTTCTCAATCTTAGAGTACCATTATTTTAAATGTACGACTATCTAAACCCATCCAGAGAATGATTTGGTCTGAAAAAAAATTTGGTTTGGGAAAAAAAAAAGAGTTTTCTGCTCTGGTATATTGTAATCAAGGCTATGCAATTTTACTTTTTGACTGATTGAGGCTCTATCCTAAGAAAATAATTTAAGACAAGCACTAAATGAAATTGATTATTGCTGTCTTAACTATAATTGTGAAGGATGGAAATTACCTAAATGTCCAATGAGAAGCAGCCTGAGATATGTGACTGCAATGGAATAATTTAACGTACAACATGGAAAATACGCCATTGTATCAAGAAGATGATATTTTGCTCTGGTTACAAGTGTGCAAACTATCCATTATAATCTCTTTGTGTTGCAAATTCTCCATCTGTAGAATGGGATAGTAAAGAAGTTACCTCGTAGGGGTTTCGTGGGGATGGAGAGAAAGAATGCCCCTCAAGTCTGAGCTCATGCCTGAGACCTGGTAAGCACATGATAAATGCTACCTATGGCTTCTGCTTGTACCACAATATGATGGTCTACATGTAAAAGTTGTGAGATTTTGTGTGTTCCATTTTCATTTTTCTTTTTTCTAGTTTTACTCGTCCAATCAAAAATCAAGACACACAACAATTTCCTCCATAACAATATAGAAACATTTATATTATAATGAATTGTTGTAAGCAGAGACCTTTAGCTAAAGAAGTGTGGTTATGGGACCAGCAACATCAGGGTCACCTATAAAGTTGTTAGAAATGCAAATTTTTGGTCCCCACCCTACACCTTCTGGATGAGAAACTCTGGGGTGGGTCTCAGCAATCTGCGTCTTAACAAGCCCTACAGGGGATTCTGATGCATGGTACGTGGTTCTCAACATTGGCTGCACACTAGAATCATTTGAGAAGCTTTAAAAATGAATTCCTGGCCCCACCCAGATCAATGAAATCAGATGCTCTGTGATCGGTGCTCAGGCATTGGTAATTTTTAAAAGCCACCAGGTGATTCTGAGGCATAGCCAAGACTGTGAACCAAAGCTTTAGAGAGATTGCTACCTAGGCAGGCCAAGTCGGATGGGAGGGGCAGAGAGCCGTACTTGAAACATTTTAAAATTCTTTCACCATCCTTTGTTTCCACAAGACCCTACTGTGCCTATTCTTAATGGATTCTAAGTCGAGAGAGACCGGGGTGATTAAGAAGGCTCTTCCAAGTCTTCCAGACATGTTGATAGGTCTTAGAGATGAAGGGGAAAGAGAAATGAGGGAGGTCTGATGTGGTAATGTGAGCGAGTAGGACATGATTCTCCTTACCTTTGAGAAAAGGACCTCTTTATAAATTGAGATCTGGGTGCATTGGTCTCAAAGAAAACTTGATATTTTCTTAGGTGCCAGACCAGAGACATCCTCCATTGCCTGAGTTTTCCACCCAAACTCCCCCTTTGAGATTCAAGCTGTGTCCCATCAGAGTCAAACACCCTCCAGGAATGAATTCCAATTCTTGGCTAATTTTCTGGGTTTAATTTTGGAGATTTCCTGACAAATTTCTATGAAGAAATTACAAAGAAATAAACACCCCTGGTTATATTTTATTTTCCCTTTACTCCAACTCTCTTACTTTGCTTTTCTCCTGTCGAATCTTTCATATTTTTATAATTCTCCTCAAATTCTTTTTTAGAATTTGGTGGAGTAAAATAAATAGAAGTATAAAAGCCAATCAATCGTATTCTGCATTTGCTTTTTTTTTTACTGAATCCTTTATTTATCTAACCAGTAAGCATTTATTCTATGCATTTTAAGAAATTTCTATTGAGGACCTGTAGGTGCACTGTGAAAGCTGCCAAAGAAACACGAGTTATAACACCCTTCTTTTCTTTAAGAAATTTACTTACTATTGTTATTGCATGAAAAGAGAAACACCCGAAATAAATAAAGAACAGTATGGACAAATTTCTGAGCTAAATACAATCTAATGTGAGAGCACGAACACGTATTGAGTGCTTAATACAAACCAGGCATTGGGCTCGGTGTTTTCCATGTTCCAACTGCAACCCCATGAGGTGGTAATTTGGGTGGTCCGGTGTCATGAGTCAGGAGATGAGCTCCAGAGTCTGCCAAAGCAATTTACCTACCCATTCTGTGCCTCCCAGGTAAAATGGGGAGAGTAATAATCCTTCCTCAATGGGTTGTCATGAGTTTCAAATTCATGTAAAGGACATAGAGCCGTGTTCAGTGAATGTGTCTTAATTACTCAACACACTTCAGTGCTTGGCACATAGAAGCTATTGATCATGGTTAGATGGCATTTTAATTCCATTTTAAAGATGATAAAACTGAGGTTGAAAAAAAAGAAAAAACAAAAAACAAAACCAGAGGTTGAGTGATGTTAATGATACCATGTTATCATCACGTAGTTGGGCACCAAAACCTGTGTTCTTTCTTTTTTGCTTGTAAAACCAAGTGCTGCCATATTTGCCATAGAATCCAAGCAATTTACTCTTCTGTTTGCATTATAAAAATACTTAACAAAGCCAAAGTCAAACTCTACATGGTCAGTTTTGTTTATTTATTGCTTGTTATTTAATAAAGAGGTGTGTTGTAAGAGACAGTAAGTGCTTCCTCGGGTAACAGACTTAGCCAGGCTCATCACAGCATGACATCTAAACCACTGTGGGTATGTTCAACTCCCACCCAAGGCAAGCTCACCCTCTGCCTCATTCCTCTTCCTCCTGTTCCTCTTCTTTCCTGTCTTTCATGTCCTCATGTTCCAAGGCCCTGCCCAGGCCCCTTCCTCTGTGACTCCATCTCGCCCCTATTCCCTCTGTCCCCCTTCTCAGAACCCATGCAGCCATGGTCAATGACAACAAGCCTTTCCTCACGGCACAGAGCACCCCAGCCATATTATCTCATTGAATCTTCAATGCCACCTTGACTTTGTGACCCTCACTCTACTGATGAAGAAACCTGAACTTCAGGGGGTTAAGAACCATGTTGGAGTTCCCACATCTAAAAACTGGAAGAGGTAACGATAAATCCCTCTCTTTATGCTGCAATGCTCACATTTCATGTTTATTTACCTTGGCCTTCCCACCAGACTGAGCTCCTTGAATTCAGCGAGCACAGGAATGGGACACAGCAGAACTAACCATTAGTGGCTAGCAGAGAAGTCCTTCAGAAGGAACACTATGCTTCGATAGAACATTTCTTCCCATCACACTCCCAGTGTGTACCATTGAAGAAACCCCAGTGGGCACAGACTGACACTGAGGACACTACACAAATCATGATAAAGCACAGAGACCACAGCATCCCCCAGCCCCAAGCCAGAATTTGAGTAACTTGTCCCCTTTCCTCTCTATTTCTATCTGGAATCTAAGGTCCCATGGAGGTTTATCTGGTTTAATTCTTAAATAATATGAGTTTCTTCTGGGCTTCCGTTAGTCATTTATTCATTTGAAAATATTTATTGAGCCACTACTATGTGATTGTTCACTGTACTAGGTACTGCAACATAATGAGCAAAAAGAAATACAGTCGTTGCCTTCAAGGAATAGAACCAAGTCATCCAAGAATCCCACAAATCCATTTGGTAAGTACTGTGACCAAGAGGCATGAGCTGCTCTGAGAGCACTCACTAGAGGGACTTAACCTGTCTGGGAGGTAAGGAAAAGCCTTTCTTGGGGGAGTGATAATTGAGCAGAGATCTAAACAAGAGTAAAAGTTATCTAAAATTAGAGAAGTGGTGCAGAATGCAGGGCAAACAGTATATACAAAAGCTTGACATGATGGTCACATGTACGGGCAAAGGGAAGACAAGGCAAGAGGTATGAGTGGAGAGGAGTCAGACCAGGAATGACATTATGGACATATTAAGGATTTAAGTTCTTGTCTTAAAATTAATTGGAAACCCTGAAGTTTTTTGGGCAGAAGGTAACATTATTTAATTTACGTTTTGGAAAGTTTACAACACGAAAGTCACATTGGGGCCATGCACAATGTAGACCAGTAGGCCAGAAAGATGATGTGGGACAGGGTGATGCTGGTGAGATGAAACCAAGTGCACCAATGTGAAATATTCAAATGATAGAACCGTGGTGATTAATGATAAGAAAGAGTGGGAAAAAGACATGTCAAGGAAGATACTTTGGTTTTTTGTTTAAAGATTGGTGGATGGGGCCACCATTCAGGAAGATGGCAATCCTAGAAGAAGACAAGCTTCTAAGGGGAAATACTGAGTTCAGGTTTCAACAGGCCAAGTTTGAGGAGCCCTTAACACATCCACATGGAGATGTTAGGAAAACGGTTAGGCACGTGGGTCTGAGATTCACAGAATTGGTTTAAGCTCTTTAAACTAGAGTTTGTGAGTCATTAGCCCATAGGAGATAATTAAAGGCATGGGCAAAGACAAAATTTATAAGAGATTAAAGAATGAGGGAGCTTCCTCAATATTTAATGAACCAAGAAAACTTGTAAAAAGACAGACATATGTTCAGTGTGATACAAATAAAATCAGTATAAGGAAGGAAGCATTTTAAGGATGATATCACAATGTGGAGGTCGTTAGGTCCTTAACCTGAACTTTGCAGTGGACTGATACCAGGAGCAATAGAAATGGAATATGCTGTCATCAATGATTTTCATGGATATGAATGCCAGAAACCCCATGTTGCAGTCCTTGCCAAACACTAATAACCTTGGTCTTGGTATTTGAGTCCAAGCCAAGCTGTCTGAAAGAAAGCTGGTTTCATCCAACCTATTTCTAGGTTCCAATCCAGCAGAAGAGAAAAAGACAGAAGAATTTGAATTTGCTGATAATCTTTGAACTAAAGGTCAAGACAAGAAAGGGAGTAATTATCTGCAGCTGAAATCAAATCTCTCAACCAAAGGTGGTGAATTCCCAGGTGAATGCAATGTGCACACCTAATGAAGAGTCCATCTGTTACAAGATGAATTGTGGCAAAGCTCTGGGAGCATCACAGCATCCTATGACAAGACCACTTTGTCCCTTCAAGCATGTTATAAAGACTTGGGAAAAGCTTCATTTTGCACCTGACATTAAAGCACCATTAAAGGATTGTGAATACAGTCTCAAAGCCAGCCAGTTCTGAGGATGGCAGGAGTCATGAACTCATCCTATTACTTTTAGAGGGACAAGAAACATAAAAAAGGAAAAAAAAAAAAAAGAAAAAGAACAAAGCTCTGTTTAAAGAACAGAAAAGCCTAGGGATAAAAGAGGGAAAACGTAAGTGCATGTGGGATCACAGCTTAAAATAGCACATAGTGTGCCTGGTGTCCTATGAAGGAGCAACAGCCATGGGAGCGTCTGTGCTCGAACATGCTGTCACATGCACGTGAGGCTTGAGCCCTCCGTCCAAAATTATGGGTGCTGGCAATTACCACTATGCCTGGGTGTGCAGGGGGCTGTCAGCATGCTCCCTTCCTAGTGTGAAGTGAAGCTCCATAGTTCACACCCAGTTCACACAATGATTAAGCCTAATCCCCTTTAGATACCTGGAGAGCTCATCACCCGTCATAGAGGAAGAACATGGAGGAAGAACAGAGGTCCCATGGTGGTGGGAGGGAGACAAGGTTTGTTGCTGCTCCATCAGGAAGAATGACACAATGGCTGCCATTTACTGTTCATTATTACTGTGGGCCAGAGATCATAAAAAGTACTTTATGTAGGTTATCTCTCTAATCCTCACATGACCCCTGAAAATTAGGCACTATTCACCTCCATGTTACAGATAAGAAAACTGAGGCTCCAAAGTCCATGCTCCTTGGAGTTCACCCCAGATTCTTATCTGGTTGTGGATACAGTGTGTAAAATCAGGAGGAGGTATTAGAAAGTATACCCAGTGGAGGAGACTGCCATTACTGTCTGTTAATCCAGCATCCATGGTCCCTTTTGGGATATTGCCTCTCCCATACTGGGGTGGAAATCTAGACACCTGCCCTCCACCATAGAAGTTGTAAGAGTCCCCAGAAGCTACTTCTGCCAGATCTCTCCTCTACTCCCCACAGATAACGGTTGGGCTCATGACCTAAGCTTGGCCAACCCAAAGTCTCTTTCCTGGGATATTGACTCCTGAGCTGAGGAACAAGGACAGAATCAATCACAGAATTTATTCATTCCAGCAAGACAACTCAAGGGAGACTGCTGAGTACTTCCTTCCTGTTCCAAACTGGATTCCTTAACCACTCATGGGGAATCAAGCCACCATGCTATGAAAAGCCAATTCACATGGAGAGGCCATGTGAAGTCATCCGGTCAGTAGTCGCACTGGAGCTCTCGGCTGCCAGCCAGCACCAACTGCCAGCCGTAGGGCGTACCATCTTGGATGTCTAGCCCAGTTAAACTTTCAGATGACCACAGCCCCAGTCTCTGACTGATCGGAACCCTATGAGAGACCCTAAGTGAGATTCACTTGGTCAACATGAAGAAGTGTGAGCAATAAAAATAAATTGTTTCAAGCCACTGAGTTTTGGGTTGGTTTGTTACGCAATAGATAGCCAGAACAGGATGCTTAGAATTAGGATTGCTGGATGGAAGGAAAGGTGCTCTTATGATTTTGATAGATACTGTCAAATCTCCTCCCTGAAGACTGTACCAGTTAACATATCCACCAGGGGTAGATGATAATAAAGATGGGATTCTGTAGCCAAGCTCCTTATATTTTTCATAGCTATAAGAAATCAAGAGCACTCATGTATCACCTACTAGCACTCATTACTTCAAAATTCTTGTCAAGAAAAATGAGTGGAAGAAAAGATATTTGAAAAGAAGGGCAGGCTGTTCCAAATTCCTTTTTAACACCTTGCAATATATTTTTGCTCCATCACTCAATCTACCTTGGGTCCTGACAGTAAATCATGCTATCATTTGTGAGTAGGGTAACTAAGCAGTGGCGTTTAATTAAATTTTATTTGATATGACAAATGCTTACTGAAGCTCTACTCTGTGAGAAGCACTGAGGGACCACAGAGATGGCTGAATAGGAATGGAGCAGGTCCACAGCGCTTCACATAAATAAATCAGACCTGCTTCCTCTTTTCTGCAAAATTTCAAGCCCAACGTTGACTCTGCACCTTGATCCTAAAGCTGGGTTGTTCCTACATGTGGGTTTCTTTATTTACCAGCCTTTGTCTATTCCAGGAGGCTGCCTCCATTCCTGTTAGCTTCAACTCCTACTCTTACTCCTTTATAATATGACTGCAGGAAGTAGGGTTTTCCTCTTCCTTCTTTACATGTCAGTACATGTCCAAGATGGTTCCATTATCATAGTGTGTGTGTGTGTGTGTGTGAGAGAGAGAGAGAGAGAGAGAGAGGGATTTCCAGATGCTCAGATTCCTGAATCTCTAAAAGGACTCTGGAAATTGAAGTAGTTGAGTAGTTGAGACAAGGAAGAGGGTGAAGTCAGTGGTGGGAATGAAGAGAAGAGAGCTAGTCCCCATATCAGAGAGCAGACAGTTCCTCACCCCAGGCTAATAACTGGGACATTGAAGGACAGTAGTCTCTCTTACACATAATAATTAAAGAATGTTACAGGACCTGCATTATGACAAAGACTCTCTCCTTGACCAAATTTTAGACAGGCTCCTCTGAGCCCTCTTTTCCATGAAAACCCCACTGTGGCCGCTATCCCATCTTTGGCCTGCTCAGACCTGTCTAAACAAAGAATCTTGCTCAGTCATCCTTGACCTTTGATATCCAATTAGTCTTTCATCCTCCACCTTTGATGCCTGCTTTTAGCAAGGATCTTCAGAGGTCAGGTTAGCAAGAACCCCTATCCCTTGATGTCTCCTCTTATTAATTTTCCATCCAATGACCTCTTCACCTTGCTCCTTGGCTATAAATTCCCACTCGTCCTTGCAGTCTTTGGACTTGAGCCCAATCTCTCACCCGTATTACAATACTCCTATTGCACTAGTCTTGCAAAAGTCTTCCTTACCACTTTAACAAGTGTCGGAATAATTTTTTCCTTAGCTACACATCAAGAGTGTGGAAGGTCCTATGCCCCCTTATGCACTTGGGAAAGTTTCATTTATCCTTAAGTTCAATGTCACATTGTTTTCCATTTTTCCCTGAGGACCCCATACCTCCCCCAACAGGATGAAGGTTTCCTGTGGTTTTAGCATGCGTCACATGGCATTATGGTTGATTTTTTTATGTATCTATCTTCTCTGCTACAAGCACGTAGAGGGAAAACTGTGTCTCTGTGTCTTTGTGTTCCCAGAGTCCAGCATAGGCCTGGCACAGAGAGGAAGATCACTTCAAGACTATTAACTGAGTTGCTTCACTGTAGAGTCAAGTCCTTAAGCTTTTGCTATGAGATGAATGTTTGCATCCCCATAAATTTATATATTGAAACCTAATCCCCAGTGCAATGGCATTTGCAGGTGGGACCATGGAGAGACAATTAGGTCATGAGGGTGGAGCCCTCATGAAGGAGATTAATGCCATTATAAAAAGAGACACAAGAGAAATGACCTATCTCTCTTGTGAGGACACAGCCAGAAGGCAGCCATCCTGCAAACCAGAAAGAGAGCTCTCACCAGGCACCAAATTGGCTAGCACCTTGATCATGGACTTCAGAACTGCAAGGAATGAATTTCTGTTGTTTAAGCTATGTAATCTATGGTGTTTCTATTATAGTAACCTGAACTAAGACAGGCTCAAAACACAAGGAGCCTTTTCTGGACTGGGGGAGGCACAAGTGGGGTTCAAGAAGGATGGAAAATGTTCAGTTAAGAAGACAACAGTTAGACAACAACACTGAAGCAGGGGCAGCATAATCAAACGGGGACAGTGAAATAGTTATCATGTGGGGGGAAATGGCATAACTTGGTGTATAGAAATAGTAACCCACTCAAGATTTGAGCAGTTCACTGTATATAGATTATAACTCCATCAAAAAGTGGGCTTATTTTAAGCTTATCTCCTGATATACACGTTGAAAGAACATGGCTGGTTGTCAAGACAGATAGCAACAAAGACCTGGAATGCTGGAAAGATCACAGACAAAAGACGTCTTATCTCTCCATACCTAACTTCCCTTGGATCAACTTTATTTATTCCACCTTCAATGGTCCAGCCTGGCCATCCCCAACTCAGCCCCACAGTCCCCTCCCCAAGACCACAAAACCTTCCAGTCTAGCTCTAGAACTAACTAGAGTCTCTAGGAGAGTCCCCAGACCCTCGCCAAGTCCAGTCAGGTGTGGTGTGGGAAGGGGGATATGTAGGGTGGCAGGGATCTGCTCCCATGGTGGTGGAAGGGTAGATTTTGGAAAAGAAGGTGCAGCGAGGCATGAACTCCATGGGCATGTCAACTGCAGAGCACATTAAGAACATCAACTGGATCAGAATAGAGGTTTTGTGTTGAAAAGATGGGGATGGGGTTGGATCACAGAAGTTGACCAGCAAAAGTCCAGAGGGTTATGTACAGTAAATATCTTTCAGGCAAGGACAAGGCTGTGCTGTAGAAATATTTTAATATTGGGCTCCAGGTTCCGTGGGGTGGGGGGCGTGTATCCTAGAATGCCTTCCCAAGGAAGAGGTCCAGAAAGAGCCTAAGCAAACCAGGGCTCAATTGCAGAACATCATTCTATGCAAAGAAGAGCTGTTGTGAGCAGTTTAATGGCCTGCCTCCTCTCATTATAGAGGCTGCCCTTCTTCACCAGCCGGAGAAGCGGAGATCTCCACATCTCCTGACTACAATGGCAGGTGCACATCGAGATTTGGGGCCTCCAGATGGGGCTGTGCCAACTGGCCCTAATCGCCATTTTGAGGAGCAGAACAGACCTGTCTCATCTCAAAGGGCCCATGCTGGGGGGTGGAGTGGGTGCCCCAGCTGCCTCTCTCGGCAGTGGAGTCTTAAAGCAACACCCAGGCGAAGGCATAAAGGTGGTGCAGGGAACTGGCAAAGATGAGTGCTTAGCAGTCAAACCAATCTCAGAGTACCTTTGTACAGGTGACAACTCTTCCAGGTACAATTACTGACCCTCCCCAGAGCTGGCATTGGCCAAAAGGAGAAATAACAAGAATACAGAAGTGTCTCATAGAACCCACTGGGTTTCAGGGACAGCATGGACTCAGTGACTGGTGCCCTGTAGAGAGGTCAGGGGACCCCATTTCTCCTTTTTTTGGCATGCCTGCTTCATTCTTTTTTACCCAACAGAATAGCTAACTCCTCTTCCCTGTCCACAAGGCAGAACAGCAGTCACTGACAGCTCCTGAATTCACACGGCTTACTTTCAACAGAGCGATCGACTGAACCCGCCATGTCTTAGTTTCAGTCTGTGTTTACTGGGGAGGACCTGACCGGCCAACTGGCATTGGCCACCAATCAATCACCAGCTGTGGCCTGGGGGGTGTGGCCATGGTATATGAAAATGACTTCTCTTGCTGCAAAAAAGCAGCTGTGGGGGGAGCGGGTAGGAGACAGTTATCAGAGAAAGGGTAATTACATGGCAAACTAGGAGACAACCCCAGGGCTGTCTGCTGTGGCCTCACTGTGTAGGGACCTAGTACACAAAACCCATTTTTTAATGTCACCCAATGATTATTCTGTTTCGCAAGCTTCAGTCACTCACAAACCATCTTGACAATTCTTGTCATCTCGAGTACCACCTTTCCTGTTATCTACATCACTGTTTAAAATCAACTCACTTTTTAAATTTACTTAAGTAAATTTTGGCCTTGGCCCAAGCAATAATAATCATAAAACTGGGTTTGTTGTGTTCTTAAAATATTTTTTTCTCACACACATTATAATAAGTGCATACCATTAAAATGAAAGGGTTTGTCCGTAAAATTCTTAAAGAGATTTCACATATCCCCAATGATAAGAGAACCACACTTCGGGACTGGTGCCCCATCAGAAAGTCCCAGGAAAGAGAACAGCAGAGGACCGTGGTTCTCGGAGCCAGGCAGCCCTGAGTTCAAATTCTAGGCTTTCTTGGGGTGCCTGGGTGGCACAGCGGTTAAGCGTCTGCCTTCGGCTCAGGGCGTGATCCCGGCGTTACGGGATCAAGCCCCACATCGGGCTCCTCCGCTATGAGCCTGCTTCTTCCTCTCCCACTCCCCCTGCTTGTGTTCCCTCTCTCGCTGGTTGTCTCTATCTCTGTCGAATAAATAAATAAAAAATCTAAAAAAAAAAATCAAGCTTTCTAGGCTATTCAGTTTTTGGCAAGTCTCACAAACGCTGTAAGCCTCAGCTTTTGCATTTAAGACTTTCTTTCAATTGACCTGTAATTGACATATAGTGTTGCGTAAGTTTAAGGTGTACGACATGCTGATTTGTTACCTTCTATGACATCACATGATTACCATTTCTTCTATGTGATAAAAAAATTTAAGTTCTAGCCTCTTAGCAACTTTGAAGTGCAACAGATGAGCGGATGAAGAAGATGGAAGATACATATACACAATGGGATATTATTCAGCTATGAATCATCTTGCCATTCGTGACAACGTGGATGGACCTTGAGGGCCTTATTCTAAATGACATAAGTCAGATGGACAAAGAGAAGTACTGTCTATCACTTGTATGGGGAACCCTAAAAAAGCCAAACTCGGGGCTGTTTGCTAATCCTTTGAAGGATGCCTGCCCTGTGTCCTTGGTTTTGGCCGAGGTCATGATCTCAGGGTTGGAAGCTCCAGCCCTGCATCAGGCTCTGTGCTCCGCGCACAGGCTGCCTGAGATTCTCTCCCTCTCCCCCTGCCCCTCCCACTCGTGCGTTCTCTCTCTCTCTGAAATAAATAAGTAAATCTTGAAAAAAATGTGTAAAAAAGCCAAAATTGTAGAATCAGAGAGAAGGATGGTGGTTACGGGTTACGAGGGGCAGGCATGGGGACTGGCGGGGTGGCTGTTTAAGGACGCAAACTTGTGAATAGGAGAGGTGAACATTCTAGGGATCTAATGCACAACATAGTGATTTTAGATTTTTGCATTTGTAAAGCGGGATAAATAACACCCACTTCAGAGGGGTGCTATAGGGCCTAAAGGGGGTGAAGTTGTGGGAGTGCTGGACACTGTGCATCCTGCAGGAGCTCAAACCCAGTGATGCTTCCAAGGGTATGTGGGGCTCCTGAAAGATCCCCGTGGCTGGCTCATCTTATACCATCTTGTACATACACCTCAGAAAGACTCTCTCATCCCTCAAGGTGAACCAGGCTCCGGGAGGAAATCCTCCCAAGAGAATACAGGAATGACAGCATAGTATAGCAGTTAAAGTGCCAGCAGTTGGCAGGGCCGGATTTAAATACCAGTTCTGCCATGGGTTAGCTGGGTGACCTTGGAAAAGTGGCTTAACTTCTCTGAGCTCCTGTTTCTTCCTCTATAAAAATGATTATAATAATACCTACTCCCGAAAGCTTTTTGTGAGGATCAAAGGAGAGAGAACAGGCCTTCAACAGCCTTTAGTCTGCCTTTATTCTATACCAGCAGTATAACCACAGCAGTCACCTGCCATTAGCCACCGTGACTGTGACATTCCTACACATGCCTTGACAAGAGTCGCTATTTCAGGGACAGGACAAGCTGAGCTGTCTGCCAGAGAGGGACTCCGTGGGAAACAGGCCTGACCATCAGCTTCATGAGTTCTGACAGTAATGTGTCTAGCAATGAAAACAGTCATCATTTTCCACAGGAAAAAAAAAGGAAGAAAAAAAAGCGTCTCCCAAACCTTTGTAAATGAGAAATAATTCATGCATGAAGAAAGTCATTTCAGGGAGATATTATTAAAATTCCACCCTTTCTTGCTATTAGAAGAACAAAATAGGCAGAAAGAACCAGGGGAAGGGGGGGATTCTTCTCCCACATCTGCAATTTCAAAATAAATATAAAATGGCTTCTCTTTAAATGTTGAAATGATGTCCCTTCTTACTTGGGACCAGATAGGAAGGGATAGAGTTGGGAAGCCTCTGATATACTCATGGGGACCCTTTTAAAATTTTTACTCTTCTTCATAAAGCCACAGGGGAGATGGGATTCGTTTTCCATTCAGATGCAAAGCTGACCTTCATGGGTTTGCCTTGGAGAGGAGGGTGGCGGTAAGAAAATGCAACAGGAAGGGGCCACTGAGGGGCGCCTGGGTGGCTCAGTCGTTAAGCGTCTGCCTTTGGCTCTGGGCCTGATCCCGGAGTCATGGGATTGAGCCCCACATTGGGCTCCCTGCTCCACTGGGAGCCTGCTTCTTCCTCTCTCACTTCCCCTACTTGTGTTCCCTCTCTCGGGGTCTCTCTCTGTCAAATAAATAAACAAAACCTTTTAAAAAATAAAAAAAAAAGGGAAGGGGCCACTGAGGGAGGGCCTTTAAAGAATTTGGGATTAGGACACTACATTGAAATCAGGACTGCACATATTAATGCCAACAGGGCTAGGCAGGTAATTTAGATAAATGAGTAAAGAGCATAACCAACTGGAGAGTCCATTCTCCATCTAAAAGGGGACAGCTGTTGTTCAAAGCAGCCAACTCCTTATGCTGGAAAATGGGCCCCAAATTGCCAGATCTTCCAATCTTTCCAGAACAGCCAAAAATCTGGATTTTTATTTTCAGTTTCTTTTTCATTCACAAATAAATTTTTTTTTTTAAATACTAAATCGGAAAAAAACCCCAAAACCCACACATTTGTGGGCCACATTTGGTCCAGGGGAAGCTGGTTTGTGATCTCTGATTTACACATGCTTCCCTTGGCCTACCCTCTTGTTCACTGGGGTGTTTCTAGACTGTTCTGCTAGTGAAGAGTCACAGGGTGTCTTTGGTCACAAGACACGCAGAGCTTTGAAGGATGCCTGCTCTGTGTCATTAACAGGAAAATTTGCATCCATACCTGCCTACCAATCGTCTCCAGAACATGTGTTCCTCAAACTACTCCGTATTTTGAGGAGGAATATTTTTCAATCTCAGATGTGTTTTCAGCCAGGATGTTCTCTTTGACACCAGCATAATCTATGGTGACATCGCCTGCTTGCCTGACAAACGACAAGACAGGGACTTGATGATCAGGACAGATTCCCAGCCACAGGCCAGGCCTACTGCTACCTGCAGGTCCTCTGGGGACCCCGGGGGATGCTGGCCACCCCCTCCCACCCCTCACGGGTTGCCTGATCCATGGCTCTGCCAAGATGAAGCCTCTCAGCTTTTTGTCGTAAATACAAGAGCTATATTTTTCTGTTTTAGTCATTTAAACATGCAATCTTGAGACGGCTGCAGCCTCCCTAGAGGGTGATGTGTTTTGACATCCATATTTAGGGCTGACATTAGAAGGCTCCTGGAGGAATAGCCCTGATGCGATATCCCTTCTGAATGGAAGGTACATACCGGGCAAACTGCTTCCCGGCTCGGCTTCTCATGAGGGGTATTCCACTAAGGGTGAGACACAGGCATCATACGGAAGACAAGCTATTTGAGGGTCACACGTGCCCCCATAACTGTAACAGTAAAAGGGGGTGAGAATGCTTAATCGGGGTCCTTCGTAGTGTTAACTGAGAAAATCTATGTCATACAGTCTTACAAAAGTAGATCAAACATTAGCTCCATTCAGTTTCTTATCTAGAAAACTGTATCACCAGATCATTGGACCAATGGGGAGGGAAGAATTATATTGATAATATTTTAAACTCTAAACATTTTAAACTTAAGCACTTACCCTTTACATGAATATCTTTTCATGGAATCAGAATATCTCGGACTTATTTAACAGCTTTCCCCATTAAGACGTTTTCATGGTCGTGTTTCATTTGTTTTCACAAAGCAACACCTAAGCATATGCCCTTGGGTGTGTCACTTACCTTTCGTTTCAGTTTGCTCATCTGTGAAATGGGGTAATTTCATGCTCCAATGCACGGGATCGGCCTAGAAAGAAAACTGTGGTAAATGATGTGAAAGCACTTTCTAGAATATGGAAAACAATATACACAGTGAAGTTACTGGTCGTTTTGACGTCCCACCCCCAGTTCATCTGAGAGCCCCTGCAGTACCCTGTCCTCTTACGCGGCTGGTGGGATTCCAGCCCTGCTCATCCAAGAGGAGCTTGGAGCCTTCCTGGTAACAAAGAAGATGGGGGGGCAGAGGGTGTGAGCCCTGCACCTCAAGGCCGTGCAGAGCCTGGCAGGGTGAGCACTTATGTGCCCTCCCTTTCCTAATCCCCTGTGAGGTCCTCTCTGTCTGTCACATCTCCTTTGCGTATCTCAGTGATCCCTCTTGATTTCCCCTTCCAGATGAATCCCTCCACAAGGCTGACTCACTAGTCTGAGCAGCTGCCGTCCTTCACAACAGCCACCTCACTGGTCCCTGCTTCCACCTTTGTCCCTACAGTCTGCTCCCCACACAACAACCAGACACATTTTTCACAATGTAAGTCAGACCAGGGCCCCCTCTGTGTTCTACCCACAACCTTCCATGGGTCCTTTACTTCCCTCAGGACACAGCTGGTTCTACTTTGGGCCTCACAGACTTGCCTGAGCTGACCTCTGGCTCCCTCTCCACTTCTCTCACGCCAGCTGCATAGACCACCCAGCACCAGCACCCCACATTTCACCTTCTCGCCAGCCGTACGAGGGGTGGACTCTGATATCATTTTACAGAGGAGGGAACTGTGGCTCAGAAAGGCAAAGTCACTTGCCTAAGATTATGCAAAGAGGAAGTGATGGAGTCAGGATTGGAATTCGAGCATCCCTTTATGCTAAACTTATTTATTTTTACCCGGTTGTATAAACCACTTCAATCCAATTTGGAATAAGCAGGGAAGGAAGGAAGGAAGGAAGGAAGGAAGGAAGGAAGGAAGGAAGGAAGGAAGGAAGGAAGGAAAAAAGGAAGGAAGAATTTGAAGTCTAGGACCATCCATGTCTCTAGAGCAAGAGACTTTGGAGGCCAGAGAAACTATTAACTTGGTAAAAATCCTTCCAACTATTGTAACTTGCGCTTGTCCTCTGCTTCGGGAATGTCTGCAGACATACAGAAAGAAGGCGTATTTCAGCCAACAGAGAAGTCCTGACTAACCAGGCTAGCATTCGAGTTAACGGCACAGAAAATGTAGTTGAGCCATCAGAAAATTGTTTGAATGTCTGGAGTTTCTGCAATTGTGCTGCCGTTAACATGATGCTAATGAAATGTAATAAAATGTGGCTCGGAAAGGAAACCCATCTGCTCTGAAACCTCAATTAATATGATTAAGATACAGCTTTTACACAATAAACTTGCATCTGATGCACATTCTGTGCTTTATGGATTATTAGAGCAGCGCTATTGCAGTCCTATAAAGTTAAGTTGTGCCCAATTAACATTTGCAGCCAGCTCCGTCGCCCAGGGCCTCGTGGGAGGGAGAGGGAATGGCAGCACCTCAGACTTGACCACTTCCCTGAACGGCGCATCCCCCCTGCTCTCGGTTCCTCCAGACAGAGCAGCGCCTGCTCTCCTCTGTCTCCTGCTCTTCTCCCTTCATGTAGACAGCATGGATCAGGCAGGGAAAGTGTCCATGATGATGGTTTTGTCCTGGGACTGAGAGAGGGGTGTCTACCCTGCTCTGACTAGAAGGGGCTGGAAGTTGCTTGGTGGGAACTGCCCCCTTTACTTCGTTCTCTCCATATTCTACCATCAGATTCAACACGTTTTTCTGAGCACCTACTATGTGTAAGTCACTGGGAGAGAGGAGAAGAGATACAAAGAAATAAAGGACAGCCCTGCCCCTTAGAACACATGGAGAGGCTTCAGGAGTAAAAATGGGCCACTGTGTGCAACGACGTGGGTGGGGCTAGAGAGCAGCAGGCTGAGTGAAATAAGTCAGTCAGAGAAAGACAAATACCATACAACTTCACCCGTATATGGCGTTTAAGAAACCAAACAAGTGAACAAAGAAAAAAAAGACAAAAAACCAGACTCTTGGGGTACCTGGGTGGCTCAGGGGGTTAAGTGGTTAAGCATCTGTCTTTGGCTCAAGTCATGATCTTGAGGTCCTGGGATTGAGCCCCCCATCAGGCTCCCTGCTCAGCGGAGAGTCTGTTTCTCCCTTCTCCCTCTGCTTCCCCCCTCCCCCCCACCGCTCATGCTCTCTCTCTCTCTCCCTCTTTCAAACAAATAAATAGTCTTAAAAAAAAAAAAAAACAGACTCTTAAATATGGAGAACAAACTGATGGTTACCAGAGGGAGGTGGGGGGATGGGTGAAGTAGGTGATGGGGACTAAGGAGGGCACTTGTCATGATGAGCACCAGGTGATGTGTGGAAGTGCTGAATCCCTACGTTGTATACCTGAAACTAATACAGAACTGTATGCTAACTATACTGGAGTTAAAATTTAAAAAGAAATCTCAGGAAATAAAGCCTCTGCGAGGAGAGAGAATAACACATTCGTAAAACAAGAATAGGATGTCATTAATAAACAAATACGTAAAAGGAGTATTCAGAAGGAGAAAACAAACCTCTTGGGTATGGAGGGCATCAAAAGGTGCAAACTTAGAGTGTAAAACAAAAAAGTCATCGAGATGTAACACAGCATGGTGACTACAGTTAATAATATTTTATTGCACATTTGAAAGATGCTAAGAGACTAAATCTTAGATCTCATCACACACAAAAATTCTGTCACTATGTATGGTGATGGATGTTAACTAGACATTGTGATCATTTTGCAATGTATACAAATACTGAATCATTATGTTGTATCCCCAAAACTAATATACCTCAATTTAAAAAACCACAGGGGAAAAAATGGGCCACTGTGTGGATATGAGAAAAATCTTATATGGGTCTTCTGTTTACCTTCCTTTCTCCAAATTCCAGCAGATGTCAGATACAGGAAGTAGAGAGAGAAGGCCAGTCTTCTTTTTCCTTCAGTGTCGGGAAAGTACTCACCCCAAAGATAGAAGGCTGTAATGGACGTCTGCCCCAGGTGGAGTCCCCACAGTTTGGGCAGGGCTGACCCCACCCCGCCCCTCTCTATCCAGGCATGGCCAATCAGGGCAGTCCATGCCTCTGACCACAGCAATTGGCTCAGGAGTCTGCACTTGATCAAATCAGACTAATAAGAATCAGGCCTAGGACTTCCTATGGGGATGATTGGAGAAGAACTGCTCTCCTTCAATGTGACTGCAAAGCTAGAGAAAGTGGGCCAGGGACTGCTTGGGGGCTCTGTTTGCCGTTAAGGGGAGTCGAGGAGTAAGAAACCAAAGGAGGAGGCAAAGCCAAGCTATGGGGAAAGGCGTCTTGATAACACCACTTGGGCACCTACAACCAGTTGGGCCTGATAGCAGCTTATCTCCTGCCCTGCCTGGTTTCCAGGCTCGTGAATTCACCTTTTAAAAAGGTAGTCTTAAGTTGACAGTTGCAGCTGAAGACGTTCTGGCTGGTCTGAAGGCAGATGCCACAGAAGTACTAGAATTTCCAGTGCTCTGGTGTTGCTGGAGGGGCTTCCCCAGACCCCAGGGATATTGCAGAACTGAGCTGGGATGTCTCAGAAGCCAGCTGACTTCTGTGGCTATTGGTTTCTGAGGACTCACAGAATCCACCCTCTCCGCATTCCCTCCCACATCCGCTTCTCCCGCTTCCCCAGCTCTCCCATGGGAATGTCCCATCAACCTTCAAAACTGCTGCAGGGAACTTGTTCCAGTTGATCCACACTTTGTGAAACCTTGTGACCTGTGCTCTCTCACCTGAGTTACATTTTCAAGAAGCTCATAGCCTGTGAACCCAAAGCAACATTGGCTGAGTTTTGCCCCAGGAGCTATTTCGAAGTAGGAGAATGAGGAAAGCACTGCTCAGCCTATCAGAGGTGTTACTCTCCGAGTTAGTAGAGGTGGTGCCTGTGGAACCTTACTCGGGGGGCTGTGTCTTGGGTTCACGGTCCCTACAACTGCTTTTGATTTTACTTCCAAGCACACATCGATAGGCGTCAAAGCGGAACTGGACAGGAGGACATAGAAACGAGAAAGGGAGAGAGTGGATAAAGATTTCTAATACTGGATTAACCTGGAAACAAAGTTCTGCACCTTATAACAGGGTGGCCTCCGAAAGTTACCTAACTTCCCCATGCCTCAGTTTCTACTTTGGCAAAATGGTAATGCCTTCATTGGGTTGTCGTGAGGATGCTTTGAGCAAAGGTTGTATATTGTTCTCTCAGGGCTTGCCAATACTAAGCTTTTTGTAAACTTAGTTTTTACATTCCAGGCACCAAGCTAGGAGTGTTGGCATACTTTCTCATTTAATCATCACAAAATCCTTGTTAGGTAGATATTATTTTTCTTGTTTTACATGCAGAGGCTGTGCCAGTTGAATGGTTAGTTGCAAAAAAACAGAAACAGATTGGCTTTCTTGGACAAAAAGGGAATTTAATGAAAGGATATTGGGGATTCAAAGAATCACTGGGAGTTAACAGGACCAGGCGGGGGGTAGCTGGGAACCAAGGTCATGCAGCAGGACTTGTCTGGCCCACAGTCCCTAACAGTTTGGGCAAGGATAACACTTCCAGATGGTCCCTCCAGTTTTTACCAATTGGCAAGGTCCTAGAAGAGAGCAGCTGACTGACTGAGCTTTCTTACATCAGCTACCTGTCCCCTGGCTGGGATGGAAGGTACAGGGAAATTAGAGAAAGGACTGGGCACCTCTGCTTCCATGGCAGAAGGTGGGCAGAGGAACAACCCTTCATCAAGAGTACGCAGTGGAATATTCCCCAAATGAAGATCAGAGTGTTAACAGGTTAAAGAGTATTTGATTCAGGACAGACTACAATTCCAGAGGATCACTGGAGGCAATAGTTTGGGGACTGTTAATGGCTTTCTTTCTCTCTCCCTCCCTCCCCTCCCCACACTTTTAGTAAAGAATGAGGGATTGAACCCATGCCTTTTGACTCATGGTCCTCTTTTTCTACCCTTCTACACCTCCTGCAAGGTGAGGGGAGAAATGGTGGGCAGGGGCACCCATAAGGGAGTGGATTTTGAATATGGTGCTTAGACAAGCCTCACAACTGTACAGAGGGAGACACAGGGTCGGGCAAACTGGCTTAGCTGAGGAGAGGTAGGGAGGCTATGTGAGACAGGCTAGGAGGAGATGGTGTCTCCTCCAGAGGGAGCAGGAAAAAAAGGGGAAATGCTGGGGATGAAGTGGGTAAGGAGTGAAAAGCAGAGCACTCTTGGGGTTCCAGGTCTGGACAGTAATACCTGTCACGTGCTCTTCAGAAGAGGCTAGAATGCCAGGACAGGCTGCCCTTGGGGTCCTGAGTCAGCACAGTCTGGCCAAGCAGCTCCTCCAAACACAGGAGCTCATAAATCACAGCTGACAAGGTGGGGGCTGTCTGCTGTGCACACCTTTTGTTTCAGGGACAGACGGCCACTGGAGCATGTGTGTGGATTTTTTGTAGTTAGGGAACTGCATGTGCATCCTGGAGTGGTTATTAGTCTAGAGATCTAAAATAAACAAGGAGGTTGTTTCTGTTCCCACCCACCATGGACCACAGAAGCGTTTCCCAAACTAAAGCTATTAGAATATAAATTGTACTATGATTTAATAATGTCATTTTATTTGGACTCATTTTTGAAGTCCAAATAAATATATTTTTAAAAGAACTTTTAGACTTTCAGTTTCTGGTCTAGCATGTAAAAAGCTTGAATGTTGTTACCGTGCTCCAATAACAAGTAAAAAGATAAACAAATTGAAAAGGCAATAACTCTTCTTAGATCTGGCAGAGACGTGAGGTCACATGGCAGACTGAAGTCCCTACAGTTGGAGAGACAGACAGTGAATACTGAGAATCATAGCTTACTGGAGCAGAAACCTTCTTGGGAACCAGCACCCAGTTAGGAAAACCTAAACTGTAACTGACATATTGCTGGGGGCTCACTGTGGACAGGTCTTAAAAACTCCTGGGAGACCCAGTCATGGGGGTCTCCTCACTTTGGTGAATTTTACCTCTAGGGTTTCAACCAAGTTCTCACAGTAAATATCAAAGAAAAATGTCCTTATGCTTTCAGCAGGGGAAGGAAAAAAGGAACTATTCTGAAATATGCCAGAGCACTCTGTTCTTTTTAACAAGACCTACCCTCAAAGAAACCCATTTTGTCAAAGCCTAAACTATTGGGGTTTTATCAGAGCCTAATCAACCAGAGGTAAAGGAAATACTCAACTCCAGGCGACTCTAGTCATCTTGTCCCACCTAAGGAGGAAGAAGGGGACTGAGAAGCATTTGTAAAGTTTCAAATCCAGAGGCACAAGCTCATCAAAAGACTGAAACCAGACCAGAAGAGTATAGAACACTTACTTCCTCTCCCCCCACAATACTAAAAGCCTATTTATAATTGCTCCATTTATCCAGCACATTGTGTCTACTACTGAGAAAAAAATTCAAGGCATCCTAAAAAGTTAAAAACACAGTTTGAAGGGACAGAGCAACCATCAAAACCAGACTCAGGTATGGCAGGGATGTTGGAAATGGGTCAGCAATTTAAAACAAATAGGACTAATATGCTAAGGGTTCTTATGGAAAAAGTAGACAACATGCAAGATCTGATGGACAATATAAGCAGGGAGATGGAAATTCTAAAAAGAATAAAAAAGAAATGCCAGAGATAAAAACATTGTAAAGAAATGAAAAATGCTTTGATGGGCTTTTTAGTAGACTGAACATAGAAGAGAAAAAAATCTCTGAGCTTGAGGATAGATCCATGGAAACTTCCAAACTAAAAGCTAAGAGAAAAAAAACTGAAGAAATAGAACAGAACATCCAAGAACTGGAAAAATTGCAAAAGGTGTTAACATACACACAATGGGAATGCCAGGGTAGAAGAAAGAGAAAAAGAAACAGAAGAAACATTTGAAATGACTGAGAATTTCCCCCAAATTAATGTCACACACAAAACCACAGAACTAGGAAGCTCAGAGAACACCAAGTAGGCTAAATGACCAAAAAATAAACAAACAAACAAACAAACACAAAAACAAAAACAAAACAAAACAACAACAACAACAAAACCCAAACAACAAAAACCCACTATGCTTAGGCATATCATATTCAAACTTAAAAAAAAAAAATCAAAGTTAAAGAAAAAAATTGAAAGAAGCCAGAGAAAAAAATTTAAGACTTACCTAGAGAGGAGCAAAAGTGAGCATTATGATTGACTTCTCTTCAGAAACCATACAAGCAAGAACAGAGTGGAGTGAAATATTTAAAGTGTTGAGAGAAAAAGGTTTACCATGTGAGAGAAAACAACCACCAATCTAGAATTTTGTACCATGTGAAGTTATCCCTCAAAAGTGAAGAAGAAATAATGACTTTATCAGACACAAAGATAGAGAATTTGTTGTCAGTAGACCTGCCTTATAAGAAATGTTATAAAAGGGGCGCCGGGGTGGCACAGCGGTTAAGCGTCTGCCTTCGGCTCAGGGCATGATCCTGGTGTTATGGGATCCAGCCCCACATCAGGCTCCTCCGCTATGAGCCTGCTTCTTCCTCTCCCACTCCCCCTGCTTGTGTTCCCTCTCTCGCTGGCTGTCTCTATCTCTGTCGAATAAATAAATAAAATCTTTAAAAAAAAAAAAAAAGAAATGTTATAAAAAGTTCTGTAGAAAGACAAAAAATTATCTAAGTTAGAGATTCAGATATATACAAAGAAAGGAGGAGCACTGAAGAAGGAATAGTGAAGGTAAAGCAAAACTTTTTTCTTATTCTTAATTGATTTAACAGATAATGATGTAACGGTTTGTTCAAAATAACAGCAACAATGTACTCTGTGTGTGTGTATAAGCATATATATGCTTAAGTGAAATGAATTACAGCAATGACACAAGAGATGGGAGGGAGGAATTAGTATTATTTTGTTATTGTAAGTACTTAAACTACCCCCATGAAGTAGCATAGTCTTATTTGAAAGACGGCTTGGATTAGTTGCCACTATACATTGCAAAATCTAAGGAAGCCACTAAAAAAGTAAAAAAAAAAAAAAAAAGAATAGAGGTGCATAACTAATATGGTAAGAAAGAAGAGAAAAGTGAATCATCTTAATTAAAACCACAAAAGGTGGAAACAGCGGAAGACAGACCCAGGGATTGGGAATGAGGGCAACAAAAAGAAAAGAATAACAAATATGGTAGATATTAATCCAACTATATCAATTACTACATTAAATGTCAATGGTTTAAATACATCAATCAAAGACAGAGATTGTCAGAGTGAACCGAAAAATGAGACCCAATTATATGTTGTCTATAAGAAACCCACTTTAAATATAAAGACACATACAAATTAAAAGTAAATGGAGAAAGATATGCCATGCTAATGCTAATCAAAAGAAGGCTAGAATAACTATATTGATTTCAGACAGAGCAGACCTCACAATAAAGAAAGTTATCAGGCATCATGAGGGCCATTGCACAGTGATAAAGGAGTCGATTCTCCAAGAAGACATAATGATTCTTAATGTGTATGCATCTAACAGCAGAGCATCAAAATGCATGAGGCAAAAACTGATAGAACTGCAAAAAGAAATAGATGAATCCATTATTAGAGGTAGAGACTTGAACACCCCTCTATCAGAAATGGGCAGATCCAGAAAGTTGAAAATCATAAGGTCATAGTAGAACTCAACAACACCATCAATCAACCAGATATAATTGACATCTATAGACTACTTTGCCTACTTTACATCTATAGACTAGTTCACCAAACTGGACTACATTCTGGCCATAAAGAACAGCTTAGCAAATTTAAAAGAATATAGATGATACCATGTATGTTTTCAGACCTCAACAGAATTAAACTAGAAATCAATAACAAAAAGATCCAGAAAAATAAAATGCACTTGTGGGTTAAGCAATATACTTCTAAATAACATGTGTGTCAAAGAAGAAATTTTAAAAATTGAATGTATTTTGAACTACATGAAAATACAATTAATCAAATCCATAAAATACAATTAATCAAATTCATGAAATGCAGCAAAAGCAGTACTTGGAGGGAAATTATAGCATTGAATGCATATATCAGAAAAGAAGATCAAAAATCAATAATCTAAGTTTCTTCCTTAGGAAATTAAAAAAAAGAAGAGCAAATTAAATCCAAAGAAAGAAGAATAAAAGAAATAATAAAAATTAGAGCAGAAATCAATGAAATTGAAAATAAGAAATCAACAGAGAAAAATCAACAAAACTAAAGCTGATTTAAAAAATATATTAGTAAAATCAATAAGACTTTATTTAGGTTAACTAAAAATAAGAGAAAGATACAAGCTACGTATATCAGAAATGAAAGCGGAACATCACTACAGATCCCTTGGACATTAAATGGGTAATAAAAAAAAAAATTCTACACCCACAAATTTGATATCCTAGATGAAATGGACCAGTTCCTTGAAAGACACAATCTTCCAAAACTCATATGAGAATAAATAGATAATTTGAATAAGCCTTAAGGAAGTCAAATCAATAATTATTAACATTCTAACACAGAATGCACCAGGCTCAGATGAGTTCATGGGTGAATTCTACCAAACATTTAAGGAAGAAATTATACCAGTTCTCTATTATACCAATCTCTCTCAGAAGATAGAAGCAGAGAAAATACTTCCTAATTTATTCTATGAAGCCAATATCAGTCTAATATCAAAGCCAGACAAAGACATTACAAGAAAATTATATACCAATATCTCTCATAAACATAGATGCAAAAATCCTAGACAAAATATTAGCAAGTTGATCCAACAATTTTAAAAATAATTACACACCACAACCATGTGGGATTTATCCTGGGTATGAAAACTGGTTCAACATTGGAAATCAATTAATGTAATTCTTCACATCAACAGCCTAAAGAAGAAATAGTGCATTATATTATATCATTATACCAACAGATGTATAGAAAGCATTTGACAAAATCCAATACCCATTCATGATTAAAAAAAAAAAAACACCTCTTGGTAAATTAGGAATAGAGAGGAACTTCCTCAACTTGATAAAGAACATCTATAAAAACCTACAGCTAACATTATATTTAATGGTTGGAAATAGAAGCTTTCCCACTAAAATCAAGAACAAGGCAAGGATATCCCATCTCACCACTTGTTTTCAACATCATATTGGAAGCCCTAGCTAATGCAATAAGACAAAAAAAAGATAAAATGTATGCTGATTAGGAAGAAGGAAATAAAATTCTTTGTCCACAGATGACATGATAATCGATGTAGAAAAATCTAAAATAATTGACAAAGAAGAAATTCTCCCAGAACTAATAAGTGATTATAGCAAGGTTGCAAGGCACAAAGTTAATATTGAAAATTATTCAAATATTGAAAAATGTTGAAAGTCAATTACACTCCTATGTACTAGTAATGAACAAGACAAATCTGAAGTTAAAACACATTACAATTTATTTTAATACTCCCTCAAATAACATATTTAAAGATAAATCTAGCAAAATAAAAGCAAGATCTATACAAGGAAACTACAAACTCTGATAGAAATAAAAGAATTAAATAAATGGAGAGATATTCCATGCTCATGGATAAGAAGATATTGTCAAGGGGTCAGTTCTTCCCAACTTGAACTATAGAGTCAATACAACCCCAATCAAAACCCCACCAAGTTTTTGGATATCAAAAAGCTGATTCTAAAGTTTATATGGAATGGCAAAAAACAAAACAAAACAAAACAAAACAGAATAGCTAACCCAATGTTGAAGGAGAACAAAGTCAGAGAACTGACACTACCAGACTTCAAGACTTAACTGTAAGTCTACATAATCAAGACCCATATAAATATAGTTAACTAGTCTTTGACAAAGGTATAAAGGCATTGGAGAAAAGATGGTCTTTTCAACAAATGGTACTGGAATAACTGGACCTTCACATGCAAAGAAATTAATCTAAATGCAGACTTAACGTCCTTCACAAAAATTAACTCAAAATGGATCATAGACTTAAATGTAAAATTCAAAACTGTAAAACTCCTAAAGGATAAGATAGTTTTCTTAATCTAGATGACATTGGGTTTGGCAATGACTTTTTAGATACAACACCAAGGCACAATTTGTGAAAGAAAAATAATAAGCTGGATTTCCTTATAATTAAAAACTTCTTCTCTACAAAAGACAATGTCAGGAGAATGAGAAGACAAGCCACAGACTAGAAGAACATATTTGCAAAAGACCCATCTGATAAAGAACTATTAACCAAAATATAAAGAACTCTTCAAAATTCATTGATAAGAAAATGAACAACCCAATTAAAAAATGGGCAATATACCCAAAGAAACACCTCACCAAAGAAAATACAGAGGTAGAAGATAAGCATATGAAAAGATGCCCCGCATCATATGTCATTAGGGAAATGCAAATTAAAACAATAAAATTCCACTATACACCTATTAGAATAGCCAAACTTAGAACACTGACAACTGGTGAGGATGTGAAGCAACAGGAACATTCATTCATTGCTGGTGGAAATGCAAAATAGTACAGTCAGTTTGGAAGACATTTTGGAGGTCTCTTATACCACCAAACATACTCTTTCCATAGGATCCAACAATCAAGCTCTCTGGTATTTACCTGAATGACTTGAAAATGTATATTTATACGACAGCCTGCACATGGATGTTTATAGCAGCTATATTCATGATTGACTAAATTTGGAGGCAACCAAGATGCACTTCAGTAGGTGAATGGATAAATAAATAGTGGTACATTCAAGCAATTGAATATTTATTCAGCACTAAAAAGAAATGATTTTATGAAGCCATGAAAAGATATTGAAGAAGCTTCAATTCATATTACTAAGTGAAAGAAGCCAAACTGAAAGTCTACATGCTATGTGATTCCAACTATATGGCATTCTGAAAAAGGCAAAACTATAAAGACAGTAAAAAGATCAGTGGTTTCCAGGTTTTAAGGGGGAGGGAGGGATGAGCAAGTGGAACACAAAGGATTTTTAGGGAAGCAAATTATTGTGGATGATACCATAGTAGTGAATACATGTCATTTGTCAAAACCTATAGAATGTACAACACCAAGAATAAGCCCTAGCATAAACTCTGAACTTTGGGTGATAACGTGCTAATGTAGGTTCATTGATTGTATCCAATATACCATTACATTGAAGGATTTTGATATTAGGGGAGGTTGGTGTATGTGGGGGCAGGATATATATGGGAAATCAGTGTACCTTCCACTTAATTTTCCTGTGACCCTAAAATTGCTCTTAAGAAAATCTATTTAAAAAGACATTTTATTAAATATATTCTGTAAATGAAAAATCAATATTAGCTATGAAAAGAAAATACCACTAGCTTCCTTTCTTCCTTCCTTCCTTTCCTGAGAAATTCAGTCCAAAAGCCATCAGGTGGTTCCAAGCAAAGTAAGTCTGTATGTGTGGTGGTGCAGCCCAGTGGGAGGTGCCACAAGTATCACAAGAGGATAACGTCCTTGCAACACGGGGTGGAATGCCAGAGTCTGTGTATGGAGGAGGGGGCAGTGGTGGTGATGACCCAACGTAATGTGCTAAAGCCTGGGAAGAATGACAAGTGTATCCATACATGGGAAAGAGGTCAGTAATGGCAGGGTGCTGGGTGGCAAGTGGGATGAAGAAGTTAACTGTGTAACCCAATGTGGGTTCTAGCTGAGTAAAGAGGGTAACTCCGTCAGGCCCAGGAAAGATGAGGAAGGAAACTAGGTGTTGAGGGGTGATGAGAGCAGCAGCCAATGTGGGATGTTGGAACCTGAGCAGGGTGAAAAGCACACTTGCAATGAAGATAGAAGAGGCATGAGTCAGTGTGAGATGTCAAAACCCAAGTAGGGTGAAAGGGTATCTGTGCATGGAGCAGCCATGATGATTAGAGACTGGTTATATAAAGGGAGGTACTTCAGGTAGTAAATAGGTGGATGCTAATGGGAGCCAGTGTTCTCACTGTTGGAGAAGGGAGTTATGCGTATAAAAGGGGAAAGAGTGGAAGGAGACCTGAGGTTTTGGGTTGGATTTAGTATGAACTTATGATAGTAGTGAGAGAGCTAGCAGAGTTTTTTAAAAAAGCAAGCAAGCAAGCAGACAAACAAACTGAGGGGGTTTGGGAACAATGACATCCCAATAGCTATGAGCACACATAACACCCAGAGCTTGCTTTCTAAATACCATTCTCCACTAAAGTAACCAGAATTCCTTAGAGAAACGGCTGATTCTAGGGTTATGGCTGAAGATTCTGAAGAATCTTGTGGCAGGAAGCAAGAAAGTGCTCAGAGAATGATGGGACATGTCAAAAGGAGAAAGGACAGACTGGAGAGGCTTTTACTGACCAAATGTGGGACAATTTGAATATCAGAATAAATAATGATAGTAAGAGATTAGAGACAATAGAATAAGATAGGAATTTATGAGTACCTACAGGCATAAATAAACATATGGGGAGAAAGAAAGCTTTTTCTCTCAGCAGAAAAGTTGGTAGAAAAAGAACAGAATGAGAAATTCATTGTTTGGTAACCATCAGAGCAATGATTAATTCATTCAAGAAATATCAATGGATGTTAAAAGTAGTCTTTAAAATTTAACGAGGAACAGGGTATTTGCTTGGTATCGATGTGTCTCCCTATGAAATGTTTATAAATTATAAAAGAGAAAAGAACAGCTTTCCTTACAGTGGAGAAACCTGGCAGACATTACCTTAATCAAGTAATCAGAGTTAACATTAGCAGTAATGGTACAAATCAACACATGTGCCCTCTGAGAGGATGCAGAGAGGAATGATACATCATCTCTGTGATATTTGCCAAAGGTGCGTAATCTAGATCTAATCATGAAGAAATGTCACACAAATGCAAATTGAAGGACACTCTACAAAATAACTCACCTGGGATCTTTAAAAGTGTTGAGATGAAAGTCAAGGAAAGACTGAGAAACTGTTCCAGATCGAAAAAAAACTAAAGAGAAATGACAACTAAATACAGTGATCCCGGATTTTTCTGGAAAAGACATTCTTGGTGTCTTATGGCTTAGATGGTAGTTTCATATCAGCATCAACTTCCCGATTTTGAGGGTTGTCTTTGTGGTTTGAAGAGAAATGTCCTTGTTTGTCGGACTTACAGTCAAATATGCAGGGGTGATGGCATCATGTCAACTATTTACTCTCAAATAGTTCAGGAAAAATATAAGTTTTTTAAACTTGTCTCTACGTTTAAGATTGTTCAAAATAGAGATTATCTTAGTTTTAAATAGAAGGCGACTATAAAATTAACACAAAGAAAACACAATGTTGTTAAATAGCTACACTGGGCTGCCTGCTAAGGGCTGGGAGCCGGAAGTCTCCTCTTCCTTTGTTTGAAATGGAGATTAACAAGTGTTCGGTGTTAAGGACATGCTTATACACAGCGCCTTTCTTCTGTCATAGAACAGTGAAAGAAATTAGAAAGAAAAATAACTTTCTCATGACAGGTTTGCATGTTGCATAACCCTCTGTTTGTGTTTTCCTAAAATCATTCCCTATACCACTAGAAGTGTTCGGTCTACACTTCAGGAAACCCTGGAAGGCAATGACCCAAATATATACTTAATAAATGCTTATGCTTGAGTAGATGTATGAGGGTAACCTGCTGCTTCTGCTGCTTCTTTTTTTTTTTAAACAGAGAAGCACTATTGTTTCAAAATCTAGGAATTTGGGCAGAAAGAATATTGTTAATAGAAAGCCCCAAATGATCTCTAAACTTCACCCTATTTGTCTCAGATTCTTTCACACCCAACCAATGTAATTTAGTCTCCTTCTCTTAATACTCAGTGTCTGAGCCCCAGAGTGTCCATATAATGTTTTCCGAGCCCCAGCTCCAGTATTCAGCAGCCTATTGACATTTCCCTTATACATCCTGCCCGTATCACAATGCTCACATATTCAAAAGCAAGCATTTCCTTCTCCTGTCCCTCTCCCAAATCTCAGATCTGTCCCCCCTCCCCTCTTCTCTGCCTTAGTGAATAACACCCTCATCCGCCAGTTTCCATGGCATCATTCTGGACACCTCTCTACCTCCCTTTTCTCTACCCTGTAGACCCTCTCCAGAACTGAGTCCTGTGAGTCTACCCTAGACTATAGCATAAGTGCACCCACATTTCCCCATGTTCTCTGCCTCCATTCCAACCCAAGCCCCTGATTGGTCGTTCCACTTCCACTCTTGCCCTCTCCAATTCATTCTCCAAACTGCAGCCAGAGCGAGGTGTTTTTTTTGTTTTGTTTTTTATTTTTTTAAAGATTTTATTTATTTACTTGAGAGAGAGCAAGAGTCAGAGCCAGAGCCAGAGGCAGAGGGAGAAGCAGACTGCCCACTGAGCAGGGAGCCCAAAGTGGGACTCGATTCCAAGACCCTGAGATCATGACCTGAGCCAAAGGCAGCCACTTAGCCAACTGAGCCACCCAGGCACCCCCAGGGTGGGTTTTTGTAAAGATAAATCTGATCTTTTAATTCTCTTCCATAAAGTCTTTCAAAGCTGCACTAATGTAATAGCCCCTAGCCACATGTGGCTTTTAAATTTAATTAAAGGTAAGTAAAAGTAAACATTCAATGTAGGAAATGATTTATGTTGCACCTGCCACATTTTGAGTGCTCAATAGCCACGTGGGGCCAGTGACTGCCATATCGAATAGCATAGATTATAGAACATAGGAACATTCAATTGGATACTGCTGCTTCAAAGGTTTCCCACTGCTTTTGAATAAAGTTCAAACTTTTGTGGAGATCTACAAGGCCCATCTTGACTGGATTTTAGCACCCTTTCCAAACTTTCCACATGCTTCTCCCCCACCAACCACCGTACTCGAGCCAAATGGGCCTTCTCATTTCCTCAAATGGACCAAGCCATCTGCTCCTCAAGACTTTATTTATGGTGTTCCCCTGCCTGGAACATGCTCTCATTCTCTGCCTCACTAGCTTCTACTCATCCTTGAGATTTTCTTTACTCTCCAACCTAAATAATTAATCATTATTACACACTCTTTTTGCCCCCTTCTTTTTAAAAAACTCCTTAGTCTTTATTAGATTTCACATTATCACAGGGTCTATGAAATTGTGGACCACCAAGAAACATTTTTCAGAACAGTTTTAGGTGTACAACAAGATTTCCCATATGCCCTTGCCCCCACACTTGCACAGCCTTCCCCCATGCTTAACATCCCTTGGTACAATTTTTACCAAGGATAAAGCTACAGTGACCCATCATAATCACCCAAAGTCCAGAGCTTACCTTAGGGTTCACCCTTGGTGATGTACATTCTATGGGTTTCAACAAACGTAAATACATAAAGACATATATCCACCATTATAATGTCATACAGAATATTTTCACTGCCCTAGAAATCCTCTATGCTCCATCTATTCATTTAACTCCCACCCCCAGCTCTGATCTTTTTACCGTCTCCATAGTGTTGCCTGTGCCAGAATATCATATAATTGGAATGACACAGCATGTAACCTCTTCAGATTGGCTCCTTTCCCTTAGTCAGGTGCATTAAAGATTCTTCCATGTCTTTTTATGGCTTGATAGCTCATTTCTTTTCAGTGCTGAATAATATTCAACGTCTGGATGGACCACAGTTTATGTATCCATTCACCTACCAAAGGACATCTTGGTTGTTTCCAAGTTTTGGCAATTACAAGTAAAACTGTTGCAAAACCAACCATATGTAGATTTTCACGTGGACACAAGTTTTCAACTCCTTTGGGTAAGTACCAAGCAGCATAATTGTGGATTGCATGGCAAGAGTATATTTACTTTTGTAAGAAACTGCCAAACAGTCTTCTAAGGTGACTGTATACTCCCTGCTTTTCTTTTTTCATGTCATTTATCATATTCACAATGGTGATATGTTTAACTCTGTGTTTATTTAATATCTACCTCCCTAACTATAAGGAAAGATGCCCTAACTTTTTGTTCACCACTCTATTTCCATTGCATAACAGTGCCTGGCACATAAAATTCACTCCAATTATTTGCTGAACAAGAAAAGAGTGATTTTATAGTAATGTAACACTATAATCCATACATCTCTTTGGGAATTAGGCTAGGTATGGAGTCAGTAGCAGAAATCAAGAAAACAATTTTCCACACATCTTCCTACCTTGTTACTTCTTAACCATGGGTTCTTGTCTTCAAGACTGGTCTTTTCTACTGAGGCAGTCCAAGAAAAGATCCTTTCTCTATTCTCTTGTCTTCATAATTCAGCATTAGTTCCTCATCTGTGAAATGGGGATACATTTTGTCTGCCTGATATCTGGAGCCACACTAACAGATCTCTTGAGAGACATTTCTGCCCCGGACTATAATTGTATTATTCTCTGTCCAGAAAGCTGGTTTCCCCTACAGGCAAATTTGCAACTAAGTGGCTTACTACAGAGGTTAATTGCACAGAAAATGTGGTTCGCGGACCATCAACTTTTTTTCCCTCCCATGTTTCTGCTATTAGGCTGCAATGAAAGCTTGGCTTAAAAACAAAAACAAAAACAAAACAAAACAAAACAAAAACCAACTAAAAATATCAAGACGGAAAAGAAAACAAGGAGAAATCTAATACCTGAAACACCCATAATCTGGCCCATTTGCTGTGAAAGAGAGAGTTGATATTGCCCTAGCGAGCAAGCATGCGCTAATTGAAGCCGTTGCTGCAGCGTGACGAGTGAAACAAACTGTCACTCTTCTAGAAGCACCCACCCCATGGCAGGAGATGGGACATAGGTCTCCTACTTAACATCATAAAACAGCAGAGCTGCAGGGAACTTAGCAGACCTCAAGTCCAGGCACAAATTCACATTCGCAGAAGCAAGCCCAAGCTCTGGGGACTGGAACTCAAGTGTCCATCACTTGCAGTCCAGAGCCCCTTGAAGGCAGCATCGCCATGGCAGCAGATAATAGAGGATACATCTGATTGTGCATAATGTTTCTTCACTGCCTCCCACACCACGGTTTCCCCATTAGGAGTGACAGGCAAGGTATATATGATCATGACACTGTCATCAGGATGTCAAGGGAAAGCTTCAATCCACACCCACCCTGAAGATCTAACGTTTGAATCTTGCTTTACATCAACTCAGAGTCAGAGACGCTCCATTTTTAAACTACACACCTACATCATATCCTGAATCAGCAAGACCTTTCCCTCATACTCCATTCCAAATGAGTGAGGGACTAGGATGTCCCATTTGGTCACAAATCCCCTACTCATTATATTTTTTTAATAATAATTTTTTATTATATTATGTTAGTCACCATACAGTACATCCCTAGTTTTTGATGTAATGTTCCATGATTCATTACTTGCGTATAACACCCAGTGCACCCTGCAATACGTACCCTCCTTAATACCCATCACCAGCCTACTCATTACATTTTTAATGCAAGAACCGGTGCCTGCCTTCTACACCTGCAGGACCCTGACTTGATGCAGGGCCCAGGGCACGAAAGTGGCTCTTACCTATCACCATATCCATTGAACAGGATGATTGTAATTTACTTGCTGTCCCATTTAGAAACAAAGGATAGCTAAAGAAAAGACATTTCCTTCTTTTCCTCTCTCCCCTGGGATAATCAGGTTACACATTGGTGCTGGGGAAACGAGGGGCTGGGGCACGGGGAAATAAACACTGAAGTAACTTTTTTACTGAGCTCTCATTCAGTCTGCAAGTCATTCTGATACAAAGTGGAAAATAATTACAATTTCTAAACTATGGTTTGGGAATCATGGCCAAAAAGTCCCTGATAAAAGGACCATAGGTGAAAAGTCACTAATTAAACATTCTCTCTCTCTCTCTCTCTCTCTCTCTCTCTCTCTCTCACACACACACACACACACACACACTCACAAAGTTATTCTCACAATACATTACAACCTAGGAAATGGCTTCTTTGTTGAAGAAATCTAATAATTTTTCTCAAAAGAAACATACTAGAATGCATGGACCATTCTGAAGGAGAAAAGATACCCTAAATTAAGCACAGTGTGGTCAACACAAATTCAATTCTACCTGCCAGGGTCACTGGCTATAAACAGACAACAGTATTCTTTATTTTGCTACATAAACAGTGGCTTATCATCAGATTTCCTGCTGCTAGTCTCTGAAAGCCATTGCCTGAGACACCAGCAGGGCTGCTAATTGAAGAGCTGAGCAGGTTTTCCCCTAAAAGTCAGGATGACATGGTGAAACTGGGCACATTGCCTCTGCTCCCCAAGCATCCTTTTGGAAAGCATACTCTTCTAAACAGAAATGAAACTTGCAAGGCACAGCAGACAGAAGGCTGAAGGTCAAGTGGTAAATTCCAAGTGCTAAGACATGCTTTACTAACTCGACTTTTGTGTTCCACGATGTCTCTGTGTGTATGAGACAAAGCTGCAGGAGTAAAGAACAGAGATCACAGGCTCAGGAAGAGCTGAAGAATTTGGGTCAGAACTGGAGGAAGGATGCTCCCTGGCTGGGAACTAGTTACTATTTGCTGAACACTTACAATATACCAAGTAGATACATAGATGGTGGTGTATAGAGATATTTAATTTCACAAAGTAATGTATATTTATATATACATATGTGTATATATGTGTGTGAGTGTATATATATATACATGTAAACATATATATACTTATTTACCATATATATACTTGTAAGAAAATCAGAGCTCAGAAAACTTGAGTAAGTATATTGGTTTGTCCCCAAATCAGAACTCGAGGGAAAGATTTAAGTGTAGTTACTTTATTTCAAGGTGATCCCAGTAAACAGAAGAGAGAGGGAGTGGGGAGTGTGATACAGAGAAGGAAGAAAGAGGCAACACGAAGCATTATTGAGCTGGTTCCTGCTGTGGCAACTGGGTTCAATTCCAGTGGAGACTCTGAAGAATTGTGTAGAATGTGTCTCAGAACTGTCCCTTCAAAGGATAAGAGGCTGGGCCTTAATCCTTGTACTTCTGGAATGTTCCACATGTGAGCTGAGAGAGGGTCCCTAGCTTTGGAGGAGACCCTTGAGGCAGGAAAGCTGATAGGCTGATTCAGCTGGCCTTTGAGAGAAATGTCCCTGTGGATGGATCTGTGTGTATGGCCATTATCGCAGCTGAAATCAAAAGTGGGCTGAGTGGAAATGATGCCAGGTACAAAAACATGTTAGAGCGACCAAGCTGTCTGACTTCTAGACCCATGATCTTTGCACTCTATTATGTTATTTTTCTAGGACTGGGCACCAGCAGTGTCAGGACACCCTGTCCTTCCTAGGTATTCAGCCTGTAGCCCATTCCTGCAGGTTCTTACTCTTAGGTAGATGTCAAGCCTTAGTTGAAGACAATGCAACATTTCCCCATGCCGGAGTTCTTAAGTTTTGAGAGAGGACTCTGAAACAGCTCTTTTGAGGTACACTGCATACACAGGTAATGAACTCTCCAACAATAAGATGTTCCATAAGCCCAGAGTGAATGACAGAAAGTCATCATGTGAATGTCTACACCAGATGGTGAATTAGACTTGGATGTCGAAGGAAATTCCAGAATTAAATTCCAATTCCAGGATTCTATCCCATTTTTTCATGGGTAGATTCATGTTTATGCTTGTATGTGCATATATGAATGCTGACTTTTAAGAGAGCAAATTACAGGGTACCACTTCTTCTTCTTTTTTTTTTTAATCCAACAATATACCTTACAGATTGTTTTAGTCTGTTTGGGCTGCTGTAACGAAATACCATGGACTGGGAAGCGTAAATAACAACATTTATTTCTCACAGTTCTGGAGGATGGGAAGTCCAAGGCCAAAGTGCCAGCAGATTTGGTGTCTGGCGAGAGCCCACTTCCTGGTTTGAATACGGCTCTCTTCTCGTTGCATCTACGCATGGCAGAGTGCAGAGACAGAGGAAGCAAGCTCTCTTCTGTCTTTTCTTATGAAGGCATTAATCCCATTGTGTGGGCTCCATCCTCATGACCTAATTACCTCCGAAAGGCTCCACTTCCAAAGACTGTCACACTGGGAATTAAGCTCAATCCAGGAATTCTGGTGGAATGGACACGAACATTCAGTCCATAAAACAGCTTAATTATTTTCTATCAGCCTGTATTTATCTTTACATTTGGATATTGGTTCACTATATAAATTGTGCATGAGTTATTTAACCATGCCTTTCTTATATTTAAGACATGGTCTCCCATGTTTTGCTTCAATGAACATCTTATATTTAAGACACGGTCTCCTGTGTTTTGTTTCAATGAACATCTTTACACATATGTTATCTTTAGGTTAAATTCCTAGTCATTGTTGGGAAAGTTGGTATATGCATTTAAATTGATGGATATTGCCAAAATTATCTTCCAAAGATGTCACATCAATTGATAATTGCCATGTAAATGTATGAGCGTGTATTTTATGACCAACTCAACAAAACTATGTCTCATCAATCTTTTGATCCTTAGGGAGACTTCTTTTTATTCTGACGTTATTTTTTACTAAGTGAAAAATGTTAGGAATGGGCATGAAAGCATTGTTAGTCTTTGCACTGAAAATCATACAATATGAATACAATCTTCACTACTAGGTAGTGCCTTAACACTATTTCAGTTGTAGAAATAGAGATGTTGGTTTTTTACTTAGTGGCTGAAAACAATAGCTATTTATTTAACCCACAATTCTGCAGGCTGACCATTTAATATGGGCTCCACTGGTTGGTTCTTCTATCCTCGGTGAGCTCATTCATGTAAGTCACGCTAGGTCAGCTCATCTCTGCTCCACATGGTCTTTCATCCTCCTGAAGGTTAACTCAAGTTTGTTCTCGTGGAAGATAGTACGGTTTCAAAAGAGAGAGTGGAAACATACAAGATCTCTTGAGGCTTAGGCTTAGAACTGGCACAATGTCACTTCCATCACATTCTTCGGTTAAAGCCAATCCCAAGGCCAGCCCTGATCTTTCCCACTAGCCTTTTTATGGGAGAAGCTACAAATTCTTAACTCTAGAATGAAACCATGCATGATTACCTTGGGAAACTCCTTTGATAAGTGAAGAAATGAGATTCACAGTGGATAGGTGACTTTTTCGAGGTCACACAGCTTTTAGTGGATATATCCCATAACTTGCAGTGGGTTAGTCCAACTAGAACACAGAGTAAAGGAATAAAATCAATGAGACAATACATTCAGGAGGGCAAGATGAGTCACTGGTGCTGAGAATAATGAAAACTTCTGTTTCATCTCCTTGCCCAGGGGAGGTCATGAAAAACTGCCCAGTCCATACTTCAAGGCACATTACCATAGCATTTCCTATTCTTTGTTAATAATTAAATGATTTATAGCACAAAACCTGTAATTGTAAGAATCTTTTTTTTTTTAAGATTTTATTTATTTATTTGACAGAGATAGAGACAGCCAGCGAGAGAGGGAACACAAGCAGGGGGAGTGGGAGAGGAAGAAACAGGCTCATAGCGGAGGAGCCTGATGTGGGGCTCGATCCCCTAACGCCGGGATCACGCCCTGAGCCGAAGGCAGACGCTTTAACCACTGTGCCACCCAGGCGCCCCAATTGTAAGAATCTTTTAAAGACCTCTTCAAGACGAATAGCACAGGTATTGAAATACTCTGCTATGAGCCAATTTGGGGTTTTCAAAACAGAAAAAGGACACAAAGGACAGCAATTTTCAGTAGAGTTGTCATTTTTCATTAATATACCGAGAAGAATGTGGCAGTCCATTGCATGTAATTCATCTTTGTTCTTTTGTATACATTTTGATGAGCTTTCTTAAATTCCCTTGGTAAATACCAGATATTATGGGCTCTTTATTAAAACTTGGGAGCAACTAAGCATAAAATGAAACATGACTGGTTTCCAACAAGCCCAACATTACCATTAATAGAAACATTTCACCAACTCAGGTTGCACTTGTAGATTTTGCTGAGTTATATTTTTATACTTTACAGTTCTGATTCAAGATTAAAAAAAACAAGCTATCCACGAGACAGAGTGCATAATTCATAACAAATAACAACAAAGATCTTTTATATTAGCTATTCTGCAGAAACTACAGCCTTCAGCCACTTTTGCACCTAACCTTAGGGTTGAAAAGGTGTGTATGAGCAGTTTACTATACATGTTTTGCCTTTTTTTAATTTAAAATTTTACCTAACACTGAATTCTCATATGGTAAAAATTAATACAACATAGAAGTGAGAATAAAGATTGAAAGTGACCTTCGCCCCTACATGTCCACCCCCATGCACTTCAAATACCACTCACTTCCTAAAAGGTAAGCACTATTTGCAATTTAGTATATAACTTTCTAGATATTTTTCTATGCCTTAGCATTTGTAACATAAACATGTCTTTCTGTTTTACATAACAACGTGCTTCTCTACATTTTCATACTTAAATTCACCGTTTTTACATTTAATCATCTGTCCTAGAGATTTTTTCATGCTGTTATATATACATGTACATTATTTTTTTACTTCTACATAGTATTTCATAGCATGACAGTATCATAATTTGACCATCCTCTTATTGAGGAGCCTACAGATAATTCCTGATTATTTTTTACTACTAGAAGTAGTGCTACAGTGAATATTTGTGTGTGTGTATGCTTGCATGCGCTAATCCTTGAGTATTTTGATAATATAATTCCTTCAAATGGGTTTGCTGGGTAAAGGCAATAGGCATGTTAAATTCAATCGATTTTCGTCAAATTGCATTCCAAAAAGACTGTGTAAATTCTGTTCTGAGTTCAGTGCAGACAAGATGGGCTCAGAAAGCCCTGGTATCAGACAGGCAGGGTTCACATCCAGCCTCCACTACTTCTTAGGTAGTGACTTGGTCAGTTATTGAGGGTTTTTTTGCCTCCATTTACCCACGAACACAGGACTTACGTACATCTTTAAAGGGTATTTGAGACTTTTAAAATCATAATGGATTGAAATGGAAGTTCCTGGTCTATGATGGGTATTCAGCTTTCCAAAAAAGTAGTGATCTAATTTTGAATCAAATGTGGTCCAGAAAGTCACGCTTCATAGTAAGCCTACCAGGAGATTTTGGTGTAGTTAGTCTTTGGACCACACTTTTAAAATCAACTCATTACTAGATAAGTCCCAATTCCACTGATGAACTCTTTCTGCTGAAAGGAACTCTAGTTAAAATATTTAAGCAGACATTTTCCCCTCCTTATTCCCAGCTGCCTGTCTCGGTGCTTTCCAGTAAGAGAGAGCGAGTAAGTCAGAAGGAGGGACGGGCGTATCTGTGTATGTAATTTGTCAACCAGGCCTTGGAACCCCATAGACTTTGAGATATGTTTTGTTTTGAGACAGAGAAAATTTTATATAATAAGTTTATAATAATGATAATTGGTCTTAGAGAGAAATAGCCCTGCATTCAGTTGCTGAAAATGTCATATTTAATCAAATCTAAGATGGTAAGAAAGAAAAATGTTGTCATTTATAATTGTAAGATTTTTTTACTATAAATAGCATCCCAATTTCAGAAATGTTAAAATAAGAGAAAATCTCAGTCTTAGAATCAATGAAATATAGAGATTTGTATAGGCTACTTTACATGCAAGAAGAAAAATACCAAGTTCTGCACAACCATAGAAGACGACCATCAGAGCATCTCCTGCAGGGGAGAGTCCATTGGAGGCCGTTGGGGTTGCTCAGCACCCAGGTATGTCTGAGCATACACACTGGGGAGTAGGCAGCATTGCCATGCTTGATGGAAGACAGAGAAGTGTGAAATTCTTGGAGCAACACCAGGAGAAGGAAGAGAGGTGAGGATTCTGGGCACTGCAGGAAGGAGAACAAGAGGCTTTAAACACACAGACACATGCACAAACACACACACACCAGCATACACACATTCACACATATACTCAGACATACACAATCCCTTTGGAATAGCCCTTAGGTGCGGGAAGTGCGATAAAACTCCACTCTCATTCCCCTTACCAGATCTTCAGGAAAGTTGACATTGCTCATTTATACTCTTCGGTGAGCGGGTTCTTACATGATATTTCGAGTTTGTTTCCACTTTTTCAGTAAGTAAAGACAAAAAAAGTAGCTGCCAGCTGCTTATCAGCATTGGGTTTTAACGTAATTCATAGGCGAGGAAACCTCATCAGAAGAGCTTAGTGGCTTGTCTGGCATCATTTAATGTATTTGAGGCCCAGTTAGCGTGTGGGACCCCTTGAATCCTCTCAGCTTCCAGGTATTGGGCTCCTTCCAAAAATCAGGAAGTTGACCCTTCTGTAGGCTGTATTTACTGTTTCATTCATTAAAAGTAACCATGGAGCAGAAATTTCTGGACTCCAAGAGATGCAGGACATTCAGTAGGTTATTCTGCTGCTCTTTTTTCCTGCTCAAACAATATTCCACAACCTTTAGTCAGTGACCGTGACTGCAGTCCTCTGAGATTTCTCTCTTTTTCCCATACGTCCACATAGCTATGTTACCTGACCCTGGCTTAAAGGCAAGGGTAGTGATGGAAACAGAGCTGTGCTCACAGTTGCGTATCTTCTCTGAAGAAGGAGCAGCATTTTGAGCTCTCTTATGAGAGCTCCCCCCACCCCCGCTAGAGAACCAATGCCTAGCCCTGGTGAGGGTCAAGTATCAGTCTAGTCGTGACGTCTCCGGACGTAGCACAGTAACTTAGGCTGCGATTCCTGGTGCTCTGGGTGCCCTCAGCTTAAGACTCAACTGGTCTTAATAGAGACCAGATCCATGGGAACTCATACTGAGCGTGGCTCTCAGCATTCATCCGAAAGGAGCCAAGCCATCCAAAACACAAAACCAAACCTGTTCCGCCTTTGCAAATGAAATGGAATGCCTAAGAGTTCACAAGAGGAAAATACAAAACCTGTAAACAGCTCTTTCAGGTTTAACAAGCTGAAGACTTAGCTGAATGTTTTCTGCGACTCGACAATCAGAAGTGACATCCACACAATAGAGTGTCACTCTTCTTAGCAGATCCCTTGTTTCTCTGCTAATAATGCAAGTGTCACACGGAATCCACTTCTGGTTTCATTTTCTGCAGCACAGCGTAGCATGAAATCGCCAGCACCCTGGCGACCGCTAACATGCTCCCTCAGGATACACAGTATCTCTACGAAAGGATGAATGCCTCATGTGTGGGGACCACGGAGTAGAAGCAATGAGAAGAGTCACTTACAGGCTGTCTCACTAGTAAGTCTGTGCCCGTTTGTTCTGATGAACATTATTGAAGTACAATGTACATTCAAAGGATTACATCCATGTTAAGTGTTCAGGTCAACAACTGACAAATGTAAACACCCACATAATCACACAGTCAAAACATAGGACATTAGCATATCCCCAGAATATTCCCCTCTACCTCTTTGCAGCTAACCTTCTCACAAGACAGCCCCAGAAAATCACTGATCTGTTTCCGCTGCTGTAAATTGGATTTCCCTTCGTTATGGTTTCATAGAAATGAAACCAAGTCACACAAATTCTGTTGTGTCTGTCTTTTTCACTCAGCGTAATGTCTGTGAAGTCTGTTGTCTTTATTGCTAGCAGTGCCCCTGCGTTGCATGGATGCATCACAATTTGTTTGTCTGTTCAGTAGGTGATGGGACATTCGGAGTGTTTCCAGCTTGAAGTATTAGTATTAAAGCTGCTGTGAGAATTTGTGGATCACTCTTTGTCAGAAAGTACGTTTTCATTTCTCTTGGGTAGTTATCTCAGTGGAATTGTGGGGTCACATTGTAATGGCATGTTTAACAGCAAAAAATACTACCCAGTTCATTTCCAACATGTTTGCACACTTTGTCGTTCTATATCCCCACCAACCCTCGGGATTTTCGTGCTTTTTAACACCTCCTAGTACGTGTGAAGAGGTATATCACTGTAGATTTAATTTGCATTTCCCTCGAGACTAAGGATATTGAGCATATTTTCATGTGCTTTTTGGTCATTCTTATTCATTCAAGTATTTTGTCTTTTTTATTTTTTTTTTGAGTTGTGTCTCCTTATTATTGAGTTGTAAGAGTTCCTTGTTATTCTGGATGCGCCCACTTTGCCAAATACATTTTACATACATTTTATCCCAATCTGCGACTCGCCTTTTTAAATGCTTATGGCTTTTTTTTTTTGAAAAGCACAGATTTTTAATTTTGATGAAATCCAAAGGTTTTTTTAAAAAATTTTGTGTAAAAGCATAACGTCTTAGAAATCTTCGTCTACCCTGAGATTGTGAAAACTTTCTCCTATTTTTTTTTATAGAATTTTCATAGTTGTAGCTCTTATGTTTAAGTCTGTGATCCATTTGGAAAACACTATGGTAGTTTCTTATAAATTCAAACATATACTTTCCACATAACTGAGCAATTCCACTCCTATTATTCAGGAATAAAAACGTATGCCACAAAAAGACTGGAATACAAATGTTCAGAGCAGCTTTATTCATAAGAGCCAGAAGCTATCAACAACTGGATGTCCAGTGGTAAAGAATTGATAAATAATTTTTATATCCTCATGTATATATTCGGCAATATAAAGGAGCAAATTACTTATAAATACAATACTGAAGAATCTCATAATTAGATTGAGTGAAAGAAGCCAGACACCAAAGAGTAAATACTATATTATTTCATTTATGTGAAATTCTAGAGAAGGTGAAAATAACCTATAGTGATAGAAATCAGATCAGTGATGGTAGATGGGCAGATAGGATTTGGGCAGAGAGAGATTAGGAAGAGGTATGAGGAAGCTTGGGGGAAGATAGAAATGTTCTATATTTTAATTAGGATGGTGGTTACATAAATGGTTACATTTGTCAGGTAATTGACTTGTATATTTGAAATGTGTGAATTTTATTATGTAAAATTATATCTCAGCAACATTGACTTAAATTTGACACTTACTAAATTTTTTTGACACTTACTAAATTTTGTAATTGTATTAGGGTTCTTCAGAGTACAGAACCAAGAGGATATATACAGAGAGAGATATATATGAGATTTAATACAGAAATTATCTCATATGGTTATGTAGACTGACCAGTTCCATTATCTGCCATCTGCAAGCTGGAGAACCAGAAACCCAGAATCTGAAATCTTGAGAACTAGGGAGCAGTTGGTATAAGTCCCAATCTAAGTCTGAAAGTCTAAAAAACATGTGTGCTGAAGACTGGGGGCAGGAGAAGACGGATTTCTCAGCTCAGGCAAAGAGAGTGAATTCACCCTTCCTTCACCTTTTTTTCTATTCAGGCCATCAGTGGACAGGATAAGGCCCACCTGCAACGGGGAGGGCCTTCTGCTTTACTAAGTTCACCAATTCAAAGGCTGCTCTCCCCTGGAAGCACCCTCACAGACACACCCCCCAAAAATGTTTTACCAGCTACATGGGAAACTTAGACTAATCCAATTAACACATAAAATTAACCAACACATCTGTTTATTTGGAGGAATACTGTTTAACACATGTTCCTTTTCAGCCCTTAAGCTCTATGAAGCCAAGAATCATGTGTGTTTTGCTGACCACTGAAACCAACACCTATGAAGTGCAATAACTAGCAAATGGAAGGTATTCAACGAATATGTGTTAAAAGGAGGAAAGAGGAAGACCTTATAATCTTGTTCAGGAGAAACAACGCGAGGAATTATATAACCGAATGCAGGGTTGAATTCAAGTAAAAAGGAACACAAGTTCGGGTAGAAGGGAATAAATCTGTATGTTCTAATGCAGTTGAGGAAGACACTTAGAAATAAAAGAGTTTTAAAAGGTAATAGTATTTGAAGAATAGGAGTATAGAAGAGATGGGATTCCTGGTGGAGAAAATTTCATGAATAAAGACATGGAGGTAAATGAGTGAGAAATGAGGAGGAAGCAGAGCTTCACGAATTCCTATCTCACTCCCAGAGTTTGCAGAAGAAGAGACCCATCCTGCTACCCCAGCCCCATGCCCCAAATCCAAACAACGATTCTCTGCCAGCCTATGCCATGCAACCCCCAGGTGGCTGCTGTGCAGACATCCCACCCATGCTGAGAGCGGGATGACTTTGAACCTTTGAGCTGATGCTATGTGAGGCCCTGGTGCTTAATGGAAGTCCCAGGCCTGGGGCAGGCAGCAAACGGGCTTTGGAGAGAGCATCTCAGGTCTTCTCAGCACTGCACACACCGGAGACAGCAAATTACAAGCTGAAAATTCATTACATTTGTGAAAAACCTGAATTTATTTAGACAAAAGCAGATGGGGAGGATGGATAATCTCGTTACATTTCAGCACACCACACTTTATTCAGAAGAAATGAAACATAACGCATTATGCGTTCTTTTCTTTCCATCTGCTTTCCCTTCCCTAAGTTCAGGTTTATTATTAATATAATGAATTCATCTTGCCTCCCTCTCAATTCCATTAGCCCGTACTCCTAATTAAGTTTTGTTCGCATTGTCCTTTTCAACAGCTCAGAAACTCTCTTTCAGTGTAGCTATTTTCCCCAGACCTCAAATCATTTCTACAGATGAACTGCTGCTAAAAGGCATATGAAATGTCTTAATCAAATGATAATTTCTCTCAAATGTTAAGAAATTATCTCGGCCTTCTGTTTCCCAAAGCAGATCTGACTGACTTGAAGGACAGATTCTTCAAAGAATTGGGACCAACTCTTGGGTTACTTGACTTGATCTGGGAAGGGGAGGTGAGAGTCGTCTTCCTTGGATTTCCAGGGTCTTGGCCTTGGTCAGCTCACTGTCAGCCAGAGCACTAATTTCCCCATTCTCCTCCAACCAATGCATTTTCTCCTCTCCAAAACAAATGTGATGGGTACAGAAATTCTCTCAAGGAAAATTCAAGCTTCAGAGACAGTAATGACAGATGAAAAGATTGTAAACCAGTGCTTAGAGGGATGCAGTGACTCAAAGACAAATCCAAGCTCAGTCCCACCTACTAGGGTAAACCTGGTCAAGTTACTTTGTGCCTCAGTTTCCTCACCTATACAGCAGGGCTAACGATTCAAACCAACTTCGTAGAATTATTGTGGAGAGTAGATATAGGGGCACCTGGGTCACTCAGTCGGTTAAGCATCTGACTCTTGATTTTGGCTCAGGTCGTGATCTCAGAGTCATGGGATCAAGCCCCATATCAGGGTCTGTGCTCAGTAGGGAGTCTGCTTGAGAGTCTTTCTCTTTCCCTCTCTGCCCCTCCCACCACTCTCTCATGCTCTCTCTCTCTAAAATAATCAATCAATCAATCAATTTTTTTTTTAAAGTAGATGTAAGAAAGTATGAAAAGCAGTCAGCACAGTGGCTGGTACATGAGTGCTCAATAAATATTGGCTGTCACAACTATAGCAGCCATTATGACTCTGCTATCTACCCAACGAAACCTTCAAGTCTCTGGAATTGGACCCAGCTTGTGCCTGCACACTCAACTTATGCACCCAAAGATTTAGAAACTCAACCTATAACTAAAGTCACAGCGACTTGCACCAAACATTAAATAATGAGACCAATATTTCTCTCTTGGGTCAGTGACACAGTCCATCCAACTGAGGGGGTGTCCCTCTGATAAGGTTACTAAGGGAGATTCAAGTGTTAAGATGATTCTCCTTGCAGAAGGCGAGTCCCAAAAGAAGATACTCCCTACTACCTTATATCAATCCTCCTCCAAAACCTTATGGCTCTGCTCAGAAGCTCTACCTTGGGGCATTGCGTTTCTGAGGCTCATAACACTAGGTAAGGCTGGGCTTCCTGTTCTTTTTGTAGCAAAGCTTTAAGCATGGATCCAGGAAGTCTGCTACTGGCATTCTGAAAATCGGCAAATAAGATCTGTTCACCTCTCTTTATGAAGCGAGGACCTGGATCATAGGGAAGCCAACCCTGCCTCTGGCCTTTCATTCTAATCGACTCTGAGAGCCCCCATCACTGACCCCTGAAGAAGCAAGCTGCAGCAGCCCTGACGCTGCGACCTTGATTAACGAGCTTTCTTGGAGCTTTTTAGTCGCTACCTGTCTTGTGCCTCAAGTAAGACACCTCTTTGACCAGGTGCTGTTCTTCCTCAAAGCAGGGGCAGAGCAAGCTGCCTGCTGACCTCTGAGGCCAGTCACCCCTGCAGTCGGGGAGGAGCGGAGTCACTCTCAACTTTATTACACCATCAAAAGCTTCCAGAATGAACCCACATAAACCACTGCTTGCTGGACTGGCGAGTGAGTTTTTTATGACTCCGTTCCTGGGCTCTTAGGAGAGAGCACATTTTCCCAAACTTAAATCTTCTAAATTGGAGTTGCCACCTTTAAAGGGTGAGCTGATCCAATGTCCTTGCTGGTCAAGGAAACTTCTAAATGCAGAGGAAAAAATTAACACCTTCCTTTTCCCTCACTGGATGAAAGAGGCCATGTGTAGGTCAGAACATTGGCTCAAATCAAATTGTTGAAGTTGTTTTATTTTTAGAGATAGAAAAACTGCAAAATGTCAGTCCTACCTCCTCTCTCTGCTGAGGTCTCTCACTCATCCATCAAGTGACTATGTGTTGGCCTCAGAATCTTCCAGGACGAGCCTGCCCTCACCACCCCCACCCAGGCATTGTCTGGCCGCACTGATCCAGCTAAGCCATATGCCTACAAAAATGTCAGCTCTGGAAGGCAGGGAGCAGCAACTGACTAAGACAGGACTAAACGTCACAGTCACCTCCCACCACCACCTGTGCCTCTCTACCCCTAGGCTGTGCCCTCAGGCAGGCCAGCCCCATCCCTCAGCAATAGCAGGTGTGAGCCCTACTGGGTGCTGTGGGAGGTAGAAAAAAGATAAAAGAATGCCTTTGACCTGGAAGAGGGTGCTGTCAGGTAGGAATCCAGAGCACAGTCCTATGGAAATGACTTAAGGCTGCAGAAAACAATACAGCATGAGATCTAGGGCTCTGGAGCCAGACTCCCCGGGTTCGGATCCTGGGTGTGCACGACAATTGCGTGACCTTGTGAAGTCACTTACCTTCCCCAGCTAAAACCTCATGAGGTTCTAAGGACTACGAATTAGAACATGTATAATACTTGGTACATGCTTGACTAAAAACTCTTATTGAAAAGCTTAATCAGGGGCGCCTGGGTGGCTCAGTCATTAAGCATCTGCCTTCGGCTCAGGGCGTGATCCCAGGGTCCTGGGATCGAGCCCCACATCAGGCTCCCTGCTGGGAGCCTGCTTCTTCCTCTCCACTCCCCCTGCTTGTGTTCCCTCTCTCGCTGGCTGTCTCTCTCTCTCTCGCTGGCTGTCTCTCTCTCTCTGTCAAATAAATAAATAAAATCTTTAAAAAAAAAAAAAGAAAAGAAAAGCTTAATCATCTCACATCCTGCCCCCACCAGCTTCCTACCAGAGAGGGAACAAGATCCAGTCATGCCTCACAACCACAGGCTCTGCACAATCGCACTCTGCTATCTCTCTAGCCTCAGCGTCCCCCACTCTCCCCATTGTTCACTCAGCTCCAGACATACTGGCTTTCTTGTTCAAATACAGAGGCTTCCTCCCACCTCGGGGCCCTTGCTTGGCTCTTCTTCCTCTAGATTCTCACTACCCCCTCCCCGCCACCGACTCTCTTGGCTTGTTCTTTCACTTCATTCAGTGCCACCTCTTCCCTGATCACTTTATCTAAAATAAAAACATACCATCCCTGACACTCTATCCCCCTTACCCCGCTTTTTCATTTTCATAGCAGATCCCTACCTGAAATTATATCGTGTATTTATTTTGTACTATTCACTATGGTATCCTGAGTCTAGAAGAGTATCTGACAAATAGACTCTTGATAAGTGTTTGTTAATGAGCGAGTAAGTAAATGATATGTAATTACTCAATGAACGTTAATTTCTTTTATTACTTCTATAGCAGGTGCCTTGGCTGTCCCACTACACATTGCCCACCACCTCTGGTTTCAGCCACAGCTGGTGGATGGTCTTATGGCAGCCCTGACTTCTCTCTTGCTGGCTATCACCTCAAACACTCACAGATTTTCATTCTTCCCCAGGCTCTTCTCTGATGCTCTGGGATTTCACTAGATCCGAGCACAATGTTGTGCTGGTGTGAGATGAGTGCCCACGGGGGCAATGTACAATCAACAGAGGCAGGAGCCTTCACTGTTCCTGTCACCCCGCACTTCAGGCAGACATCCCTGGAAGGTGTTCTGCAGGCTACTTGGGAGATCCTGATGGAATCCAGCCCTAGTGCACATGACAGCGATCTCAGTAACACATCCTCATACTGGCTTTTCCTCGTCTCTTGTCTTGCTCCCAGCCCCTCACATCTGCTCCCTGGGATCACCTCCCCAATGAAGCACCCACTTCCAAGTGCCTGTCGCAGACTCTGTTTTGGAGAGAATACCTGACATTGAGTCTAAAAGTGGTTTGAAGTGCACACTTGAAGCACACAGAGAGTGACCAGGCTATGGTAGATAAGCAAAGAGGGCTTCCTGGAGGAAGCGACCTCTCAATTTATTTTCAGAGAAGAAGACTGTGGATAGGCAAATCAAAAAAAAAAAAAAAAAAAAAAAAGCCCTTTTGGGCTGCAGGGGTCCAACTCCCAAAGACTTAACAGGAAAGAACAGAGAAGTGAGTCCACACGGACCACAAACTGTTTCAGTGTGGGAAGATGGTAACCATGGCTGCCAGGTTTCATGCTTTTCCAACTTAACCCTTCTTCGTAGAGAGAGAAATTATAAGAATGCTTTTGCCTTCCTAATGAAAATTTAGCCTTTCAAGTATTATTACCTATAATGGGAAAAAAATACCTCAGTCTCTTTTTTTCTGGAGGTAAAAGCAATGATATTAAATGATCCAATTTACCCGTTTCTCATACCACTCTGGTCGCTAATGAAGATGCTTCCGTGGCATAATATGTGGTTCACACACAGGGCATCACTGCTCGGATGGAGCGTGTGCAGACGACTCGGTGGAATAAGGAAACATTGGGTGCAAGTTAAATTTGTAAATCCACTACTGCTGTGCTCTGGATTCACATGATTACGAATCCTAGTTTCTAACAGGCAGGGCCTGAGTTCTCCCCCAGGCTCCACCTCTCCTCACTGCCATGTGGCTGATGCCCATTAGGAAAAATGTGCACGAGGGGAGAACACCTTGGTCAAGTTTGATATAGTAATTAAAGCAGTATGGTACTGGCATAGAAATGGAGATATTGAGCAATGGAACAGAAGAGAGAGCCCATAAATAAACTCACACGTATATGGTCAATTCATTTATGACAAAGGAGGCAAGAATATACAATGGGAAAAGAACAGTCTCTTCAATAATTGAGGTGGGGAAACCTGGACAGCTACATGCAAAAGAATGAAACTGGACCGCGATCTTACACCATGTACAACGATTAACTCAAAAGTACCAAAGATGTGTATATAAGACCTGAAACCATAAAACTCCTGCAAAAAAACAAAACAAAACAAAACAAAACAAAAAACAACCACCAAAACACGTAGGTGGTAAGTTCCTCATTGGTCTTCGTGGTGCTTCTTTTATTTTTATTTTTTATTTTTTTTCTTTTTGGATCTGACTCCAAAGGTAAGAGAAACAAAAGCAAAAATAAATAAGTGGGAGCACATCAAAGTAAAAAGCTGCCCAGTGAAGGGAATCCTCAATAAAACGAAAGGGCGACCTACTAAATGGGAGAAGATATTGTTGAATCGTAGATCCAAAATATATTTTAAAAACTCATACAATTCAATAACATGAAAACACAATCATCGTATTTCAAAATAGGCAGAGGATCTGAATGGACATTTCTCCAAGAAGACATACTAACGGCCAAAGGGCACATGAAAAGGTGCTCAACGTGACCCATCCTCAGGGGACGCAAATCAAAACCACGATGAGATATCACATTATACCTCTAAGAATGGCTGTTATCAAAAAGACAAGAAATAACAGGTGTTGGCAGGCATGTGGAGGGAAGGAACCGTCGGGCACTCTTGGTGGGAATGCAAACTGGTACAGCCACTGTGGAAAACTGTATGGAGGTTCCTCAAAAACTTAAAAATAGAACTACCCTATCATCCAGCAATTCCTACCTGGTATCTATCCAAAGAAAATAAAAACACTAATTCAAGAAGATACATGGACCTTCGTGGTCATTGCTGCATTATTAATAGTAGCCAAGATACAGAAACCGCCTCTGTCCATCTTTGGGTGAATAAATATTTCTCAAACAATAGCGCAATGCCACGTACTGGTATGTAACTGTCACCTTTGACTAGCAGTCTTTAGGTGACTTTTTAAAAAAGATTTTACTTCTGTATTTGAGAGAGAGAGTGAGTGCACATGAGCAGGGGGGAGGGGCAGAGGGAGATGGAGAAGCAGACACCCCCACTGAGCAGGGAGCCTGGTGTGGGGCTTGATCCCAGGACCCTAAGATCATGACTGGAGCCAAAGGCAGATGCTTAACCAACGGAGCCACCCGGGCGCCCCTTTAAGTGACTCCTAATGTCTCATGCCTTATCTCATGTAATTCTCACAATAATTCTTACTCTTGTCCCCACTTTACAGATGAGGAAACAGAGATATAAAGAGGTTAAGTTCACAGGCAAAGTCACATAGCTAGTAGCAGAGGAGCTGGGATTCAAACCCACATTAGACCCCAGAGCCGCCTTCTCTGCCTAAGCTCTAAATTCCCTTTCAAGGGGAGGAACTAAAATTAAACCTGAGTCTTATGATTCGGAAGCTCTGATTTTCCTACTGTGTTGCACGGTGACAAAATTCACAAAAGATATTATGCACTTAGATCTGTTTATACTAAATATACAGTTGTGGCTGCATTAGCAGATGCTCAGAACATATTGAAATGATAGCCACCATTTTATTAAAAAGATTTATTTATTTGAGAGAGATAGAGGATTCGTGGGAGGGGCAGAAGGAGGGAGAATCTCAAGTCGACTCTGTGCTGAGCATCGAGTCTGATGCTGGGCTGGATCTCACAACCCTGAGATCAAGGCCTGAGCTGAAACCAAGAGTCGGATGCCTAACCAGCTGCCCAACGGAGCCACCCAGGTGCCCCATAGCCACCATTTTCACAACTGAAGTCATCTGTCTGGTCCAAGGCTCATCACCAGTGAGAGTTCTGACGCCATATTGTTTATGCCTCTTTGTTCCACTCACCCTGGAGGCATGCTAGATAAAAATTAAGGCAGAATTCTGGGAGAAAAGCCCAATAGCCATGAGCTGAGGATATATACCCAAACTTTGACCCACTGGGGACACTAGCTTGCCAGAGGGAATCCAGTATCATAAGAGCAAGGAATGAGCTGTGAGGCGGCTTCTCAAACTCAGGCTGTATGCAGTTGTCCCTGCCTTAGACGGATCTTGCTCCCACGAGGCATCCAGCTGCCTTTGTGGTTCTGGCTTTGGTGGAATCTCTGCATATTCCTCTCAAAATGAGCATCTTTGTAACAAACCCCAAATGAGTATCATTTCAAATGCTAATATGTGAGGTGAACAAAATAAAGGAGATGAAAAAATTCGTCTGCATATATTTATTTGTGATGATACATGAAGTCTGGTGTTTCAGGGAAACCATTTTCAGAAAGGAAAGCTACCCATCACAATGTGAGCTGTCGGACAGCTAACTCAAAAGCAGAAGAGGCATGGGATTTTTCTGCATATTAAATGCACAATCAAAGAGCCATCTGCCCTGGATGATAGTGATGGAAATTGACAGACAATCCCATTAAGTATAATCTTCAGATTGAGACTTTCAGGAACAGCATGCAAGAAGAGGGTATGTTAAAGATTTATTATGCTTATGAACTATTTTTGTACAATTATTCAAAACAGACTGAGTAAATTATTTCATGAAATGTACTTGAAATGAGTGTGTACATTTAAGCCTTTAAAGTGTATGTATTTATTAAAGAGCTCTTAACATCCTATTATATTTGGCATGCGGTTTTTGTTTTTAAACGTCGGTTAAGTATTTCTTTGTTTAGGGATATTTTCCAAGCATTTCAATAGGAAATGGAAAACATAATATGGCTGCTAATTTAGTAAAATTACATCTGGGGGGATGTTGAACTCCGGGTGTGTGCTCTACCTGTTTTATAAACGGCACTATATCAAATAGCAGAGGCCGTTGGTGTATTTTAAATATGATGGGAAATAAGTAAGACAGGCACTAATATCTTTATATATTATTTATAATGGCCTAATCTCATGCTTTCAGGAACTTCTAGACACACTCTTGTGCCATAATTCAAGCTAAACTTCATTCACTTTCATAGCTGCTTCCCCAGTGATCTTTCCCATCCCTTTGTGTCTCCAGGCAGATTCTGACACTTCCCATTACCTCCTCCATTCCATCACTTTGATCTTGTAGGACTTGAGGGTAATGGAGCCTATTTCTCTTGCCTCTGAAGAGTCAGCTCTGAAATATTTAGATTTGGTATATACAATTATACTCTCAAATCTGGTCCATTGTGTGCCTTCTGAGAGCATGTCCCTTTTCATGGGGGGCAGGACCAGCGCCAAGGAAAGAAAAGGGCTGTATGCTGTTTCTGCTTTTAAGGCCAAGGAATACTTAAGGGTCTCTTGTACCCTTCCCTATCCCCAGCTCCTGCATTCTTGAGGAAAGGAGCCATAGTTCTTACGAGTGTACCTTCTGGCAAACCTTTTGGAGGCTTACCACTATCTATAAAATAAATTCTCTTAGAATCATATATCAGCTTAACTAAGAGAGAATGAAGAGGAAAAGTGAATTAGGGGTTGTTGTACCACCAGGGACAGACACGAAGAATGAGACAGATTATTAATATTTTTTGTTTAATATTTAACAAACCACAGCTCTCCACTTGCCAAAACTACTCCCCGGGTATAAATCTGGCCCAGATGGAATGAGAGGCCTCTTTTCCCTACTGCAAAATATGATTTTCATTGTTCTCTTTGCAGTCCTAGAAATTGTCATACGCTCTAAATTTACTCTCTTCTCCATCCCAGTATACCAAAACTCAACCTGTCCTTCACTTTGCCCTTGAGTTAAATACATTCCCAGTCATTGAAATAGTTCGGAGCATTTCCCACAGAGCTAGCAAGTCTCCTGCAGTTTTTTTCCTCCTCTGTCTCTTGGTGACTTCAGACACAGGAAAAGAACAAGGAAGGGCTTATGACCAAATCAGAAAGTTAGAGCTGGGAGAAGCTCCGTAGAAATCAGCCAGGGAAACTGAAGCCTAGAGGGAAAGCAACTGAGGCAGGGTCACAAGGCCAGCATGACCAGGGGCAGACATGCCGCATGGGTAAGGGTGCTTTAACTCTGGGATCTGGCTACCAGAGGTCCAAGCCTGGTTCTACCACTTGTAGCTGAGTGTCTTCTTGGAGTCTCAGTTTCCCCACCCATAAATTGGGGATAGTAACTGATATGTACCTGCTGTGAGAGTTTTGTGATATAATATAGGAAGGATCCAATCAGTGTCAATGATTATTATTAAATATGGAGTGATTACCCATTTCATTAAAAAAAACCTCCTTACACAAATGTTGCTTCTACAGAACTCAGCTTTTCTTTTTACCACCACGGGATTTAGCACACTCACTTACTGTTCTGCCTATAAAATTTGGGAATAAATGCTAGAGCAGCAAGCTGCTATTCTTTTTGCCCCAGGTATTCCCAAAGACATTAAATTAATGTTCTCTTGGGGCACCTGGGTGGCTCAGTCGGTTAAGCATCTGCTTTCAGCTCAGGTCATGATCCCCGGGTCCTGGGAACAAGCTCCACGTCTCGCTCTCTGCCCAATAGGGAGTCTGCATCTCCCTCTCCCTCTGCCCCTGCTCGTGCTCTCTCTCTCTCTCTTTCTCTCTCGTTTGCTTGCTCTCTCAAATAAATAAATAAAATCTTTTAAAAAAAATTAATGTTCTCTCTTGCCCTTGGTGACTGGACAAACATGAAAAAAATATGGGATAATGTCAAGGAAGAAAGGGGAAGGGGAATGAACTTCATAGGAGGGCAATGCACAGAATGGACAGGGAAAGAAAAAGAGGGTTCCACAGGAGCAGGCAGAGTTCCTTTCTGCCTAGAACTTCAGAAATCATCTAATCCAACTGCTCACATTACATTTGGGGAAATTGAGGCACGGGGAGGGGATGGGTCTCCGTGAGACAGAGGTAGAGTAAGAACCTAGGATCCAGTTTTCCAAACGCCCTTCCCTCTGCCTAGAATGCTTTTCATTCTGCACCACTTTCCCCATACTAACCTCTTGCCTTGGTAATGCCTATTAATTTTAAAATCTCAGCTCAAACATTCCTTCTTCTGGCAAGTGTTCTCCGACCTTCCCCCACCACTTGATCCAGTCTCTGCTATGCACCTGCCAGCATGTGTCTTCCCCATTTCCCCATTCTCTATCCGCCACACAGGCTGGGAATCTGTACTTCACAAACACATGATTAGGGAGCAAGAAACATAGAGCATGTGCTCCACGTAGGATGCTTTTTACTACAGCAAAGAAACATCTCCATATAATTCATTCATAAAGCGACAGACAGAAATAGTTTCCATTGATGCATCTTTCAATAGCAAGGTTCACGTAGGATTCATTAAAGGTGACTGTTAATTGTGATGTTCCCTCCTGAGAGTCAATGTGGCTCTTCTTCTCTAACCAGTTCCTCCTTTCAAGGCAAGCAGTGCTTAAGAGAACAAGAACTAACAAACAAATTCCATCAGTTGTTCTAGTGCTTTATTTTTTTTCTAACACTTGCTCTTATCACCCCAGACATACTTTATGTGGAACAAATTGATTAAAACATAAAACGAGGATTCACTTTCTGTTAAGCTCTGCTGTGTGTAGTTATGGGGATGTAAAAAGATCCAAGTGGCTTAACTAAATCCAAAAAAATCCATCTCCTACTGTCTTATCTTCAGCTGTAAAGTTTTCAGCTCCTTGCTGAGAAGGGCGGAGGAAGAGAACTGACATTTATTGAGTACCCGCTACATGCCAAGCACTAAGCAAGACAGCGTTCATCACGATTATCGAGCATGAATGATTACTCAGCAACTATTGCAGTACAGGCACTGTCCTAGGAACTGGGGAGTCAGCAATGAAAAAACTAAAGTCTGAGTTTCCAGTCTGGTGAGGGGAGATACACAGTAAGCAAAGGAAAAGATCACGTGATGTCAGGTAGGAATTATTTCTATGTAGAGAAATAAAGTAGATTGAAGACGTAAGAGTAATGGGAGATAGTTTCGGTTGAGTGGTCAGGAAAAGCTTTCTGAGGAGGTAACCCTGGAAGAGCGACCTGAATGACGTGAGCAACAAGGCTCATGACTACTGGGACGAAGAGCATTCTTGTCGGAGGAAGCAGCCAGCACAGAGGTCCTGAGATGGGAATATGTTTGAGTAGCTGGAGAAAAAGGAAGGCGGACCAATGTATGGAGTCCAGGAAGCGAGACAATAAGCATCAGAAGATGTGGACAGAGGCCAAATCATGTTGCCATGCTAAGGACTTTGAACTCTAACGTTGCAACATTTTGGAGGGTTTCGAGTAAGGGCATGCCATGATCTGATTTACTTTTTACATGGTTGTGTGTCATTTAATCCTCCAAATAACCTTAAGAAAGAAGTAGCATTAACCTCCGTTAATAGAGGTAGGATTGGGGGTTGGGGAGATAAAATATCTTGCAGAAGCTGATGCTGCTTGTAAATGGGAGATTTGCAACTCCAACTCGGGGTTCCCAAGCTAAGGCTTTTCACACCTTCCCATGCCACCTGTGTCCTGTGATTTTGAAACATGGTCACAGCACCCAGCATGTAGCTGCTGCCTGGTGGATATTCCCTAAATGAATGCCGGACACTCCAACTGCCAAATTCCTGGGGCCGCTGGGTGTTCGGGTCATAGAAGAGGTGGATATGGAGAATCAAGGGATTTTTACGATCGAAAAAGAGAATGGAGGCCAGTGATGGGTATTAAGGAGGGCACATATTGCATGGTGCACTGGGTGTTTTATGCAAATAATGAATCATGGAACATTGCATCAAGAACTGGGGATGTACTGTGTAGTGAATATAACAAAATAAAAATTATTTAAAAAAAAGAGAATGGAAAAAAATTAAGGTGTTTTGATCTGTGCTCTATTTCAGGCCCTACTGGTCCACGGAAAAACATAATTTTTTTTTTCAGTGCTTCAATGTTTTCTTCATTTGATATGTAAACGTCTGTCTCCCACACACAGTGCTGTGCGTGTACACACACATCGACTTTGAAAAGGATGGTCACTTGCTGTTCTGTCCATGAGTCTATGGAAATGACATCCATTAAGATTCGAGTTTGCTCCTAATGGCTATCATGTCAAGATGAGTAAACCATGACTGGATGGTGTGCCCTTTCTCCTTTTTATATCCATATCACCTACCATAGAATGGCTCCTTGTCCCTCCTTTTCCCAGGGTACCTGAAAGAGAAGAGACCATTTTCAGGTGAGTACATATTATGCACCCCACCTCTGACTCAAACCCACCCTGAACACCCGAAGGCTAATCTCTCATAGTTGTTCATGCAATAAAGACTAATAAGGAAAGGGACATTTAGGGCTAGGAAATGTCCTTGGTGCTGGAGTGCTAGTGAGCTAAAGCAGGCTGCCCTTGATCTCAGGAGCCTGTAGGCTTGTCTGGGGCATGAGGCCAAATACCTTGTCACACAAACATTAAGTGGAAATGTGGAAAGGCACCGAAGGAAACAAACCAGAAATCCTAAGAGCTTTCAGCAGGGCCCTCACCTGATCTGGGGTGGAGGCAGAGAGGGTTCTCTGCTGAGTGACTCGCAGAGGACGGGCAGGCTTTAAGAAGATGAAGAGGGGAAAGGAGGAACAGTCCAGGCTAGGAGCTTTCTTGGAGCTCTGAAAAGGGCAGCATCAAGGGATGCTGGAGGACAGGAAGAGGGCTATTGTGACTGGGGCCCAGAGAGAGCACAGCAGGACTTCAGGAAGGAGGCAGAGACTTTAGGGTCTGATCTCCGCATGGCTTCTGCCTGTAATACTCACCATACTGATTGTTGACATAGCCTCCAGGTGAGACAGAACAATAAACAAGCGAAAACAGGCTCAGGAAATCCCGAAAGCTTCTGGGGTGTGTAGACACAGTGGTTCTCCAACCCTGTAAGGAGACAGAGGGTGGAGAGGAATTTGCAGAGCCATTAACATTACCTCCCCAGGTGATGCTCTTGGGGAACCTGGCCGTGGTGAATAGTCGTTTACTTCCTGGGGCTCCTGGATGAAACGAGAAGCAGTCATTAGCACAGCAAGCAGCCCTCATCCTTCCTTCTCCAGAATAACACCGTCACCAGAGGACGGAAAATTACCCTGACATCTCTATATCTCTAAATTGCACTTTGGAGACAGACTGCGTAAGGCAAACAGACCTCGAGCGAAAACCTCCTGGCTAGACGTCCAAGCCAAGGACTAATAAATAACCCCGAAATATACAAGCCGACTGACTGCCGCTTTGCTCCGTGGCTCGTGGCTTCTGCCCTGGGGAGGACCATGAATTGCAGGGCCTGACAGTAGGGGCAGAAAAGCGGTGTCTGCCTGGAGGGTTGAGGACCTGCAAATTAACCCCGTGGTGGGCCTTTCAGAGCCAGTTGGCCTGCCGAGGCAAAGACTAAGCCTCCTAGAGGAGCAGGCCTGGAGGCAAGGCCCCCTGAGCATGAAAGGATCAACTGCAGGCCCACAAAGTGCAGGGATGAGACACCCTGCCCGAATGAGGGAGCTCTGTGAATCACAGAATGGAAGATTTTTAGCAGTGCTTGAAAATGCTCATTAGGGGAGAGACCCTGCAGCATTAAGTGAGCCCCACGGAAAGGTGCAAAATTTTCATAGTCTGTGTTTGTCTTTCTCAGTCAAAAACACTCTCAATTTGCCAAAGCACTTTTGCAATCATTTGTAAATTGGTCTGCCAGGGTCTCCATGAGAATGTTAAATGACAGGAAAAGAATCAATATCTCATCGCTGACTCGGGGGTAGGCATCCGTGTGAAAAACAAGATTCAAAGCACCACAGAACGATGCGAAGATGTCAGTCTCCTGGGATGAAAAATAGTTAAGCAAAAGGAGCCAAATGCCAAGCGAGAGAGAATGAGCTAAGTAGCGAATGCAAGTAAATCCAACATAAGGCATCTATAAATGTTGGAGCTTTTTTTTTTTTTTTTTAAGATTTTATTTATTTATTTGACAGAGACAGCCAGCGAGAGAGGGAACACAGGCAGGGGGAGTGGGAGAGGAAGAAGCAGGCTCATAGCGGAGGAGCCTGATGTGGGGCTCGATCCCATAACGCCGGGATCACGCCCTGAGCCGAAGGCAGACGCTTAACGACTGCGCTACCCAGGCGCCCCTGGAGCTTTTTTTTTTTAATTTGATTTTGTCAGGGACTACTGAGAAGAAGTACATCAAATAAGATTATCAAGAATAAATTGACTCGCCCTGAAGCAATAGTTGCAAAAAATTGTGATGTGAATTATAGAGAAAACATATGAACAACTTTGGAAATAGGGAATTTATAGAGTTCAGCACAAAATCTGTATCCTGCAAGAGGCACTGCTTTTGGGCAGGAGGACTGCTATGTGGGAGTCGATCCTTGTTAGCGTGTGTCAGGTATTGCCGTGACTTTTTTTTTTTTGAACATTCAACAAGCCCTATGAAGTACACATGTTGTTATCCCTTTTCTGTAGTGAGGAAACTGTGGCACAGACAGGTCAACTATCTCATCCAAGGTTGCACAGCAAATCGGAGCTGGGATTCCAAGTCTCAGTCCCAGAGTTGTTTCTCTCCGAACCTACCTTTCATAATTTCTTATCCATTTGGCTCAGAAGAAAGGGAATATTGGAGGGACTAGCTGATATTCCCACACGAACAAGAAAGGAATAGTTAGATAGCTTTAATGAAGCAAACTGTTTTCTGGGGGGAAAAGATGAAATGCCAACGGGAAGAGAGAAGACCGGCATTGTGTTGGGCATGGCCATCTCCAAGGCTATTTTCTTTCCCCTCAATGCCTTTGCAGAGGCTTCCAGCTTCTGGCTGCAACTTCAAAGAGAACCCTGGGCTTTTCTCTAAACACGGTTATATTTAGCAAAATAAACAGAATTTGGGAAGCAAGAGACAGAAGTATTACTTACACATGTTTCTCGCAAGCTCCTACAGGAAAAGGAAATTCAGCAAAGTAATCATTTGAAATATTTTTAAATAATTGCACAACAACAAGGCAAAAAGCCAAAACACCCTCTTCTTTTTCAAGATACTCTGACTCCTTTTGCGTTTCTACTTCTTGGAATAACAAACCATTGTCTCTTTTTATTTCTTTTCTATTTTGGAAAAGCTGCACAAATGCCTTTCAAGTTCATGTCATCCTCTTCTCAACAAATTATCAGTGTCTCCTGAAATATTTCCTCAAACATTGCAAGGGCTGGTAATCAGCTCCTTCAAGAATAAATAGAACTTTTTTTTTCTTTCTTTTTCGCTTGTGGTTTTATATCACCAATGTCTTCTTTTTCCTCCAAATAAGCACATGAATAAAATTCTCTTTCCAAATAACATATGATCATTTTCATGTTTTACTTTAGAGGGAAGTTCTCGAGTGATTGCTGGCACAGTCCAGGCCAACAGCTCCCACCAGTAGATGCCATGTACTTAGTAGCCACATTGCTTTTTTTTTTTTTTATGGCTCTTTTGTTATGCAGACCTGCTTGGCAGTGAAGGAGGGCATTAAGTCAATTAATTGTGTTTGGATGCAGTGGGTATTGTATTCTCTGAGCCAGCTGAGGATTGCAAGCTTGGCTGGGAGGAAAGGGTCTCAGAGAGGGAAAGAGGATTAGGCGATTTTCTGGGGAAGGTTCTGAAAGCGAGCCCACTGCCCAAATGGCCCAGGTGTGAATTGAATGGTGACAGGGAGAAGGCAGGCCTGCCAGAATACGCAGCCCTGGCTCAGTGAGTTTTCCTTCCAGCCAGCAGCTCAGTGCTTCCTTCATGAGGTCACGGTACACTCTCTCCTCTGGCCTTTTTTCTCTTTCTCTTTTGTTAACTCAGCCATTCAGAAAAGCTTTTCCTTCACTGCCTCCTCCCTTTTCTCCCTCCCTAGCTCCTCAATCTGTCTTCTTCTCTCCCACCTTCCTTTTGTCACTAATGTTTTATAGGATACACTCCATTTGGTTGGCATTTTCCCCCCAGGGAATTGATGTGCAATCTTTTGTTCTTCCAAGCTGTTTTTGTTTCCAAGAGACAAAATACCTACTTTGTGTCATGTTCTCTTGTGCGTGACTAATGATAACAGAACAGTTATGAGCTATATATTTGTATTCTTAGAAAGCTTAAATTAGTGCCATTTTTAATATAACAATTATATTAGCATAAATTGTTTGCTTCCAAAACAAAACATTTGAAAGCAAGTTAAATGGTTTAAATTATAGATGTCCATTGACTACTAAAGCATTGGAAAATAAAGACTAGTAACTCTCAGTCCAAACTGTGGCGCTGTTTCTGTTGCCTACATGTTTATAAGATGACCTCCTCTGCCTTCTAAGAACAAAAGAATATCTGGATGGGAAGAAATAGCAAATGCCATCAAGGCCAATCACGTGCACCTCATTTCTGATATTTACTTTCTGTGTTGGTTCTCTCTCTTGATATTTTTGATATAGCAATTAATATCAGTCATAAGATAAAAGGCTTTTAAAACTAAAGATCTTGCCATAATTGAACTAACTTTTAATAAACATTACTGAGTGAATGAATGAATGGTTGAATGATGTTTGGGTAGATGAATGGTGGGTGGACAGATGGATGTATGTTGAGTAGATGGCTGGGTGTTTGGATAGTAGAGAGACAGATGAGGATGGATGGATGGATGGATGGATGGATGGATGGATGGATGGATGGAAGGTGGATGTAAGCTGACTCTTCTCATCAAATCAGATCATTTGAGGAACATTACCATTAGCTTTGTTCATTGTCAGCCAAATGAGTCCCTGCTTTATGCAAGACATAAACGTGGGTGGGTGTTTTGAGACAATATGTAGGAGATGTGGTCTCAGTCCTCAAAAAAAGTTGCAATCAATCTAATTCAGAAATAAGACAATATATAAACTACAATACACTTTTAATTAAATGCAAAATTATGTGGTACAAACTGTTCAGAGAAAACTCAGGTGGAAAAAGCAAAAAAGATTTCCAAGTAGAGAATGGAGTATTCAGGGAAAGCCTTACAGAAGAGACCTAATCTCAGCAAGAGTTTAAAGGACAGATTAGGTTTGGACAAGTGGGGAAGAAGGGCCACTTCTAGGAAGTAACAAATGAGATTTGGTGGTACCAAGTCATTCCTCTTTTGCTGATAGTTTTCCTCTGTTCGAGGGCTTTCAGTAGGAGGCATGATAACCTTGTCTTTTCTTTAATTATACACTTAGTCCTTAGCATGGTATCTTGCACAAATTAGGAATCTCAACTGATATGCAGTGAATGAGTGATGAAGGAGATGAATGGAAAACTAAACCCAAAGTTCCCATCCAGGCTATGATTCCTCCTTGGGATTCTTGGCATAAAATGGAGTTCAGCTATGCCTTGGTTAGTATGGATTATATTTGATTAGACTCTTTCTGCATAAAAGAGCCCTGATAGCAAGTTAACAATACGGATTGACCATAGATTGATTAAATAAAATTTGTTCTTCAACAATAATGAAAACAAATTTTTTTTTTTACATTTTCCCCAAAGGAACCCTTTCATATTTGAAATGAATAGAAAAAGGCCAAAGGGAAAAATAGAGCCATGCTTTGACACAATCTTAATTAAATAACCTCACTCCCAGCTTTTTACAAAAATCAAATCTAGTAATATTTTGCCCACGGATCGTTCCTCAAGAGGATAATAACAAATCACTCCACTGGCTGTAGCCTTGCAACCAGCAACGTGCAGTAATTTAATTAGCTGATGTGCCGTATCAGCAGTTTAGAAACTGCAACTGACTACTCAGAACGAGACAGGAAGTGGTAGTTGCCCGTAAAGGTGCTGGGCAGGAAGTAATGTGGGAGTTTGTTAAAAACTTGAAGTGTTCTTAAGTAGTTGAGCCCTGGATTCCCTAAAGGGCATCTGTTTTTGAAGTCTCTTTGGGAACCTTTAGCTCCAAGGCTAGAAAGCAAATAATGGAGAAAATGGAAGGAATATTATAGCCTCCAAGAAGAGCCTGCCTGCCTCAGGGCCTTTGCACTGACCATTCCTTCTGTGTAGAAGGTTCTGCCCACAGCAGCCCAGCCTTCCCTCACTTCTTCACTTCCCTCTGGCCCCTGTTCAAAGGTCACCCCAACAGAGAGACTTTCCAGGCCATCCTCTCTATTTTGACATTCCGTCTCCTTCCTTTCCCTCTTGACCTCCTTTACTCTCCATACCCCTAGGCTGCCTTATTTTTTTCCATACCACTTATTCCCATGATAGAAATATTTGTTTGCTTGTTGTGAATTACCTCACATGAGAACAGATGAGATAAAAACCTTATCACTTGACAGTCATATTCAAGACTTCACCTTCACTCAAGGCTAGAAGGTGCCAGCCACACAGAAGGCACTAATGACTGTTTAAGGGCTAAGGGAATGAATGTATTGCATTTTTGCCTTAGCATATTTAACCCTTTAAAGAGCTAAGCTGAAAGGAGGGTTCTAATAGGACTTGTAGTTAGCATTTCTTGAATACCTACTATATGGGAGGCCCTGGGTTAGTCACCATATATTCATTAGTCCATTCAATCTTCACAACAACTTTATGAAGCAGATTGTATGATACCCCTTTTATAGGGGAGCAAAGTAAGGTCGACACTGCCTGTCACACAGAGGAATTATATTTAGGATCATTCCCTTAATAACCCATGTGTATTGAAAATAAAGAAACTACTTGAACGAGTGATGATAAGCTGACATCTAAAGTACTCACCGTGTGTTGGGCACTTTGCTGAGTATACTATATTACGTTGCACATCGTTAGTTCATTGAATCCTCACCGCAGCCTTTTGAAGTAGTTCCTGATGTGATCTCCATCTTATAAATCAGGAAAATGAGCCAGAGAGAAAGAATTTGTTCAAGGTCACACATTCAAGCTAAATGTCAGAGTCCGGCTCCAGGGTCATGTAAAAATGCCATTAAAACAATAATAAAAAATGGAGCCCCAAAGAAGAGAGGTGCTCAGGACTGGAATCTGAGTCAGCTCTACAGATCCACAAGGACTCAGCGGGTGCTGTCAGAGGGGGGTTACAAAGGACCCAGAGACTAGAGCATCACTTTTCCCTGAATAAGCTTATGCAATATTTACAGAAACTATTCATTGAAGAGACCATTAGAGGCGGAATCTCTTACCAAAGGGGATTTTTATACCTAATAATCACTAGGTAAGTGAAAAAAGTCATGCTCCGTGGAGCTAAAAACTCTTTCCCAAGGGGAATGGATAAAGCAGTCCCCAAAATAAGAAACAGACATGTAAGATAATCATTATGCTAAATAACGTACATGACAAAACAAAAAGGCACCCAGTCCCTTGCATTTAGCTGAAGACTTTTTTTTTAAATGTGTTTCTCTTACTTGCATCTAAGAGATTTCTTTTTCTGCTTGAACTGCTGCAAAAAGAGCAAGTCAAAAAGAAAAGGTAGTGGGAATGGAATTCAATAATATTTAGGGAGAAGTGAAATTAAATATTATTTGATGTCTCAATTCCTGGTTGGCCACACATAAGTTCCTGGCAGGGAGCTTACTTAGCTAAGCTTCGGGAAGCACGTTCAATGGGTCGTGATTCCACACACACATGCACACACGCATACATACAGGGGGAGGGCGCCGAGATAGAAGGGAAAGGAAGAAAAAGTCTGAATCCTCTAGTAGCACCCAGCAGGCAGCTCAGAGACTGTAGTTCAGACTTTGTGTCTGTATTCATGCCACTTTTCTTCAACCAACTAGAATCTTAATAACTTAAATATTAATAATGTTTGTTGAGCACTTTCAATGAGCCCAGAACCAGGCTAAGTGCTTTCTGATTATTATGTCATTTAAATTCTCACAATCCCATGAAAGAGATGAAGAAATCAGGACCCAGAAGGGGGACCAAGACTAACCCCACCTTACAGCCGGTAACAGGTGCAGCGGAGATGTCCACTGTGGTCAATCCCACTCAAGATTCTGAGTTGTCAACCATGCCACAGTAGTGGTCAAGAACCCCTTTGGGGTAGCTTTAGTTCACTTCAGATCCCACTCCCAAACCTCACAGGATGGGGCCAGATGAGAAATGACTCCTCAAAATGAAGAGGTGGGCTCTTGTACCAGAATAGGCAATGCTGGGAGAGGTGAGAGACCCATTCCGGTAGCTGTCATTTACACCTGTCATGGATTTGTTTAGTAGGTGAGCGGCCCTGAAACGATTGAAGAATAGTCAAGGCACACCATCCAGATGTGATGACCTTTTAATAGTCCTAGGCATGGGGGATCCCTCTCAAGGCACGACAACCCTAAAGACAAGTGCCATGCTGCCCAGTGTTGCCCAAAGCCCTTTCCGCACCTGGAGAAATGGTTTGTTGCCTGACTTTTTGAGAATCACCAGAGATGTGATCTCAGAGGACACTGGAATAGGAAGCATTAGGCAAGTCAGGGTCAGCTACAGAGTCCTCCTTTCATTTCCCTTTTGGGATAAATTCAAGCATATTGTCTCAGATCGGGATCCCCCAGAAACAAATCCTAAGAGGATTATTTAGTACAAGTCACTTCTTTGGGAAGTGATCTCAAGAAAACCAGGAGGAAAAGGAAGGGAAGGGAGGCAAGGCAGAGTGTTTACAAGCAAGTCCCACTGGGGTTCAATCCTGCTGAAGGCCTCGGGATCACTTGGACTGTGCTTCAGAGTCAAGGTATTTATCTGCCAACTCCCGTCCACCATTTTTTGAAAGCTGCTCCCAGGGGCAGTTGGCTGACATTTCTGGCCCACCTGTGAGTATGCCGCAAATGCTCAGGCGGCCAAAGAGAGCCCCATGGGAGAAAAGGACAGGTCAGAGCAGTCCAAAGCTGTCTGGCTGGGGTGTGTGGGGATGGAACAGGCCCCAAGGAAGTGGGCCGGGTGCCAACAATGCCTGCCACATGTACAGAATACTAGTTGTCTGCTGTGGCAAGACAACAAGACTGCATGTCAACAAGAAAATGCAGCAGCTACTTAGCTCCCACCAATGGTGGGCCATGCAGGAGTGTGGACCCAGCGTTCAAGAGAAACGACAAGTCTAAGTTTTGTTTGCAATCTCTTGATTTTCAAATGTGTTGGTAATTAATTCAGAAATTTAAAAACACTATGCAGGCTGAACAAAGCTCATCTCCTGGTCCCAGTTTGTAGCTTCTGATACAATAGGTACCTGTCACCTCACAAGGCCTTTCTCACATCCCAGGGGAACGCCCAGCTTGAGAGAGGTTCCTGCATAGAGCACGTCTCAGAGTTGTCTGATCTGTTGATACATATTTCTGTCGGCTTCGGTTGTCTCTTCCCCCAAGCCAACCAACTGTTTTGTGACTCTACCATGGCCTACAGATGAGCCCTCATCAGGGGGGGCAGCCTTCGCTCAGGAGCTTCTGAAGGAATGAAGTTTTTCTATTCATTTGTCACCCGTCACACCAAGATGGAAATTCTCAAGGGCAGTGGCACCGTGAGTTGGTATGTCTCCTAGCTTGCATGCCGGGAAATCTGCTTTCATACCCTTTCAACACCATTCTAAAAAGAAGGGTCCAACAGTCACCACAGACAGTGGTAATAAAAATTATTTTCCAAATTATCAAAGGTCAATTATCAAAGATCTTTTATTCGGAGCTCTCTTTCTCGTTCAATGTTAACCTTATTTTGCCATTTCCGGTGTCTCCCTTCCTAGTGCCAAGACTCCTTCAGTGCCATAACTTCCAGCTAACAGATAATCCCTTCTGATCAAGGAGATGTTCTCCATGTTGGACTCAGCTGCCTCCCCTTTCATAACTCCGCTATACGCTCCCAACTGAACAATACTGACCCATAGGTAGGGACATCTCTACGCTCCTATCCAGCAGGAAGACGTTACAGAAGATGAGACCTTCCACCTTCAACAATCTTAAAGATTTAAGGGTCAAAATTGTTCAGGGGGGAAATGATGAGGGAACAGAAGGCAAGCTGAGGACAAAGCAGAAACTGACACCCTGCAACCCCCCCCCCCCATGGGATGTAGGTGACATTCCTCAGGCACTCCTGGCTGCCCTAAAGGACAAAGAAATAGTTAACCTATAGACACCACAATCCTGCCAAGACTTGAGTCTCCCTCAGTTTTACAAATGTCTTAGCAGTTTACAAGAACGAAGCATTTCTACCAATAACCTAGCTTCTGGAAGGGAATGTAGATACAATTAAATGTCCTTATAATCTGCGGCCTCCAGGAAGTTCGCAGCCATCTTAATGTTACGGCCTTGCTAGAGGGCAAAACCACCTTAACTTGACAATGGCAAGGCCTCCAGGTATCTTGTGAATCTTCTTTAACATATGAAAATATTTCCTCAACCTCCCTTTTCCTTACCTCCCCCAACCCCATGGTATATAACAGCCACCCCTCACAACCCCCATGGTATATCACAGCCACCCCTCACAACCCCCGTGCAGCAGCTCTTTCTGTCCACAGGTCCTGTCCCCGTGCTTTAATAAACCACCAATTTTGCACCAAAAAAAAAAAAAAATTATTTTCCAGACACCCACACACCATTTTGCTCATCTTTAAACTTCCAGAGAGGCCATGATCAGGGAATGAGGGCCATTTACTCATTCAACAGATCATTATGACTGCCCACTGTGTGCCAGCGCTGTTCCAGGTACGAGACTGAACAAGATGGACAGGCTCTCCTCTCTCCTGGTGCTTACATCCTGTTCAGGGAAACACACAGCACATTGGAGAAATTGAGAAAGCATCCTCATTAACTACCCAGAGGACCTCCTTGACCAGAGGAGGGTGATACCACCTGACCTGCCCACCCTCCATATCTGTGTCCAGGTCAAGTGAAGCCATGGGTGTGGAAGGAAGGAGTTGGGAAACTGAGGACAGTCAAAGCATGCTCATCACTCACCTGGCCCATCCCCCCAACCTCTCCCAGGTGGGGAAGAGCTATATCTTCCAGTCACACAGGAGGAAGTGGTTACCCAGAAGTTATACCTGGGTTGGACAACTGCGGTATCAGTCTTTAGAATTCACAAGAAAATAGACTCCCATCCATAAAGATTCACTGGCTCATAGCAAATTAAGGTATTTTACCCTAAAAATTACTTTTGAGGAATCTACACCAAAGCCCGTAGCCTTGTGTTTGGATGTTTCTTATAAAAGTGGGTTTTATGAATATTAATGGTACTCAAAGATGGAAGAGTCTGGAAGTGTCATCTTGGCCACTCTCTATTTTATAGCTTAGAAAATTGTGGTCTGGAAAGAGGACCTGACTTGTCAGAGGCTGCCGAGCTGGTGAGAGCAGAGCAGGACCAGGACTTAGTCCAAAGCACTCTGCACAACAAATCACAGAAATAGCCTTCCCTGCGAATCTCTCTGACTCATCCAGTACATTCCTACCGAGCACCTTTCAATGCAGGGTCCTTGGGTAAGCACTCAGAACAAGAGTTTTCTTAAAATAAGCTTCCCAGGCGCTTTTGTGGGAATTCTGATTCAGGAGCTCCAAAGTGGGCACCCGTATTTATAACAAGTGCCCCTGAGTTATTCCGGGAGCCAGACAAGCTGTAATACCAGCCTGACTGGCTTGGGGCATTGTTCTTACCCAAGCCGAGCATGGCCATCTGAGAGCCCACATTCCTGGGATCCCCTCCAGTGACACTTCATAATCAGTTAATTCTATTTCAAAAGCTTTCCTGGGTAAGCCCGATGCACACCATGTGCCTGGGGACTGCTGACATCATAGGTAAGACCACTGCCACGCACCTGGATTCAAATCCCAGCTCCCTAGTTACTGGTGTCACCCGGGGTAAAGGCACTTCCCTGCTGCAAACCTCAAGAAGGGCTGTGGAACTTATCTCTGAGGGCTCTTGTGAAGATTAAATTAAATGGTTCATGCTGAGCCCTTCGCACAGTGTCCAGCACATGGGGACACAATGCAGGCTAGTTCTTGTTTTATGTAGTCTGGCAAACCTACACTCACCCGATAGCCTCAAACTCCACGTGAAGCTACAGCAGCATGGTGTAATGAAGAGAAGTAATGTTGGAAGAGAGCATGTAACCAGACATTTTGTACTAAGAAAACAAACGCTAAGAGCTCTATACGTAGGGACTTTCAATGCTTAACAAAGAGGATGCATTCCACATTGTGAAAACTGCCCCTCCCTTCTCCTCGTCTAACCGACAGCCTTCCTACGTGTCCCCCCAACTTAGGGACGTTACCCAGCACAAGCATTCCAGCTTGTCCTTGGTAAGGACAGCCTTCCTACGTGTCCCCCCAACTTCGGGACGTTACCCAGCACAAGCATTCCAGCTTGTCCTTGGTAAGGACAGCCTTCCTACGTGTCCCCCCAACTTAGGGACGTTACCCAGCACAAGCATTCCAGCTTGTCCTTGGTAAGGACAGCCTTCCTACGTGTCCCCCCAACTTCAGGACGTTACCCAGCACAAGCATTCCAGCTTGTCCTTGGTAAGGACAGCCTTCCTATGTGTCCCCCCAACTTCGGGACGTTACCCAGCACAAGCATTCCAGCTTGTCCTTGGTAAGGACAGCCTTCCTACGTGTCCCCCCAACTTAGGGACGTTACCCAGCACAAGCATTCCAGCTTGTCCTTGGTAAGGACAGCCTTCCTACGTGTCCCCCCAACTTAGGGACGTTACCCAGCACAAGCATTCCAGCTTGTCCTTGGTAAGGACAGCCTTCCTACGTGTCCCCCCAACTTAGGGACGTTACCCAGCACAAGCATTCCAGCTTGTCCTTGGTAAGGACAGCCTTCCTACGTGTCCCCCCAACTTAGGGACGTTACCTAGCACAAGCATTCCAGCTTGTCCTTGGTAAGGACAGCCTTCCTACGTGTCCCCCCAACTTAGGGACGTTACCTAGCACAAGCATTCCCGTAAAGGAAGCATTTGGAGTTACCTTTACATACGTTACATACGTAAATTTTCTCAGAAAATCCTCAAATCTTTCAAGGTTACCCAAGAACACTGTTGAATCATGGATCACTACATCAAAAACTAAGGATGTACTGTATGGTGACTAACATAACATAATAAAAAATTAAAAAAAAAAAGGAACACCGACAGAGATGCACTGAATCAGGCCACTTTTTTAGCAACTTCCCTGATGAGGGGTTTCTGGGAGCCATCCGTGTTGGTGTTCTGCAAAGAGATTATCCCATTCCAGAGAATAAAACTATTTCAAAGGGGCTAAGAAAATAAACCCACTTTTCCTGTATTAAAGCCTCTGCCTTCTTTGAACTTCTCATTTTTAGAATATCTCCACTGATAAGGACAAATGCAATTTTCACCATCAGTGGATCTGAACAGACAATTACATTAAGGCAAATAAGACAGGGTGAGGCCAGCGATGTAAATCACATTGTGTGCATCTAATGTGCAAACAGACCCTCGGATAAAAATGAACCCTCAAAGAGCAGTCAACAATTATTACTCTTTTTTTTCATCTAATCAGGATGCAATTTGCATAAACATTCCTCCACCTACAACCTCCACAAAATCATTTGCTGGCATTGGAGGTCTGGAAGGTAGAATTCAGCTAATTTGCAGAAGATTTTTTCCTTAGGAAACCTCTCAACCCCCTGGGGAAGGGCTGACAGGCGGCTAACGAAGAAAAGAGTGTCCTGACTATTACAGCATTTCAGTCCACAAGGCTCTCTCATGTCCAGTTCCCCTTCAGTCCTCCCCACGACCCAGTGAGCTGGACAAGAGAGATCCTCTCTTAATTTTATAATGGAGATAAACCCAAGGTTGGGAGTGGTCTCACAGGAAGTGATAGGACCAGAACTGGAGTCTTCACTTTCCACTGGACCAGGCTAGGGTTGTCTCTAACATCCTCGCCCAGGTGATAAGTATTAGCCCATCCAGCAGGTTATCCCAGGCCCGATGCTGCTCTGACCCCCAGCACAGAATTGGACAGGGCTATCGAGCAAAGCAAGGAACTTGGAAAGGGGCAGCAAAAACTGCGCTCAGCATAGCTGAGATTTACATTTTTTGCAAGTGGCGTTTGAGCCAGCCAAGCGGGGGAAGCAAAAGGTCAAGCTCACAGAATAAACTCATGTCGAGCTTTTGTGTTGCTGGAGAAAGGGAAAGAAATGATATTCGGGAAAAGAGTGTCAGGGAAACCACGGGGAGGGTAAGATGGAGCAAGGCATGAGTGCACAGGCAGAGAAAGGCAATAGCTGGCTCTTTAAAACCTCCCCAGTGCTTGGCATCAGAGAACGAGACCCAGGCTGATATGCTTCTGAAAGGAAGCGGGCAGCTCATGGGCTATTATCTGCGGGCATCGCAGGCGTGACGGTCCATGTTTGATGAAGACCAGGGGTGCTAGCCAATGCTGGGCTCCTCAAAGAGCGTAGGCTCTCCACGGCCCACCCCAATGCTTGGCCTTTGACATGCTTTTGCATCCCCTGGCTGCTGATGGGGATGGCGGAGGACACTTTTGCTGCTTCTCTGTGGAAAAGGCAAGCCCGGGGCAAGCATGGGACAGAGGGAAGAAGGGATTGGGGGAGAGGACTCCAGTCTCTGGGGAGAGTTGGCTTCCCCAGAAAAACAAGGGAGAATCCATGAAAGCGTTCAGCCAGAGCAACCTTGCCTTTTGCTGCTTTATGCATCATCTCCAGCTAAGACAACGAAGGGTACAGGGATGACAAAACGGTATCTATCCTTGCTGGGGGGAAACAACAGCTTGCAAAACACTGCCTATATACTTACTAAGGCCCCTTCCAGATCTAAGGTTCTAAAATTCTCCTCTTTCTAGCAAAAATGGGTTTGCTTCATTCTCTAACCCAATGTTTTCCTGAGTTGGGATTTTACATGGTACTTGGAAAACACTTTAACAATTATGCCTTAATTTTCAAGTGGTATCTCATGTTTATAGCAACTGACAGTGAGTTTGCATTTATGATAATGATACAAAATGTCTTTTTAATGTCCATTTATTTATACTTTTAAAAAGTGAGTCACTTTCATTATTTAGTAATCATTAAATAGTAGCATGTGTTGGACATGGAGATGGCAAAAAGCATGCAGTCTGATTCCCAGCAGCTGGGGACTTGCTGTGCTCACCGTCGGGGGAGTCCGCTCCGCACTGGCATGAAAGCTAGTGGAGTGCGCAGCGCGCCCCACAGACCCACTGCGAGTCCTAGACCAAGTCACTGTGAAGCAGTGGCCACCATGTGAGAATTCACAGCTGGCCGTTGCACGCCTCCCATCCCAGGGGTGAGGACAGGTCAAAGATGCAAGCCACAGGATGAGACAGCAAAGGTCCTGCCCACAAAGGGTGGAGTAGGGGAGGCACAATAAGGGAAAAGAATGGACACCAACGTTCTGTGCCCTTGTGTCCAACGCAAACTGCCCTGTAGCCAGGCTGGTTTAGTGCTGTCCCATAACCGTGCTATTACCTTTCACCCCCATACTTTTATGTTTTCCTGCCAGAAATGACCTCTGTTTTCCTCTCTGTCTTTTGGAACTCACGCTCTGCCTTCTCCCCGAAACCTTCCTTGATCATTCCAACGTAACAAGCATTCCAGTGCCTCCCTTAGCCATTTTCCATGCACTTACCCCTATTGCTTCAACCCAACCTGCTTTCCCCCAGCAGGAAATGCACACCACTGGTGATGTGTGGGGTGATTTAAGGGTAAACTGACTCAACCTTAAAAATAATGTTAAATCACAGAATGAGAAGGTCACTTTTTTTTTTTTTGCTTCTATGTCCGTGCTTCTGATTAAGTCAAGAAGAAAGTCTCCGTTTGCTCCTAATATGTCTTTCACAACACTTGCTAATCTCGCTTTTTAGCAGAGAGGGAGTTCTGGATGAGAACCTTCATCGTGCATTAATATCCATCTAGAATTTAATGACGTTATTTTGTTTTTATTGTACCTGTTTTTTTTTTTTTTAAGATTTTTATTTATTTATTTGACAGAGACAGCCAGCGAGAGAGGGAACACAAGCAGGGGGAGCGGGAGAGGAAGAAGCAGGGTCCTAGCGGAGGACCCTGATGTGGGACTCGATCCCATAATGCTGGGATTATGCCCTGAGCCAAAGGCAGACGCTTAACCACTGTGCCACCCAGGCGCCCCTGTTGTACCTGTTTTTAATTAAAGCAAAGTTATTCTGCTTTTTTGCTTAGCGTCATGATTTTTAAATCAATGTATTTAAACAAAAATCTCATCAATTTAAAGACTATATTATGTGGTAGCACATAACAGTGTTTTTATACATAAGGTGCCACGTGCCCTCTGCCCTGAGACAGTGTGCTGGGGGTATCCCCTGCTCCTCTGACTTTGGGCTTGGCCGTGTGGCTTGGTTTGGCCAAAGGAATGTGAGCAGACATGAGGAGGTAGAGGGTTTAAATGTGCTCGCACTGCTCTGCTTGGCTTCTTGCAGTTCTGCCGCCTGCAATGATAAAGAGCATGTCCTAGAATGAGAGACATGAGGAATAGACCTTGCCAACTGCAGCCTGTAGCAAAACTGCCCCAGGTAACACCTCTACTCATGAGCGAGGAAATGAAACATTATTGTGAGCTTCTGAGATCTGGCAGTTTGTTACCCAACCTTGTAGCAGAAGCCTGGCTCTCTGGGTAAAATCACTGACCGAGTGGGAGCACAGAAGGTGGACCCAACCTGACTGTGATTGATCAGGGAAGGAAGCGTGGATAACTGAGATGAACAAGTAAGAGCTGGTCAAGGGTAAGCGGGATGGGGGTAGGGGCGAGGGATTCCTGGCGGAGGCAGCAAATGCACGGAGAGGAGGGAAGGCAGCAAGCTTGAAACCCACCCATTGTTTGCTTTAGCTGGAGCATGGACTGCAGGACCTTTGCATCCACTTCTCTGGGTAATCTAGTCCGGTGCCTTCCTTTATCATTTTTGGGCTGACTTCTCCTAAAATACATCTCCAACTCAGACTTCTTTCAAGCTTCAGGAACCCTTCTCCAACTGCCATCGTAATGGTGCTCTCAGAGACCGCATGCCCTACGCTTTCTTTCTCAGTCCCCTCAAACCTGCTCTTACTGTGCTTCTGATCTCACCAGTAACCACCCCTGCCAGGGGCCCAGGCCAGAAGGCTTAGCCTCCTCTCAGTCACTTACCTCTAATCCAACCCACGTCCAGTAGAAAATGAGGTTCTTTTAAGCATTCATCTTTATCTTCCAAATTTGTTCCTGACTTCCCACGCCTCTTTCCACTGCAAATCGTCACAGCAATGGTGGGCATTTTTACCTTGTTTCTGATTGTCAGAGGTTTCTGACGGCTATGCTTTATCACACTGAGTAATTTTCCTTCTATTCCTAGCTTACTATGAGTTTTTTAAAAAAGATATGGGTGTTGATTTTATAAATTGTTTTTTTCCTGAATTGATTGAAATGATCATGTAGTGTTTATTCTTTAATCAGTTACCGAAGTAGACATCCTGAGGCACTCATCAACCATACTTGGTCTTGATACAGCGTTCCTTTAACTCAATGCTTAATTTCATGGAGGGGTGGGTTCTATTACCATTCCCACATTGATTTCTCCCAGCCAACATCTTCAACTCAGACTTTCTGCATCTATGTTCGTGACTGATATTGACTTATGCCATTCATTCTTTGTAAGATTATATAATATTACATGAAATATTTTAATAATACTATGATAAATTCAGACAATAGGCTAAAACTCTTTACATCATTTTCTATAATCCTGAAAGTGTATGTATATGGATAATGGTCACTATGTACACATAAAAATGGATAACGGAAATTATCCATTCCTTAACGTTTGTAGAATTCACTTATAAAGTTAATTGGACCTAACATATTTCTAGGGTTATATCTTTCATTGGCTTTCCAATTTCTTGCATGGTTATTGGTCTTCTGTGGTATCTTTTTTTAAATCTCTACTCAATCTGATTTTATTGAAGTTTAGTTTTTTTCTTTTTTTTTTTAAGATTTTATTTATTTATTCGACAGAGATAGAGACAGCCAGCGAGAGAGGGAACACAAGCAGGAGGAGTGGGAGAGGAAGAAGCAGGCTCACAGCAGAAGAGCCTAATGTGGGGCTCGATCCCATAACGCTGGGATCACGCCCTGAGCCGAAGGCAGACGCTTAACCACTGTGCCACCCAGGCGCCCCAGAAGTTTAGTTATTTTCTATCCCATTAATAGAAATTAATTTTTACCAATCTTTTTTATGTTTTTAACTTTACTGGTTTACTTGTTATTTTTTCTAGCTTCCTATGTTAAAGATGACTTCATTAAATCTCAATATTTCTCAGCTTCCAGTGTATATTCTCAAAGCTATACATTTTCCTGTAAGTACCATACTGGCCATCTCCCATTGGTTTTGATTTGTAGTGGTATTATTGTCATTCATTAGAAATGGCTTGACAACAATCTGGCTATCTTCTATGGCAAACCATTTGTCACTGTTTTTTGGCTACTTTTGGATATGCAATAGACAAGACATTTTAAGTTTCTTATTATAATTTTAATTAGGATTTTATAATTGAGAGTTTTTGGTTTAATTGGGAAGAATTCATATTAGATTTTCTAAGAACATGGTATGTATCTCCATTTGTCTAGGTGGTCTTTTATGCCCATCAGTGAATTTTAGCATTTCTCTTACATAAGTCTTAGGCATCTTGGATTGTTCTTGCTATTGTGAATGGGATCCTTTCCCCTTTATATTTTCTAATTGGTTATTAATGATACAAAGATAACTAACAATTTTGGGGATGCTTGTATTTGCATATTACTTGTATTACCATATTACTAAACACTTTTGAGAATTAATAGTTAATTTGGCTTATCCTCTTGCATTTTCTGCCAGAGAAAAGGCATCTACAAACTATTGCTCAAAATAAGTGCTCAATAAATATTTGTTGACTGAACACTTGTTGACTTTCTGAGCTTGTCTTCCAGGAAGTATAGACAATCTTATGAAATTTGGATGTCCTTTAAGAACGTTGCCCTATAGGAATCTTTCAGCTTTTCTGAATACACCCTGAGTTTTCTCCGCAAGTTCTTTGTACCTCTGTTATTTATTTTACCACGTCACACAAGCTCTTCTCTGGTCTTAAATAATTTAGAAGAATCAGAATGTAAAGAATTCATAGGGCGTTCTCAGAAATATTAGGGCCTCAGTGATGGATACTCTCATATTTCTGAAAGACCTTCTATACCATATCTGAGCATTCAAAGTGCTCAGATTCTTCCTCATTGCAAAAGGCTATTATGGGGAAATGCCCTGTCTCCTCTCAGAAGGCACAGACTAACCTTTTGTCTCTACGTGTGCTTTCACACACAGACTCTCTCCACAGAATAGGAGCAGGAAAAGGAAATGCTGAACTTACCCTAGTGGCAACACCGATCCAGGAAGACTTGAAAGAATTGAGAAATACAAACTGTCCTCCAAGAGACAAGTCTGCTTTTTCTATATTTGATTTAAGCAATCCAAACTTAAAAAAAAAAAAAATCAATGAGGGCTAGGGAGGAGAAAGGAGGCAGGAAAATGAGCCTTTTGAAAATTCCTCTAGAGAGCCAACCGAAGCCTATTAATATTAACACAGGGCACCTCTACCCTTGGATGCGTTTGGAGATTCATGGGCTGGCTCTCGGGAACCCTGCTGTGCATGGTTCTTTTTGAATGTTAGGAATAAAACCCACGCCTCTGAGTGAGGCAGAAAAATGTCCATTTTCCTTTGTGTACACACTTTCATAGGAAGCCGCCGGAGGCATAGAAAAAAAGAAGGAAAACAATGAGAATTTTTAACCACGGGTTGTTCCTTGGCAAGGAAAATCCTTCTTTGAGAATCTTACAAGGTGAAGAATGAATAGGAGACAATGAAATAAAGCTCGAATTCATCTCAGAAAATTATTTCTTCCTGAGATGGACTCAATTACTGATCCTGCTTGGTAGCTTGCAACCATTTGTACCCAAAGCAGTGCAGTGAAAGCAGCATGGAACCTTGGGCTGTAGACGGGAAATGACTGGAGGGAAGGAAGGCTTTTAAAAAATTGGAAGAAAGAAAAGTGCTTTAGCCATTCCTTAGATACGTATGATTGCTTAGTAGGAAATCAGACTTGACCTAGAACAGAAACAGATTCTTAACACTAGGCAACCAGACATTCGACCTCACTGCTCTACCTTGAGTTCTCTGAACAAGCCCCCCTGTTTGCGTGTCTCCCATTGCCTTGTAACCTGCTAATTCTTACCAGTCTTTAAGGTCAGCTGAGATGTCGCTTGCTCCAAGAAGTCTCCCCGAATATTCCAGATCTCATGGCAACCTCTATTGTATCACCTATCACACACGGTTATAATTGCCCACTTAGTCATCTGTCTTTTCCCCATAGACTCTATGTCCATGGCATGAACATTGCTCACCTGACACAGTGCCTGGTCCATGATAAGAGCTTAATAAATATTTCTGGAATGAATGAAAAAGGTATAGACCAGCACAGCATTTCTGGAGGCAATAAGTCACCATCGCACCCTAGGGCTGCATTTCTGTTTGAAATGAAAGCATTTTCAAGGTTAAATATATTCCTGGAGTCACATTTAATTGGCCAGCATCCCAAACACTAAATCATTTAGTTCCAGGAGGAAGATTTTTTTTTTTCTCCCTCAGCAAACATTTCCTAAAGAAAAGCAGATGAGGCGACTGTTGGAAGAAAATGAAACA